>NC_137129.1:18746028-19346028 GCF_949319135.1 Squalius cephalus | reverse complement strand
TTAATAAAGTAACTTTAAAAGTGAATTACTGGTTTGTGTTCATTGAATACCTTTAACATTTTAGTATAGTTTAGTGGATTACATGTAATGTTTGTATTTAGGGGTTTACTGTAAAATAAGGTAACCCAAACAGACAAATATGGTAGCCCATATATATACCCGTTGTGGCCCATAAGAGCCCTAGATAAGACCAATCTGGGTCCCATCATCAACCCATGTGGGCAGACTCCTGTAGGCCATAAATGGGAGCTACCTAGGTTACCCATATGGGCCCGATATGGAGCCCATCAAGAGCCCATAATCAATCCAACCCATCTGGGCTAACACATGTGGGGCCTCCATGGAAACCGCGGCCAAAATTAGCTGGGTCCCAGTTGGGTAGCCCAGGTGGGCCCCGGATATCAGCCCATTTGCAGCCCGTTTGGGCCCCACATGGGTGTGTTGGCTGAGTTCATATTCTTTACTGTGGTAAAGTAGAAAAACGTTGTAGGACAGATAGCCTACATTTTTACTTGCACGTCCGATTCATTTTAACAGTTTGTGCTTGTTATTATTAGACATGTAAGGCGCGTCAAGTTTATTTAAACACGCACGGGTGATTTTTATTTTCGCTTTCTCTGGCAGCGCAATATCAAACATAGCTTAAATGTCTTGCCCTTGTGGAAAACACATGAAGATATCAGAAAATAGATCGATGGTCTCTTTCCTCCTCGTGTCCCACATCCCTCTCAAAGCGCAGAGCGGTAGGCTTCATGTGGAATACGCGTCTTTGTGTGGAATTTATTAAACAAACTTTTTTTTTTTTAATAGATTTAACTTTTATTATATTATTTAAGTTTCCAATATTTACTGATATTTATTTCAATGCTTTACAGGCTTTATTGTGTTGCTTCTTTGACGGAATTGCTCAAATAAACACTTTTTTGCTCAAATAAACACTACATTTTTATTTCAATTTTCAAAACAACCCCCCAACCACGCAGGTAGTTGGTCCATTACCACCACAGTGGTAAAAAACTGCCACACTGTAAAAAATTTTACTGCTATTTACTTAAAAAAATTATGGTAACAATATTACACATAATATTTTTGAGTAGTTAAAGCTTGATTTCATTCATGGAATCTACCTGAATAAATCATGTAAAACGCCCTAATTTATTTAATCTATGACATACAATTTTTTAGTGAAAATGTGCTTTTTTATTTGAAGTATTTTTTATTCTCAAAATTGTGTGAAGTCAAGTGAATGGATGTGACCTGTTTATATTTAACTTTGAGATATATTGTTTTATAAAAAGACCGTATACTGCTAGAACAGCACAGAATCAAACTTGTTACTGCACTATCATTAGCAGAGTTATTCTACATGTATATAACAATATGCTTCATAATATTAAGTAAATGCAGTTATTCACAACCTAACCATAAGCCCTACTCTTCTGCACAATGGTAACGATCAAAACTTTAACACAATAGAAACTCTTTCAAATGTCAAACATACCTGAACATTAAACATTAACAGATGTTTCCCTTTACTCAAAAACACATGAAATAACACTTAATTTCAAGATTTACTCTCCATTTCCAGCCATGTGCAAAGCATGCTGGGAACAAACAATGGTGTCTCTAAATAAAACCGCATAAATGAGCTAATTCTCTTAAAATAAATAGGTAGCCCCTTTTCCTTAATTTTATGAGGTTTATCAGTTCCTCAATTCAAGCCTTAAAATTGTATATGTTTCCTTAAAAAAAATAGGAAAATGCATCTCTTGGTGTTATTAGTGAAATTTTCTCAATATTTTCAATAAAACCCTAACCACAATTTTCTTAATAAAATATACATAATATTTTTAATGATCACCTCAATTTTTTTTATGAAAATTACAAGACTCATGATTCATTTTTTACAGTGCACCGTCACAGCCCTATAGCCTGAAAGTAAACCAGATAATTGTATAATTAGCCTAATAGATCCATTGCCGCTGAGTAGCTGACGGATGTATTCCGTCAAAATGGCTGACACGCGGCTAGGGGTCACGTGACTGGGAGATCCCTATAGAGCTGGTAAGTCCCGCCCATCCGTAAAACCCCACTGGACCTCTAGGTTGAAAAATCGTCAATGCAAGTGAATGGGAGAAAATAATTATTTTCTGGTCCCGTTTGAATTGTGCCATGAATGTGAACATATGTTGTCTGTGAATTTTTTATATAATTTTTCATGTTACGAGTTTGACAGTATATGGTATGATTATTCGGCTAGCAGTTGTGGAAAAGACATAACGAGAAAGACTACATGTCGCCTATGTGACGTCACCCCATAAAGTTGACTTACCCGTGGTTTTCGCCAACCTCAACGATTTTGTCCTCTCCCTGAAAGAAGGCGGTGAAGTGCACCAAAGACACAGCCATGTTTAGCGGGATCCGTGAGCTAGTGTCCGTGTGCGAGTGGTGGTGACGTTTCAAACGCGTCGAAAGCAGCGAAGAGTTGTAGTCCACAAAGTGCTCTCACACAAAAGGTGCGTTCCATTCGACAGGGTCCATACGCAGTGTTCACTGCTCCCCTACTCCCTGAGCACGGTATATCAGTTGAAGTGGACTTCACTGACAATAACCGCTCATTTGAAACGCCCTGCAAACGTCATCAAAGAAAGTCAACGACGGGGTCGCGCAGATTATGATATAACATAAATATATATAGGACTACATTCATATTTTAATTTTTATTATTATATTATATATTTACAATTATATTGCACTATTTTACAACTACCTAAAATAAAATCACTTTACTTCACAAACTAGCTAAGCTGGCTGCATTCACTGAGGTAAATTATAATCATCAAAAATAGTATATGTAATATTCACAACAATAACCGTTAAAAATACTGTCATTTGTATAACAATGGCGAAATGTATGAATACTTACACACATACGTAAACTCCTCCATCGTTAGTTATGACCGTTCTGACTGGTGATGACGTGCGCAAAATGACAGTTGGGTGATCATCGCTCTCCACTTCCTGTGAAGTGATGTATCGATGTTTCCTTATTCCCTATGCCGTGCGCAGTGCCCTTCGAACTGAACATGTTCGCTCTCTTTGGATTGGAATCTCACTTAAGATGGCGGAATACCCTGTGAAATCCACTTCACAGTCCACTTACGGTCAAATGGAACGCACCTCATGTCTAACCGTATCAAACTTCTACCCGCTAAATTGTAGCATTTTTTACACGAAAAATTATATTAAAAATTCACATTCAACATATGTTCACATTCATGGCACAATTCAAACGGGACCAGAAAATAATTATTTTCTCCCATTCACTTGCATTGACGATTTTTCAACCTAGAGGTCCAGTGGGGTTAGCGGAAGGGGCGGGACTTACCAGCTCTATACAGGTCCTAAGGGCACTTCTCCTGGAAGGGTGCGCGCGCACCCATAGACCAGAGCGAGAGAGCGAAAGCAGTACGCCCATCAAAGCGCTGTGTTTGGCTTTAGGGAAGTCATCGGCTGCGCTGCAGTCACAGGACTTAAAGAAATAAACAATGTCACCAAAGAAGTGTGTTTTTGGTTGCCAAAAACAAGACAACCCTGCACAGATTCCCAAAGAACCCAGCGTTAAGGGACCAGTGGATGGTGTTTGTTTTTCCAGAGCATCAACGGAGTTGTGCAAGTGTTCTTGTTTGTTCCCTGCATTTCGACGATGATTGTTTAATAAACAAGGCCCAGTTCGACGCGGGATTTGCAGATCGTCTAATGCTTAAGGATGGAGCAGTCCCAACGATAAAGGTTCACGGTCGTGCGTTGGCGGTGAGTTAAACTAAAACTGCTTCAAATGTCTGTGTGTTGTTAGCTATCGGCGCGTAAGCACAGCAAGTAAACACGGCGCTCGTGATTCTTTAGCTCCGCCCACACGGCACGCCTCCAGCCGCTCGTTTTTTTACGGAATGACTCGGTACAGCCTATCTTTCTTTTATAAATATAATAAAACTAAAGACTTTTTGGAGATATGAAGGTTGCAATACTACTCTATAGGTATTCAAGATTAACATGAGATTGACTGAAACTGAGTGTTTCACCCCCCCTTTAAGCCTACTATCAGAATAAAATGCATGTTTGAGTTGTTTTAACTGAAAGCAACTTGACATATCTTAATTATGTCAGTGCCATTGTTTTGTCTCAAGATGCACACCAGTAATGTTTTTTTAAGGCATATTTATAAAAGCTATAAATGTCCTAATTGAACTAAGGCCTAATCCTGGCTTAATCTAAACCCTGTCTGTGAAACTAGGCCTCATTTCACACTTAAGTAGTTTTATTATTTTAAAGTTTATTATTCTGTAGTGCATACTCTGTTTTCACAAGTAAGGCATAATTTTTTTTATGATGCTTTAAACCAAACTGTTAACTGTTGACCGATTTTCTATTGTGTAAAGCACCATATAAATAAAACTGACTTGACTTAATTAAGCAATAAGAACATTATAAGGTCAAAAATTAATGAGATCTTTGGGACAAAAATATACCCAAAATGAATCAAAATGCCCCAAAATTCAAGTGTCGGACTGGAAAAAGACCATTGATGCAGAGCGTTTCAGCACCACCTCACCTTATGTTCCAACCCCATATCAATTATTCACAGACTCTAGATTAAAATTTACGACTGAGCTCCCAGACGTGTTCTGGAAATGAGCTCCATATCATTGTCTGACCATCTGTTAGTTCCAAACTTTTTGTGACTGTTCTACTCCCTTGACTGACATAGTGACACTTTCCAACTTCTACTGTCACTTACGATGACACTTTCATGCTAGTAGTCTCAAAAGGGGCAAGGTGAAAATTTATTTTATTTCTTTCCTCTGGATAATGTTATGTAGAGTATGGTTATATGTTTTGGCATTGTTTGTATATTGCTCCAATCTGATTGGCTCTTTGATCTGACAAGTTCTGCACAGAACAAGACATTGGATTTGATAAAGTGTGAAGTCTGTGCCAGATATATACATACATACATACATACATAGTATTTATTTTACTTACTTACACTTATTAGCAAAGATATTCTAAAGCACAACTGTATAAAACACTTAAAAATTCTGAATGTATCACTTTTGAACAGATGGGCATTTTTACACACAAAGAAAAAAAATTGCACACATTTTGCACTAATTTATCTGGTGTTGTCTGTAAAAACATTAAGAGATGCTGTTATTTAACTACTTGCACGAGTCGTTATGGCATATTATTTTGATACCATATTCATATTGATCCGCCCTTAAACGACATATAAAACAAAGCAAACTGTGATCACAGTTTAGCTTTGGCCAGAACAGTCAGAAAAGTTTTGGTCAAAAGCCAAGCTAAGTTTAGAGTTTTGTTCATATACCTAACCTTACATGAGCAACAGTGATAGTGCTTGCCTTAGCAAACGCCACTAAAACACTTCATAGTGATCAAGAAGTAGCAATTTCTATGTTTCCTCTTAACTGGTTACAGTTTTTTTTTTTTAAATGTTATTCTGTTTTAACAGACTTTCAGTCCTTTATTGGCCCTTTAAATTTGTTCGGTACAACATATACCTCAGTCAGCAGACAAGCTGAACTCCTGAGGGAAAGTGTTTTAAGAAAGCAAGAGGAAAGATTGGGTGTGTCATCCTCTCGGCTTCACATCCATTAGCTACCCTCCGATCTGCCGTGGGGAGGAAAACATTAGCAAAGAAAGAAAGAAATGGAAGGAAACGAGGCTGTCATTTTAAGTGCCACCTTCCCATTTTTCTTTTTTTTTTTTTTCATTCCACACAGTGAGAAATAAATTAGAGCTATGAGTTGAGCTACACAAACCTTTATTTGGTTTTTCTTCCCCGTTACACTTTTATAGACAAATAGGCATCATGAATAGAGCATTAGAGAACATACAACGCTAATCATACTCATTATCGCTCCGTCACCATGACTTAGCAGCTGTACGCTTCTTGGGAGGAGAGGACGACGACAGAGCTCGAAATATGAAATTTTCATATTGCCTTTAGGGGAAAATTAATTTCTCTTTCTTGTGAAAAGAGGTGAAAGTGGTTGAATTGACGCTTTTAACTGCAGTTAGAAAGGTGTCAGCTGTTTGGTCTATTCACTGACACCATCAAAGCACATCTCTGTGACTGCTTTCAGATTTATGAGTTTGCCACTTTTAGACTTACTGCTTTCCTAAAAACTTGTCTTATACTAGAGCATTACGATTTTCTTTAGGGGCCCGTGTTGAGTGCCCTGAGATGTGCACCGGAGACTTCACTTGAATGTCACCAATAAAATAATTTGTCATAAAGCTCGGCAGATGCTGGACAGTAGAGGGATCGGATATATCAGTCCCTGCAAAACACACATTAAACTTTCAGTCATTTAGGACACATTCACAGTGGAGCTGAAAAGGGTTGTCTCTCAAACTTCAGCATAATCTCGTTCTGTTCAGTGAAAAGCAAATTCAATCACCAAAAAAAAAAAAAAACACTTACAACTATATTGTCATTAAATCTGTGTAGCGTGTACTGAACTGAACTGATCATCTAGTAGTGTTAATGCGATGATGGATATTATCTATGGGAATTTTCATGAAAACAATAAAAAAGAAGCCAGGAAATGTTTACAAAACAAGTAGCTTTTTTTCATCAAATGTAAAGGAGGTTTAACTAAATTATTATATGAACTCTTTTATTTTACATTTAAAAATAAAAAAAGCATGTAAATCCACTAAGAAACATGCGTGTATAGGTATTTGACAATTTTATATATATATATATATATATATATATATATATATATATACATACACACACACACACACACCCTACAGTTGTGTATATATGCATAATAAATGCATACATTATACATTTATAAATGCAATTCTTTATTTATGCATTTATCATAAATTAAGGGATTTTCTTATAGCTGCAGTATGCCAACATTAGCCTACAATTATTTGTGATTATTTTACAGCAATAAATATCAAAATAACAATAAAAAAACCAGCATACTACAAATTGTTGATTGGGTAACAGTGTCTGTCTAAACTAAACTGTCTCTCAGTAATGGTTTGTTATTTTTGGACCAAATATTGATTTGTAGTTAGTGAACATATACGTCCAAATACAGTTTTAGGAATGTTTTATTCATGCAGTAAGAAGATTATGTGCAAAATGTGAGACACAGCTACAAATTATGTATTTGGTCATTTAAATGAGCAAACCTGCAATTATGCATTTGTATATATAATAATGTTAATGCTTTTGCATTGTTGGAATTTGTGATCATATTACATTTCCATGTTTAAGGACATTTTTTGTCACCACCATCTGGGTCATGAAGGAAAACCATTTGAGAATCACTGTCTTATAGGACTACACTGACAGCCATAAGCAGGGCTATTTAAAATAAATATTCTTGCTGTACTGTACTGTACTGCCTCCTTTGACTCATACTCATGATCTCTCAACAGAGAGTTTTCCCCAGAGTAGCTATTCTTTAGAAGTTAATTAAGATTAATTTAATATATCTAACTCTTCTCTCCAGAGATCACAAGACACTTTTTTTTCTCCATCAAACCGCTCCAGACCCTGCAGGGTTGTCAGAGTTACTTTTTTAAAGTTTAGAATGAAGGACACACAAATGACAATGTGAGAGCCAAACATGTTGCTACAGCCCCATTTATTACTGGCAATAACATATGCTTTGGTGACCCGATCACAAGTGGCCAGTCGAGACAGATTGGCATTTACACCTGGCATTGACACGTGTTTCAACACATGTGATTGATGTGACCACTAGAGATCAGATTTCATTGAGCCTCTGATTTAAAACTACATGCATTTCACTTTACCTCAGCATGTCACTGCATGTTTTCCGCTGCTCTCTAGGATGCATTAACATTTACACTACAAATGCGATTTCAAATGTGGTTTCTGAGCGATTTCAGTGATCAGATTACAACGGACATTGTTTACAACCGTAATCAGATCATCCAAGATGGATGTGAATACCAAGCATAAAAGGAGCATATGTGATTCACACGGTCGAGAGTGTAGAGGAAACTCGACATAAATTCCCTCATTAAAGGGGCCCGTAATAGCATTTCATATTATGGCTCATCAACCAAAATCCATCTATTCAGAAAGTTGTCTTACAAACAGAAATTAATGTGTTTTTAATGTGCAATCTATTTTGATAAACTATAATTCCTCCTAGACTTGGAAAACAAGACTTGCTAATTCATTCTTCAATTAATGTTGCGCACAATCCCCAAAAGCAATTTAACAAATTGTGTTGCTAACTTCGAAATACATGAACAATTTAGCAGTCGTGATGGTGCTTTCGATTTCTCTGTCTTCTAAGAGCATGACATTAAAATAGAGAGTGTTTTAACAGCTCTTGTGTGGAAACAGAATTAGTGACGATTTAAAATAAAGCAAACGTCCTCAAGAGATTCTACACAGCAAGCATTTAGTAGAGTATTTGCATACTTTAATAGATTAATTTTGCTAAATGTGTTTATTTTTTGAAGCCCCTTTCATTGCTGAGTTGATAAATGGATGTAGTTTGCAAATTGACAATAACATAAATGCTTGATGATTTGGGGGATTTGATTGGGGACCATCTACATTCCCAAAGAACTTTAAAACGGCTCACTCAAAATAAAACTGTGTAACTGGTTGAAGTGAAATGCTTTGACTTGCAAAGATAAAAAGTAGCTGTCAAATAATGTATGTTTATACTGTTGATCAAATGCATTAGTAATGTACTAATTCTAACACTTCAACACTAACACTTCAAAAAGCGATCGAGCATTAACCCTCTGAAGTCGGCAATCACGCCGGCGTGATCTGCTCGCTTTTTTCCTTATCAGTTGAATTGAGACCCGAAATACTCTTTTGACTTTGATTTTACAAACAAGTTTCATACATCAATCGATTCTGTTAAATGTGTATTATTTTTGTGCATACTCACAATAAAAACAAAGTGTTGTGCTTTTTGCCAAATAAAGAAAAATAAACACGAAGCGAGTTCTGCCTTCTCTCTGCCAGTGTAGTCCATTCTGAAACGCGTCCGAAAATGAACAATAACTCAGCGAATACTCAGTCAAACAGACATACAGACACACAGGCATGAAGCTTGAATTCTCTTCTTTTAAATTAAGTAATTTATATAAAAAACAAATATTCTCATCTTGTGAAATCTGTATTAAAAGAGAGAGATTCCAGTCGACTTCATTACAGCTCATTTAGATGTAATGTGACTCCGCCCACGGAGAGCGCGCGCTATTCAAACGCAAATGTCTGAGGCAATCCACGCAATCCTGTGAACGCCCCCATATCAGCTCGAGAAAACACAAGTTTATTCAGATCATTACTTGTTTACACCGTCTCGCAGCGCTGTGAGGAATAATAATAATGGAAAATGTACCTCAGAAGTGCGGGTATATCGAGGAGCGAGCTGAGGAATACTGTAAGTTTTTTCCCTTCTCACGTGAATCGGGTTTCGGTTTATGAATGAATGAACGGCAGAGATGTGCGCTGTTTACCACAGCTCGCAAAAAGACAGTTTAAATTTAAATTGCGTGTGTGAATGAATGATGATGTTTTAGCAAACTGTATTGCTATACTGAGATGAGTAAAAATCGACTGAAATATGTTGAAATAAAATGTAGGCTATTTGTATAAACAACGTATTAAACTGCAAATTAGCAATATGCCCTAATATTTCATGAAAACAACGTTACAGTCAGGCGAAATATGAAAGACAACATTTTGTTGACTAGATTTGGGTACAGTTTTTACTGTAGAATATACTGCCACATCAAATAAGCTTTTGTTTAGCAATTTCTATATATAAAATACTATTTTTGTCAAAAATAAAGTCATCAACTAAGATGTTAGCTGTTCCAATGTTGGCTATATTCAAACTAATGAATACATAGATAAAATGTAGGCCTATAATACATTTTTTTACAAAGAAAGAGTACACTTGAAATATTGTTGAAATTGTAATTATTGTTGTAATTGTAACCTTTTTAATAAAATAGCAAAACATATTTACAAGATAGATGTAAGCAAAATCTTAAATGGTCAATATAAGTCTTCTTCTAAATATATCTTTTGTCCTTGCATTGTGGCTCAGTCAGTGTCACACCTGAATGAATGGCTAATTATGCAGAGTCATTATGCAGAGTGGGTGGGACATTGTATTCTATGGTGTAAACCACTCCTCGTTCACGCCCCCTCGCATATTGGCTTTCCAAGCAAAACCTGTTTTACATCAATTTAAATCAATGTATGGTTTTATGTGAACGATAAAGCAAGACTATTTTCACATAATTTTGAAGAAAAAACTCTAGGCGACCACATCCATTAGTCAAAAGTCTTATTGCCACATATTTAGTATGTGTTTTGTGGCCTTATTTCAAAAACTTTAATTTTTAGTTTTTTCGATAACCACGCATAAACATTATTCTCTCAAAAATGAAAACATGTACATACATGTGGCTCACATATTATTGTAGTCCTGTTTGTGCTATATAGAGTGAATTTACACCTTTGCCATTAATATGTTTATAAGCAACTGAAAAAAAGCACAAATGTCAGAGCATGTCAGAACACCCCCAGGGCCCAGAAAACCGCTCAGACTCCAGAAGGTTAACACCCAGGCATTTTAGCTGAAAATTCTCATGCGAAAATTCAAAATGGTTAGGCTAAGAGATGAGTTTTAGGCAGGCTAATACAGAATCTGCAACTCTTCTGCATGTAGATAAATATGCATGGACGTAAACAAGTTCAGAGGTATTAAACAGGTTGGAACTACACTATTATTATTACCTGAAAGTATATTTACCAAAAAAATAGCCAAATTATCCAAAATGGTACTTATTTGCCAACGTTTGTACTAAACGACAAATAAACCACAATAAACGGTGTGGTCCATGTGGTCTTGTCATGGAATGTGACATCACAATGTCACATTGTGACACTACAATGATTTATTTTTTGTCATTGCTTCATTAAAATATGTTGATATGTATGTGACTGTAATATTGCCACGTTTGTGTTCTGTTTTCATTCTGTTACCTGCCTGTCTAAGTTCTCATTCATCTCCTTGGTTTCTCATTGATTAGTCATTCTGTTCTGCTGGTCAGAATCCTTTGTTTGCATCTTATACCCTGAGTTTCCTGTTTCCTTTGTTCGTTCTTGTCAATTTTAAGTGGTTGTGTTTGCCTTATTCTCCTGAGTTCACCTGAAATTCCTGAGTGTTATATTAAAAACTGTTGTTGTAGTAATTAGGACACATTTTCCAAATAAACCGAATAAACCTTTTTCGAACAAAAGTGTGACAGAAGAACCGACCCAAAAAGAAAACAGAATGGGTGTTCTCCTTACCCCTTCTGATCCCGTCACTCGACTGGTGCTTCCAGGAGGGCTGCCAGATCGAGGAATATGTCGCCGAGTTCCTGGAGATTTCTCATGGGGTAAGCTGGGCAGATGACCTCCTAAAAACGCCTCGGTTACGACTGTAACCTCGGTTCCCTGAAGAGGGAACGAGCGTTGCGTCGAGATTGACACTATGGGGAACGCCTTGCGTGATGATGTCTTGAAGCACATGTAAAATCAGTCCAATGGCGTGGTGGAACGTCAGAGGCGGGTGACGTCACGTACCAGGAAACTATAAAGCCTGCCTGAAAACAGAAAGCGAAAGCTTCGTGAAGTCTGAAGTAGTCGCTGACAGGCATGAAGGAGATATGGCAAGGTGACGCAACGCTCGTTCCCTCTTCAGGGAACCGAGGTTACAGTCGTAACCGAGGCGTTCCCTTTCAAGGGAACTCGCGTTGCGTTGAGATTGACGCTATGGGGAACGTCTATACCAACGCCACCATAGCTACAAATGTCTGTCCTGTGTGAATCGAGTGAGCAGCACTAGGATGACAAAACCTGAGACCCTGGAGTAGAGTCTAGATCCAAAGAGTAAAATCTGACGAAGGTGTGCGGTGAGGACCAGCCTGCCGCATCACAAACGTCCTGTAAAGAAACTCCTGATATGAGGGCCTTGGAGACCGCCATACTCCTTGTAGAGTGGGACTGGACAGCCATAGGGGAAGGCTGCCCGGCCGCCTCATAAGCAAGTGAGATGGCCTCAACCACCCACTTGCTCATCCTTTGCTTAGACACCGGGGACCCCTTATTCGGGGACCCAAAACACACAAACAACTGATCGGATTTACGCCACAGGGCAGCTCTGTGGACATAGGCGTCTAATGCCCGCACTGGGCAAAGCAAATTTTTCGTCTCCTGGTCCGCATTTTGAAAGGGAGGAGGGCAGAAGGCCTGCAGTACAATAGGTCTGGCCACATTAGTGGGGACCTTGGGGATATAACCCGGTCTTGGATGCAGAAATGCCTTGACCATACCGGGTGCAAACTCTAAACACGATGGGGCAACCGAAAGTGCTTGAAGATCCCCTATTCTCTTGAGAGAAGAAATGGCAAGAAGAAAGAGAGCTTTCAGAGTCAGAAACTTAGCCGGAACCTCCTCAATAGGCTCAAAAGGGGCCAGGGAAAGGCCTTGCAGAGCAATGGACAAACCCCATGGAGGCACCCTAGAGCGAACTGCAGGCCTCAGCCTCAAAGTGCCACAAAGGAAACGAGATACCAAAGGGTCTTTCCCCAGCATATAGAAAAGCGTATAGACGTAGCCTCGGCCACGTCTGTACCATAGCATCGAGTCCGAGAGGAGCTGGATGCGTGAGGGAGAACCAAAGTGGATAGTGAGACGTCTCTCGAGATGCAAACAGATCGACTTGTGCTCGGCCAAGCACCCTCCATATCTGCTCCACCACCTCGGGGTGGAGCCTCCATTCCCCTGGCCTCAGCCTCTGTCTCGACAGAATGTCTGCTCCTAAATTCTGGTCCCCAGGGATGTAAGCTGCTCTGAGCGACAACAGCTTGTCCTGGGACCACAAGAGGATATGGCGTGCCAACTTGCATAATGGGCGTGAGCGCAAACCCCCTTGATGATTTATGTAGGCGACTACCGATGTGTTGTCTGTGTGAACTAAAACATGGTGTCCCCTGAGATCTGTGAGAAAATGCTTGAGAGCTAGAAATACAGCCAACATCTCCAGGCGGTTGATGTGCCATGATAGATGATGGTCTCTCCACAGACCCTGAGTTGAACGACCCTGAAGGATCACTCCCCAACCCGTGAGGGAAGCATCTGTCGTTAGCATCTTGCGACGACAAGGAGCTCCCAGCACGGGACCTTGGGACAGGAACCAAGGTTTCTTCCACATAACCAGGGCACGTAAGCAACGCCGCGTGACCTTGATTTTGCGAAATGGGTTGCCCCTCGGGGAAAACCCCTTGGTCCTGAGCCACCACTGTAGGGGCCTCATGTGCAGTAGTCCAAAAGGTATCACGTTGGAAGCTGCTGCCATGAGACCCAACAGTCTCTGAAACTGTTTTACAGTGAGTGACTGGCCTAGCTTTATACTCTTTACAGCTGCAAGGATGGACTCTATGCGTGGCGGTGACAGGCGCGCCTGCATCGACACCGAATCCCAAACTACACCCAGAAAAGTGGTCCTGAAGTGGAGTGAGTACACTCTTCTTGGCGTTTAGCCGTAACCCCAACTCTTTCATGTGTGCGAGAACGACATCTCGATGCCGAACCGCCAACTGATGCGACTGAGCTAGAATCAACCAATCGTCGATGTAATTCATGATGCGAATACCCTGAAGGCGCAGGGGCGCCAGAGCTGCATCCACGCATTTGGTGAAAGTGCGGGGTGATAAAGTTAGACCGAATGGAAGAACTCGATATTGGTAAGCTTTGCCCCCGAAAGCAAACCTCAGGAACTTCCTGTGATAAGGACGGATGGAAACATGGAAATATGCGTCTTTGAGATCTATCGTGACAAACCAGTCCTCGGACCTGATCTGTGGCACGATCTGTCTCAGTGTTAACATTTTGAACTTGAGCTGCATAACTGATTCGTTTAGAACTCGAAGATCCAGAATGGGACGCAATCCCCCGTCCTTTTTTGGAACTATGAAGTACCGACTGTAAAACCCGGTTTCCCTGTTGGAGGGAGGTACATATTCTATGGCCCCTTTCTCTAACAGAGTGTTCACTTCTTGTTCCATAACCAGAACCTGCTCGGGGGCCACCACTGTGTATAGGACCCCCATAAACCGAGGTGGGTGAGACCCAAACTGTATTTGATACCCTTTTTATACGGTCTGCAGAACCCAACGAGAAACATTTGGCAGTAGCTTCCACGCTGTCAAAGATTCTACTAGAGGTACCAGTCTCACGAGACTGGTTTCTGGATTTTGTTGTTGTTGAATAGTCGATTCGTTGCCCTGTAACGGTGCACCGGCAGGGAACGACTGAACGGACTGCTCTAACACCCTCCTCAGAGGGGGCGGGCATCTCGAGGCCACTACGTCTTCGGGTGGTCCTTGAGATATGTGCTCGCCGGAGACCGCTGCGCCCTGGAACACCATAGGTGGCAGGGTTGGCAGAACGGTCCCCTGAGGGCACCGAAGAGAGACGGGCACCGTAAAAAGAGGTGTTGACCGCTCTACTTCGGGGGGGACTACCCTCATTTTCCTGAGCCCTCGAGCGTCAGGATTTCTTCCCCGCAGCCTTCTTGGCGATAATAACGGTCCGCAGATCCGTTCTACCCCTCGAAGGCTGCTGGGTTTGAGCCACTCAATACATAATCTCTCCACAGCTCTAGTCACCACTTCTAAGAGCTCTTCAAACGCATGAGACTGAGATGGCGAATCCTCAGACTCAGCTTCAACACTAACAACATCCAGTTCCTCAGAACTGGATAGTTGCAGTATTGGTGCCTCAATCGGGGGGGAAGGAACCGCAACGCGTGCTTCCACACCCCGAGAAGAGGCACTGGATCTATCAGGTGAAGGTTGAGATAGGGCAAAGCCCGTCTCAAACCCCGCTGATACATCCATTTGCGAACCCCAGGTCTGTGATCGGCGCCGTGCCTCGGCAGCGGTGGGACCAGAGCCCTGGGGAACGCGAGCCTGAGCGTCCTCGCTGAAGAACGCCAGGCGGGATCGGAGCGTACGCAAAGGCAGCGCATCACAAAGCTCGCAGCCAGCACCCTCGAGTGCTGACTGGGCATGCTCCTCACCCAAACAAGCAACACATAAAACGTGAGTATCACCTCCCGTTAAATAACGCGGGCAGGGATGGACACACTGTTTAAATTGCTGCTTGCTCGCCATAGTGCTTGTGTACTTTATAAAGACAGACAACACCAAATAAGACTGACAAATTCACAAAGAGCGCTACTGAAGACACAGAAGCTTTCGCTTTCTGTTTTCAGGCAGGCTTTATAGTTTCCTGGTACGTGACGTCACCCGCCTCTGACGTTCCGCCACGCCATTGGACTGATTTTACATGTGCTTCAAGACATCATCACGCAAGGCGTTCCCCATAGCGTCAATCTCGACGCAACGCGAGTTCCCTTGAAAGGGAACTGTATTTTGGTGTGGATTTGACGCGTATCTGAACCAGCAAGCTCCAGCGGCAGCAATCCCAGGCACGTTTGCCCAATATCTGGACCATGTGCTATTGTTGATCGGCTCAGCCTTCACTGTGAGTGAGGCTGATGATGACATCGCCGCTCAACCACTATCACCTGCCCTCCTCATCACTACCCCGCCTGCAGATTATGATGTCCAGCCTGATCTTCTCATCATTCTTGACAAGCCTGAGCTTATTCACGTCGGGCATGCCCAGCCAGAGACTGTTCATGTCTGGCCTGCCCAGCCAGAGACTGTTCACGCCATGTCTGCGGTGCCTGTGTCTTCAGACAAGATGGCCACCGCGACCTGTGTCAGCTCTGGAAGATGCAGCGCTGATCGTAGTGGCCACAGCTATTTTGTGTGTGTGGGCAACACACACATCAGCTACAACCCGTGTTGGCCGAGTTGGCCGCCTCCACGCCAGAGTCTTGTCCCAAGATGGCCATAGCCACGCCTGAACCTGAGCCCTCAGCAGAGATGGCCGCCGCCACACCTGAACCTGAGCCCTCAGCAGAGATGGCCGTCACCACACCTGAACCTGAGCCCTCAGAAGAGATGGCCGCCGCCACACCTGAACCTGAGCCCTCAGCAGAGATGGCCGCTGCCACACCTGAACCTGAGCCCTCAGCAGAGATGGCCGTCACCACGCCTGAACCTGAGCCCTCAGCAGAGTTGGCCGCCGCCACACCTGAACCTGAGCCCTCAGCTGAGATGGCCATCACCACGCCTGAACCTGAGCCCTCAGCAGGGATGGCCGTCGCCACGCCTGAACCTGAGCCCTCAGCAGAGATGGCCGCCGCCACGCCTGAACCTGAGCCCTCAGCAGAGATGGCCGCCGCCATGCCTGAACCTGAGCCCTCAGCAGAGATGGCCGCCGCCACGCCTGAACCTGAGCCCTCCGCAGAGATGGCCGCCGCCATGCCTGAACCTGAGCCCTCAGCAGAGATGGCCGCCGCCATGCCTGAACCTGAGACTTCAGCAGAGATGGCCGCCGTCACGCCTGAACCTGAGCCCTCAGCAAAGATGGCTGTCGCCACGCCGCCTGAGCCCTCAGCAGATATGGCCGCCGCTATGCCTGAGCCCTCAGCCAAGATGGCCGCCGCTTCATCGCCTGAGCCCTCAGCCAAGATGAAATTTTATAAGTCCCCGGCCAGAGTGGCCGAACTGGGATTGGATGGAAAGGCCACGTTGGCCGACACACCCTGGCCGCCCGAACACCAGACTCCGCCCTGGCCTCCTGCACAGGCTGCTCCGCCCTGGAGACTTCAGACCCTGCTGATCCTCCAGAGGAAGACTCCAGGATGTCCGCCCACCCTTCCCGGTTGCACCCCTATCGGGAGGGGGGAGTACTGTCACGGTCACCTTTTAGTCACCGTCTTCACTACATGTCCCATCATCCTCTCCGGCTCACACCTGCACTCACTCCACCATTATCCCCACCTGCCAGTGATCATCATCACTCACCATGTTCAGCTGTTGTCACCTTGTCTTCCTATTTCATCTGTGTATTTAAGTTCCTTATTGTTCTCTCTTCACTGTCGATTCTTGTCAAAACTGAGTTGTAGTATTGATATGTTTCTGTTTATATTAAATTACTGTTATCACTTCATCCTGTCGTCTGAGTCTGCTTCGACGTGCCTCACGCAGCCAAAAGCATGACAATAACAAAGAAATACTGGGAAAAAAATCCACACCTTCCTCACGGAACGAGTGAGTAAACATACCAGAATCAGTAATACAGGACAATAAAAAACAAAGTGGCAAAGGGGACTGAAACTTTTTTTTTTTTTTTTTTACAATATTCTTTGCCCAATTCTTATTTCATACCATCTTGGAGAACAGTATATAAAAATAAATAAAAAAATACAAAAACAATGAAGAAAATATTTTAAAATTATCCTGTTATTCCATATACTGATTAATAATGTATTGAGGGAATCATATTTTGTATTAAGTATAAATGGCATTTAACACTATACATTTTAATATAATATGTTGTCTAATTTTGTTATCATATGGTGTGTCATAATAATTTGAAAAAAAGAGATTATCAAGTTTTTCAAACACTGCACATAAATAAACAAGAAAAACACATTGCGACTCTCTCTCTCTCTCTCTCTCTCTCTCTCTCTCTCTCTCTCTCTCTCTCTCTCCCTTAATTGCAAAAAGATTGCAATAATAGCAGTAGGCTTAAAATAAATGAATCACTGAATGACATGTTACAAGATGTTAGCAAGATCGAGATTCACAATTTCTTTTATAAGTAAAATAACATCAGCTTTTTTTAAACCAGGGTTGGGTAAGTTCCATCACAGCATCATTGGAAGAATGTAACTATGTCATTCATATTTTAGCAAAATGATATTATGTTGTAGTGATCGACCGATATAGAGCTGGTAAGTCCCGCCCATCCGTAAAACCCCACTGGACCTCTAGGTTGAAAAATCATCAATGCAAGTGAATGGGAGAAAATAATTATTTTCTGGTCCCGTGTGAATTGTACCATGAATGTGAACATATGTTGTCTGTGAATTTTTTTAACAATTTTTTACGAGTTTGACAGTATATGGTATGATTCTTCGGCTAGCAGTTGTGGAAAAGACATAACGAGAAAGACTACATGTCGCCTATGTGACGTCACCCCATAAAGTTGACTTACCCATAATTTTCGGCAACCTCAACGATTTTGTCCTCTCTCTGAAAGAAGGCGGTGAAGTGCACCAAAGACGCAGCCATGTTTAGCGGGATCTGTGAGCTAGTGTCCGTGTGCGAGTGGTGGTGACGTTTCAAACGCGTCGAAAGCAGCGAAGAGTTGTAGTCCACAAAGTGCTCTCACACAAAGTCTAACCGTATCAAACTTCTACCCGCTAAATTGTAGCATTCTTTACATGAAAAATTATACAAAAAATTCACAGACAACACATGTTCACATTCATGGCAAAATTCAAACGGGACCAGAAAATAATTATTTTCTCCCATTCACTTGCATTGACGATTTTTCAACCTAGAGGTCCAGTGGGGTTAGCGGAAGGGGCGGGACTTACCAGCTCTATATCGGCCGGCCGATATATGGGGCCGATATTTGCGTTTTTTACGTGTATCGGCCGGCTGCTGCGTTCGCCGATAGTTTTTTCCCGGCATCATTTACAGACAGGCGTCCACAGGCAGCTCTGTGTTGCTGGAGACGCTGCACTGCCCCTCCCCCACTAAGTTAACAGAGTGCTGGAATCTGCTCTTCAAGACAACGATAAGTTTTAAACTTCCAAAGCATCTTTTAACTGTTTGACTTAGCTGAAATATTGCCATACACTTTGAAAGTGGAAACACGTAGCTCTATACGTACTAGCAACTATAGCTAAGCAAGTTTGTGGGTCCAAATGGAAAACGCGAATGCCGAATGCCTCTATAAAGCTGCTTGCCATTGTATTTAGGGAGCTGCAAATAGCTAAGTTGCATACGGTAGCTGTTACGAACACTGGTCATAGGATTAAGTAATGCCGACGTTGTTCCGTGGTATTTGTGGGAGTTTTATTCAGTGACCACCTGGCAGAGGTTTGGACGCGTGTGGTGTGTGTGTCTCTCCAGTCAGTTTCCCACACATAGACTAATTCGTGGCAGTGCACCACAGAATCAACACCGGCTGCCACATATTGCATTTTTTGCGGTTGCTAAAGCAAATTTTTATCCCGCCAAAGCCTTATTTGATCGCTGAGTGATGTTGATGACTGAAAACTGCGCTTGTGACAGGTCGCATGTTGCTGAAAGAACGAGCAGAGAGAGAGAGAGAGAGAGATAGAGAGAGAGAGAGAGAGAGAGAGAGAGAGAGAGAGAGAGAGAGAGAGAGAGAGAGAGAGAGAGAGCGCGCGCCCCTCCTCTGGCCGCGCGCGCGCACACTCTCACCGTCTTCAAACTGTCTTGCTCTCCCCCTCCCTCGCGCATATTAATCAAAATCAATTGAGAATTGACATGATGGTAAAAGGTCGGAAGAGCGAAGTTTCATGTGGAGGACTGGATATTTTTTTCCTGAATTACCGCTGGATGTGATTTGCGCTAAAAAAAACCGTTTCCTTATCTTCTCTGAAAAGCGTTCCGCACATTCAGCTGACACAAACCACACTTTCAATAAACCCAAAAGCCTATCCAGTGATGAAATGTTTTCTGTGTTGACACAAATCTTGCGCGATGTCCTAAACTGCCGGGATAATCACACAAACACGTACACGTCCGCTAATGAAACCTCTGATTCACGCACTAATGACTCATTTGAACCGATTCTATTTAATGTATGGCAATACATTATAACAACTGATCTATCCAACACTGAACTCACCAGACGTCTGGATCGGTGTATAACAAATCAGTAACACTTTATAATAAAGTTCAGTTTATTAAACTCTAGTTAACTTCATTAGTTAACATTAACTATTAATAAACTGCACTTCTACAGCATTTGTTAATCTTTGATAATGTTAATTTAACCATTTATAGTAGCCTTATTGAAATCAAAAGTTGTATTTGTTAACATTAGCCTAATGCACTGTGAATAACATGAACAAATGAACAGCTGAATGAACAGCTGTATTATTAACTAAGATTAACAAAGATTAATAAATAATACAGTAACAAATGTACCTTTTGCTCATTTTTAATAATGCTTAAATAATTATTTTCAGTATTTTCAGCACTGAACTCTTTTTTTACTTGTTCTACCTCACCTGTTTTTACTATTTGTTAAATATAGTTTTTTTTAAGTTCAATAAATGATCCTTTTTTAAATTGAAACTTGCAACATTTGTTATCATCATGATCATTGTGTCATTTTTATGATGTAAATTGAGGAAGCAAAAGCAGCATCGGCTCCAAATATCGGCTCAAGAAAATCGGCAGCCCGTATCGGTCATCGGCTAAGGCTGATGAAAAAAAATCGGTATCGGCATCGGCACTAAAAAATCCATATCGGTCGATCCCTATTATGTTGCTTATTGCATGTTTTGCGACACTTTCAAAGTGAAATGTTCAGTATGTGAAAAGCTTGTTCAATTTGATCCAAAACAAATCTGAATCTTGTGACGTACGCTGGTTGTTGTGCGTATTGCACTAATCCAAAAATGAAATGTCTTGTGAGTGGCACCAATTAATACTCTACATCGCATTTAAAAATAATGTACCACCTTACATGTATTAGTTTACAAATCATGAACTATGGTAAAAGTATTTTGAGGTCAAAACGTAATCATAATCAGTCACAATTTGTATGAAAAGTAATAAAAGTTGTTGGTGTATTACTTTTTTGGCTGAAAACTACAGTGCATTGTAGGTAGAGGCATGTTTCCCAAATTAACCTATGTTGGTAAACTCATAATATGATAAGTGAGAATTTAAAATGTATTATATGGCAGAATAAGGGATAATGTCTACTTTTACTTACCAAAACACATTGACATGTATGCACACCACTATTTACAATATTTATATTTGATTTTCATTGTTTATATATACAGTGAGGAAAATAAATATTTGAACACCCTGCTATTTTGCAAGTTCTCCCACTTAGAAATCATGGAGGGGTCTGAAATTGTCATCGTAGGTGCATGTCCACTGTGAGAGAAATAATCTAAAAAAAAAAAATCCAGAAATCACAATGTATGATTTTTTAACTATTTATTTGCATGATATAGCTGCAAATAAGTATTTGAACACCTGAGAAAATCAATGTTAATATTTGGTACAGTAGCCTTTGTTTGAAATTACAGAGGTCAAACGTTTCCTGTAGTTTTTCACCAGGTTTGCACACACTGCAGGAGGGATTTTGGCCCACTCCTCCACACAGATCTTCTCTAGATCAGTCAGGTTTCTGGGCTGTCGCTGAGAAACACGGAGTTTGAGCTCCCTCCAAAGATTCTCTATTGGGTTTAGGTCTGGAGACTGGCTAGGCCACGCCAGAACCTTGATATGCTTCTTACAGAGCCACTCCTTGGTTATCCTGGCTGTGTGCTTCGGGTCATTGTCATGTTGGAAGACCCAGCCTCGACCCATCTTCAATGCTCTAACTGAGGGAAGGAGGTTGTTCCCCAAAATCTTGCAATACATGGCCCCGGTCATCCTCTCCTTAATACAGTGCAGTCGCCCTGTCCCATGTGCAGAAAAACACCCCCAAAGCATGATGCTACCACCCCCATGCTTCACAGTAGGGATGGTGTTCTTGGGATGGTACTCATCATTCTTCTTCCTCCAAACACGTTTAGTGGAATTATGACCAAAAAGTTATATTTTGGTCTCATCTGACCACATGACTTTGTCCCATGACTCCTCTGGATCATCCAAATGGTCATTGGCAAACTTAAGACGGGCCTTGACATGTGCTGGTTTAAGCAGGGGAACCTTCCGTGCCATGCATGATTTCAAACCATGACGTCTTAGTGTATTACCAACAGTAACCTTGGAAATGGTGGTCCCAGCTCTTTTCAGGTCATTGACCAGCTCCTCCCGTGTAGTTCTGGGCTGATTTCTCACCTTTCTTAGGATCATTGAGACCCCACGAGGTGAGATCTTGCATGGAGCCCCAGTCCGAGGGAGATTGACAGTCATGTTTAGCTTCTTCCATTTTCTAATGATTGCTCCAACAGTGGACCTTTTTTCACCAAGCTGCTTGGCAATTTCCCCGTATCCCTTTCCAGCCTTGTGGAGGTGTACAATTTTGTCTCTAGTGTCTTTGGACAGCTCTTTGGTCTTGGCCATGTTAGTAGTTGGATTCTTACTGGTTGTATGGGGTGGACAGGTGTCTTTATGCAGCTAACGACCTCAAACAGGTGCATCTAATTTAGGATAATAAATGGAGTGGAGGTGGACATTTTAAAGGCAGACTAACAGGTCTTTGAGGGTCAGAATTCTAGCTGATAGACAGGTGTTCAAATACTTATTTGCAGCTGTATCATACAAATAAATAGTTAAATCATATATTGTGATTTCTGGATTTTTTTTTTTTAGATTATGTCTCTCACAGTGGACATGCACCTACGATGACAATTTCAGACCCCTCCATGATTTCCAAGTGGGAGAACTTGCAAAATAGCAGGATGTTCAAACACTTATTTTCCTCACTGTATACACTCACCTAAAGGATTATTAGGAACACCTGTTCAATTTCTCATTAATGCAATTATCTAATCAACCAATCACATGGCAGTTGCTTCAATGCATTTAGGGCTGTGGTCCTGGTCAAGACAATCTCCTGAACTCCAAACTGAATGTCAGAATGGAAAAGAAAGGTAATTTAAGCAATTTTGAGTGTGGCATGGTTGTTGGTGCCAGACGGGCCGGTCTGAGTATTTCACAATCTGCTCAGTTACTGGGATTTTCACGCGCAACCATTTCTAGGGTTTACAAAGAATGGTGTGAAAAGGTAAAAACATCCAGTATGCGGCAGTCCTGTGGGCGAAAATGCCTTGTTGATGCTCGAGGTCAGAGGAGAATGGGCCGACTGATTCAAGCTGATAGAAGAGCAACTTTGACAGCAGCAAAGCATTTGTGAAGCCACAACATGCACAACCTTGAGGCGGATGGGCTACAACAGCAGAAGACCCCACCGGGTACCACTCATCTCCACTACAAATAGGAAAAAGAGGCTACAATTTGCATGAGCTCACCAAAATTGGACAGTTGAAGACTGGAAAAATGTTGCCTGGTCTGATGAGTCTCGATTTCTGTTGAGACATTCAGATGGTAGAGTCAGAATTTGGTGTGAACAGAATGAGAACATGGATCCATCATGCCTTGTTACCACTGTGCAGGCTGGTGGTGGTGGTGTAATGGTGTGGGGGATGTTTTCTTGGCACACTTTAGGCCCCTTAGTGCCAATTGGGCATCGTTTAAATACCACGGCCTACCTGAGCATTGTTTCTGACCATGTCCATCCCTTTATGACCACCATGTACCCATCCTCTGATGGCTACTTCCAGCAGGATAATGCACCATGTCACAAAGCTCGAATCATTTCAAATTGGTTTCTTGAACATGACAATGAGTTCACTATACTAAAATGGCCCCCACAGTCACCAGATCTCAACCCAATAGAGCATCTTTGGGATGTGGTGGAACGGGAGCTTCGTGCCCTGGATGTGCATCCCACAAATCTCCATCAACTGCAAGATGCTATCCTATCAATATGGGCCAACATTTCTAAAGAATGCTTTCAGCACCTTGTTGAATCAATGCCACGTAGAATTAAGGCCGTTCTGAAGGCGAAAGGGGGTCAAACACAGTATTAGTATGGTGTTCCTAATAATCCTTTAGGTGAGTGTGTGTGTGTATGTATATATATATATATATTTATACTGTATATATATATATATATATATATATATATATATATTTTTTTTTTTTTTTATTTATTTTTTTTTTTTATTTGATGTTCAATGGACCATATTCCTCTGCATCAAAGAACAGAGCAGTCAATAATGTGACTTCCTCCTCCAACATGTACAGCTGCGAGACCAAATACACTCTTATGATGCACTCACCGACTAATGGTATGTCATGTTCTGTAAGTGTGTGTCTCTGTGTGTGAGGACAAAGAAGAAGAGAGAAGAGGACAAACTTCAAATGAGCCGAGTGAAGTAAATGTGAAAATAAATGGAGTGATAAAAAAGAAATGGAGCAAAGTAGAATCATGCAAAGCCATTAAGGAAAAAGAAGAGAACAGGAAATGAAAAAGATGCCATCTTTTGATGTGTGTGTGTGTGTGTGTGTGTGTGTGTGTGTGTGTGTGTGTGTGTGTGTGTGTGTGTGTGTGTGTGTGTGTGTGTGTGTGTTGTCTTTGCTGTAGGTATTGATGGAGAGGCAGTGATGACTCATCTCTATAAGTGTGTGCGTGTGTAGGTACAGATCAGAAGAGATTGGGGGGTATGTGTGCAGGAAAGAGGGTTCAGAACAGCATGAGGGTGAGTGAATGATGACAAGATTTAATTTTCAAGTCACGTGCCCTGACCGCCAAGAAAGACCTTAGACACTCACACTGGCTACTTACCAAATCAACGTCCCATGTGAAAACGACCTAACGAGAGGTCATTGTGACCCGCACTGATAGCCTATCCATTAATCAAAATTGAATAAAATAAACCCAAAATGGGCTGTAAATCAAAATCACTTTAACACACGCAAAATGATACACGAAAAACAGTCAACAGTAATAATCAAAAATTTCTTGATAGAAATGGACAAAAATGTAAGAAAATAGAAATCATTCTAATATGCTGATTTTATGCTCAAGAAACATTTCTTATTATTATCAATGTTGAAAACAGTTATTGCTGCTTAATATTTCTTTGAAACCATGCTAAACTACCATTCAAAAGTTTGGAGTAAAAAAAAAAAAAAAAAAAATAATAATAAATAAATGTTTTACTTTTATTCAACAAGGATTAAACTGATCAAAAATGACAGTGAAAACATTTATAATGTTTTTAAAAAAGATTTAAATTTCAAAATTGTAAATGTGATTCTTCAAAATTTTCTATTCAACAAAGAATCCTGAAAAAAAGTATCATGATTTCCACAGTATTAGCAAAAACTGTTATGAACCATTATTAATAATTGAGTACCAATAATAATTGAGAATAATTGAGATCATGTGACTGAAGACTGGAGTAATTATGCTGAAAATTTAGCTTTGCCATTACAGGAATAAATTATATTTTAAAGTATATTCAAATAGAAAACAGTTATCTTAATTTGTAAAAATATGTCACAATATTACTGTTTTTACAGTATATTTTGATCAAATAAATGCAGTCTTGGTGAGCATAAGAGTCTTCTTTCAAAAACATTAAAAAATTCTTAATTATTACAAACTTTTGATTAGTAGTGTGTTTAATTATTTTTTTCTGCCAACAAAAATAGTCCCAACTACGACTAAAGCCTGAACCCTGAAAGACAGAAATAAACTGCATTATAGTGAATTGACAGGAGTAAAGCATGAGGGTGATTGAACGATGACAAGATTTCATTATAAAATCTCATGTCCTGAGTGCCAAGAAAGGCCTTAAATACTCACACTGACTAGTGACCAGATCCATGTCGCATGTTAAAATGACCTAACAAGAGGTCATCATGACCCGCACTGCTGCATCCATCAATCAAAAGTGCCGCATTGCCTCTATGAACCCAGACATGCCCTCGGCAGCACCAAGGTCAGCCACCCAGCCAACTGTGGCTATCAGAGGGGGTGTACTGGGAGAACAGGTGGACACTGGCACACACACACACCTATTCAGAGAGATGGACAACTGGCATCAGCTGCACAAGGTCAGTAATTGGGGTCAAAGCAAGGCACAAACTAAAAGTAAAAGTTGCAAAGATTTGCATAATAACACAAAAAACAATGTTCCCGTTCACCATCTCAGCATCCTTAGAAACGTTTTGAACATCATAGAAAGACAATGGAGAAAGACACAGTTAATCGTAACATCGAAATGTACCAATCAACAACTGATGGATAGATCTTTTTTGATATCCGTTTCACTAGATGTACTGTACGTTACAACACAGAAGAAATGATCTGTCGCTATACTTCTGTTTCCTTGTGACTATATACTGTAATGGTTCTTCTGTGTCTGTGGGTTTTTGGTTTGGGGAATTTTAGGATACGTTTACACGACAACTAGCTATGTATGAAAAACAGAAAGGTTTTTCCAAGGTTTTTTTTTTTTTTTGGTACAGATTACAACGTCATGAAAACGGTTAAAACGCTGTATTATGCTGTCAGGCCAGTAGATAGTTTTTTTTTTTTTTTTTTTTTTTTACAAGGTTATGATAATGGTATCATTTTCAAAAACGTGCAATTTGAAACCCGTTTTCAATAAGATTGCGTTTTCAGGCCCCCAAAACGCTGTTGTTGTGTAAATGAACAGCCAAAAAGCATAAAAAGTGTATTGTTTTTAGTTGAAAACGGTGTCGTTTAAACAGCCCCTTAGTTTGTAATTCTGTTTCTGTTTGATTGTTTGAATCTGTGTATTATTATCCTATTAGCCCTATCATTGTATGCTATTGTGTTTCCAATGTTCACGGTCAGAATCAGCATGTCAGGATCCCAAATGCAGTAACTTCACTTATATAAAAACAAAAGCACAATAAATTCAGAAACAGATGGTTCATAAACAGTATACAGCAATTAATAGACAATCAAACAACCTGACTATCAACATAGAAATGGGGCTTCAATAGACAGGGGCTAAATGCATAGCAAAACACAGGTGCAGACAATCAGGGTATAACGAGGAGAAACAGGAAATAGGCAAAAGACAGAACCACAAACTAAAAGTTTACAAATAAATAGCACACAAAGAAACATGTGTTAACTAGTTTGTTTAACTCATTTATTTCACTGGCTTATTTACTCTGAAAAATGTTCAGCAATGCACATGCATGCATCAAATCAGAAATTTGTCAGTTATGTTATTCATCCCTGAAGCGTAATGAACATTTTCCTCAGAGAGTAAATAAAATAAAAACAGCAATATTGTGAAATGGTATTGCGATTTTAAATAACTCTTTTCTATTTTAAAATATTTTTAAAAGTTTTTTTTTTTTTTTTTTTTTTTTCTGTGGTGGCAAAGCTGAATTTTCAGCATCATTACTCCAGGCTTAGTTTTGCTTCATAAATCAGTCTAATAATCTGATTTCAGATTTGCTCAACAAACATTTCTTATTAATAACAATGTTACAAAACAGCCTAATATGTTTGAGGAAACCAATACATTTTTTAATGATTCTTTGATGAACAGAAAGCCCAAATGAGTAGCATTTATTTTAAAAATGGAAATCTCTCACAACATTGTCTTCACTGTCACTTTTTTGAAGAAAAAAAAAAAAAAACCTTACATTAAAGTTTAGATCGGTATAGTGTATGCACACAACACACTGAATAAATCATGTTTTCATGCTTTTGCATAATTTGACAAATGTACATCATTAATTGGAAATGAAAAATATTCTGGTCAAGGAGTGATATTAACTCTTTTTTTCCTCTCTCTCTCTGTACAAGCATATTAACATTTGAAGAAACTATTTAGTTTTAAAAAATGTACGAAAATATGGAAATCCTTCCAAAAAATGTTAGATTGAAAGTCTAGGTTTGGGAAAAGGCTAAAACAATACAATTGAATTCAACTTTATATTATTTTCATTATATGTATACTATTTTAAAGTTTATATTATTTTACAGGTCCATTAGAAAAGAAACATGCAACAGACAACACAAAATTACATACAATACAAAACAGACAATTATACCAATATTTTCTCATAGGTGATCGCACCACACTTTGCCAAGGGTTTGACAACAGCATAATAGCATTGTGTGATTTATGCAGCCGACAAATAAATGCATACATCAAATTTCTCATTAAAGCTGTAAAAGTTTTTACTCTTGACATACAAAATAAATTACTTGCACTGCTCCACCTCGTTTTTTTTTTTTTTTTTTTTTTTTTTTTTTAATATAATCCTCATACAGTCATTGTAGGCAATCTGAAGCTTACATAGGCTGATTAAAAGTTTCATCTGAACCTGATACGAACACGTATAAAATTTTCTCACCAACATATTAGCTTGGGCATATAGCATACAACGCTGCCTATACATATGCTGATCATCACATATTTCATCATTATTAATATGTCCCAAATATCTAGTTTTAGTGCATATATTTAGTACTTTCCCTGACAGATAAAAATCTGGAAAATTAAGGTCCTTATCCCCTTTTGTTCTACATATCATGGCAACACTATTTTTTTGCATTATACTACACATCATCTTTAATCGCATAATCAGATTCAGAACATATATTTAGGAGCACTACTCTGAGAAAAAATGACCAAATCATCAGCATACATAAGATAATTGATTAAGATATTACGAAGCATCTAGTCTTACAGTCACTTGATTGTTCTGACAATTAATTCATATAAACATTTTAAAAGGCCCGGTGAGAGTAGACCTTCCTGCCGCACACCATTACCAACTCCAAAAGGAGCTGAGACACTATTATCCCATTTTATTGTCATACTGATTACTGTACCAATATACCATAATTCTTAGTATTCTATTAGGCACACCCCTTTGTCTTAGTTTACCAAACAACTTTTGATGATTAACTCTATCAAAACGCCTTAGAGGCATCAATAAAGCCAATTATAACAAGGAATGTTGTCTTTTATACAGTTCTAGTGTTTCTTTCAGTGCATATATTCACAAATCAGTACTATGCTGTGCCATTAAAGCCAATTTGGTTATCTGTGGTACCAAGATATACACCTAATCGATCTAATAAAATTCTTTCCAAAACTTTTGATAACAGACAAGCTAGCACAATTGGTCTATAGTTATATAAACTTCCCACCTTGCCAGCGTTATCCTTAATAACAGGCACCAAGACTTCCGATTAGATAGACTCTTGCAACAGCCCATGTATTATCAATAGGCCAAAGCAAATGGCAAGAAGAACTGCAACCCTAGGGCTCGCAAACTTTAGGTGTTCAGCAGCAGTAATTTGATCATAGGCACTGGCTTTTGCTATCTGTGGCCTGCATTATTGCTTTATAAACTGCATTAGTTGTAATGCCCACCATATCAGTACAGGAAACCTTTTCCACTTCATGCGGTTCATTCATTACATAATTACAAAATAATGTTGTCTCCACAGGTCAACTATATTCTCATAATTTGTTAATGGTTACAGACATATCCAACTACATATTTATACCCAGCATTAGGTTTTTTTTCTTTTCTTTTTTTTTTTCAGAAGAGGCCCCTGTCTGGGCCTACCTGGTAGTAAATTACATGCATTAAATGCTTCCTTAGCTTCAGTATGGCATCCAGACACATCCATTTCCCACCCTGGCTTACTATTATATTTCTTATCAGTGCATATAAAATATGGTCAACTAAATACTGGTCTACCTCAATCCCAGCTCCCACAATTTCATCATTTCATCATCCATATATCACACAAGGCTGTACCAGAAGAACTTTAATTACAATTTGTACATCTCATAGTTCATCTCTGACAGACTTTTTATATCAACAGTCATTACAAATGGTACATGATCAGATGTAGATGCCTTATAAAGAATTTCCACTGATTGTAGAGTATTCATATCCTCAACCACAAATACACTCGCAAATTGATTATCATTAAACCAGCAGCTAATAAAAGCAAATCTGTTTAAATATTCATCCTCATTTTGTTGGCATTCATAAGGACTATGAATATATACATTAATAATAATTAACTCTTTGTTGTTACATTTACCCATACAGCAAAATCAACCATTTCAACAAAAATGTCCAAAGATCAAGAAACAGCCTTTTGAGTGAACTACTCTTTTAAGACTACAGACAAACAACAGAGCAAACACTCCTTTAAACCACAGAACATGGCATTTATGGGTGGCATTTATTTAGATGATCCACTGACTTTCTGAATCATTCAGCAGTGCTCTTATATCAGACAGACTGATAAGGTACATATATTACAGTCAATTGTAGTAATTTACCTCCACAACAACAGTAATTATCATCAAATTCAATGGCATGAGCAGATGCTGACACATGCATCCATAGAGAACAATAAAAGTCCCTTCAGAATGTTTGCTTTCCTTATCTAGCTCTTTAGAGCTGCTTTTGACTCATGAAAGGTTTTAAATCTAAGAGTAAATTGGGGAAATGAGTTTGTAAATCTGATATATCTGCAGCATCTCAGAGGAGAATACAAACACACATCGTTGGAGGAGACTCAGCATGTGGAAGCCATGAAGAAAATGATATGATTCAATCCCCCAGAGTCCCAATCAACCCAAACCCAACAGATATACAGGGAACATGTGCGTGCAAGAACGTGGAACATATTTCCCATCACAGCCACTGGTGTTAGTGCTGGGTAACACCGTAAATGTTATGGTCTGAAATGAACAATAAACATCAAAACAGCAACAAACGTGAGCCGCTGGCAGCACTGCACACACTAAAATAGCTTATTCAAGTCAACAATCTGTGTTTATAATGTGTTTTTTTGGCGGGTTTTCTCCCAAAGGTCTCAGTTTAATGAAACATTGAATGTTTTGAGCCAAGTGCTACATTTCAAAGCAAGTACAGTAGATTCAGATGCAACTTTGTTCAAACGCTGCATAATTGATGTTATGAGCATGCCTCCATTTGCACCAAACAACCAGCCAAGGGGAAAACAAACACACTTGCTCCATGTCAAGCCTGTGTAATTTCCTAGTGGTCTCAAGTCAAAAACAAATATGTATATATATATATAAAATATATAAAAATATTCTGACTGTAATTGTCTTGAAAAGTATAGTTGAAGGATGTTACAAAAGCATTGCTTGGAAGGTTTTAATGGTGGTGCTTTAAAAAGGATATATTTGGAGACTCCGTTTCTTAAAGAGAAGTTCTTCAGACAGTTTCTTTACTCACACTCTGTAAATGCAGTATTGAACAGCAAAACTTGCTGATACCGCTGCACATCAAAGGACGAGTCATTTACATCAAGTAAACATTGACCTGTCAAGAAGTCGATTACTTTTCTAGATGACTAGTGAAAATTAGTAGTCGTGCAAACTCTACCCAAGATGAAAAATTCTAATATGATAATGTCAGAAACCAGACAGTTGATGGACCGTATTGACTTCCATAGTAGTGTTGGAAACTCAGAATCGAAGACCAGGAGACTTGGTTCTTTCTTCAGCAGGATTCTTTATTGAGAGCACGAGCTGTCGGTAGCTGCAGTCACCAAAGTCTAACTGAGTTCTATACAGTATAGTTTTTATACATTTACAAGGAGGAGGGACTTTTGGAGGTGGAGACAAATCAAAACAAAGCAGAGGGATGATTTGATTCAATCAAGAATCAGCATAACACTATCATTCAAATGATCCAATCAGCCTGACAGTATCACCCATACCCTCACATGATCAAAGCTTAACTTGGACCATGACACTGTTCAGGAGATCCATACAGATAAAAAGGTTAATGTCCGACACCTGGGTTGCTTGATTTAATCTTCTTTGAAATATCATCATCTATGCCTCAAATGATAAAATCAGTAACCTAAATTAAATATTTAATAAATTTGTAATCCTACAGTAGGAACAAAAATACTATGGAAGTCAATGGGGTCCATCAACTGTTTGGTTACCGACATCATTCAAAATATCTTCCTTTGTGTTCAGCAGAAGAAAGAAATTCATACAGGTTTGAAACAAGTTGAGGGTGAGTAAATGATGACAGAATTTTCATTTTTTAGTGAACTATTCATTTAATACCAAGAGTAAACAGGGCCTAATTGGTAATTCTTTGACATATTCTAACATGTAAATGTCACCTGGTAAATGCAGCGCTTCAAACTTAACACACGTGCATGTACAAGCACAGATGGATGATCTCAGCTGAGCTCTCAACCCCTCATGAAAATCTGCAAATGACACTAATTAGCGTATTTAACTAGCCTGTCCCACATACACACCCACTCTCACTCGTAATGTACACACGCATCCCTCCGCGAGGGAAATGAGACCCTTCAGCTCTGGCAGTGAATGGGGATGTCTAGACTAACCCCTGGAGCACAGCTCCACAACCACAAATTAAACCAATGCGAAATTACAGAGAGGAAGATAACGACACAGCGAGTGATGAAATTAGTGTGTTTTGAATGCAAGGCAGAGTCGTGCAGGTCTAAGGAGTTTGTGCTACTGTGGTGTCTGTATCCATTGGGCTAACAAGTCTACAGAAGAAACTTAGAATAGTCCACACAAATACTGTATTACAATTCTGGCATCATTCTTGACAATCCAAACTTGCAGTGTGCTGTTATTTTATTCTGTGCAACTCAAAATAAAAATTCAAACACATTCATACATCCCAATGTAGGAATGTAGTTCTAAAAGAAAATCTAGTGTCCTTATGCAAGAAATTGTAACTGCAAAATGCTGTGATTGACCAATCACAATCATGTATTTCAGAGTGCTGTAATTTCAAATGGCTCAGTTGAAAAATTGTTTTTCTGATTGACATTTCAAGAATCACTCATCCATAGAACTTTAATTATTTCACCTTTATTTCATCACATTTTCCCTGAAAATCATTTATTATGAAATGCATATATCGTTCAAAAGTTTGCCATCTGTAAGATTTTGTATGTTTTTTTAAAGTATCTTATGTTCACCAAGGTTGCATTTGTTTGATCAAAAATACAGTAAAAACAGTAATAATGTGAATTATTATTATTATTATTATTATCTAAACAACTTTTTTTTATATTTTAATATATTTTAAAATATAATGTATTCCTGTGATGAAAAAGTAGAATTTTCAGTAGCCATTATTCCAGTCTTCAGTGTCACATGATCCTTCAGAAATCATTTTAATATGCTGATTTGGTGCTCAAGAAACATTTCTTATTATTATCAATGTTGAAAACAGTTGTGCTGCTTAATCTTTTTGTGGAAACCTTGATACATTTTTTTTTACATAATTAAAGATTATTTGATTAATAGAAAGATCAAAAGAACAGCATTTAAACAGTTTTGATCAATTTAATGCATCACTGCTGGGAAAAAAAGAATGAATTTGAAAAAAAAAAATCTTACTGATCCCAAATTTTTATATGTCTTTTCTTGCTTTTATCCACCCTCTGCAAGTTAGCTTACACTGAAAATGAAAGTAAAATACAGTATAAGCAGAAATTTGGGAGAACATAGCGAGAATGTGTCCTTGTCCATTGTTGGTGCATCAAGCACTGTTAAATTAATATAGCATTAGCAGAATACAATTTGTCTATGCATTTTGTTTAAAGGAGAACACAGAGTTTTTATCAACAGCAATACATTGAAGCTTAATTAAGAGAGAAACAAAAGAGCTGTGAAGGACAGAACAAGATGAAGAGAGCGAGTATTGGTTATCTTTTATCCTGACCATGTGACTTGGCAAAACCTGAGACGTTTAGATTGATCAAACACATGCCCCACAAATCCCAGCATGCTTTGATTACCATTAAAGGATAGACAAGCCAAACGCTCCTTAGGTGGGAAAGTTGCTGTGTCCCAATTCACATATTTTCCTTATTAAAGAGCATGCAAAATTAGTACATCCTAACTCATATTACATTTCTGAAGTTTGCATCCATTCAAGTTTTATTAGCTAACATTGCCCAAAATCTCTTGCACTATGAAAAAGAAGTTTGTGATGTTCACTTTCAACTTTTCCAGTTGAAGAATTTGGCAAGTAATGCAAAAAAAAAAAAAAAAAAATATATATATATAATATTTTAAATGCTTCTGTATGCAAATACTAATTCATGTGGTGAAACCAACATGCAGGGAAAAAAACTAAAACAGGAAATTTTATAATAAAAGTGTACTTAATTGTGTTAAGAAACATCACCATAAATGTCACCTCCCCTTTTTTACCCACACAGACATGAAAATCACTATCCAAACCTAAATTGTTGTAATTCAAGAATGCTTTGGAATATAAACCTATGGTTGGTCTTGTTTTAAAGAAGACATTTGGAAGATTATTGCAGAAGTGAACTAAGTGAAACAGAAAAAAAAAAGTTATAGAAATGTGAGTTTATGAAAATGTACAGTGTAATAATTGAAATTATATTTTATATAAAATACATATTTTACAAAACATGTTTTACTTTAAAACTGCAAGAAAATCAAAGCCAAAAATGTTAGGTTGATATCTCAAACAATTAGCTTTCAGTAAGATTTTGTTTGGGCACAGTACCTTGGATGACATCCAAGCTCCAGACCATATAAGGGCGCCCTCCATTTCCATAATGGTTTGAGTGATCTGAATCATATATTTCCATATTTTTCATACACTTTATGAAGTAGACATCCTATTCATAAGTAGTATGGGCGGTTTGGCAGTATTTGATTTGAATTCAACCTCTAATAAACACTTATGTGCGTTATAACTTGCCGCCGCATCAGAAGTCGAGAATTCATTTTTGGCATGATAACAAACTGAGGTTTCTACCAATCTTTCTTGATTTTTCATGTTCATCGCTATTTCAAAATAATTATGAAATATTCTTGTTGCAAATTGATATAATTTAAATATCTGTAATTTAAAAAAAACAGTCATCAAATATGAAAACTAGATATTGTAAGCTTTCAAATGATATATAGTTTGTCAAAATTACTTTAGGTTTTTACTAAGATATTATTGTTTTAAATATATAATGGCAAACTTCCCACCTGTGGGACGGTGACAGTTAGGGGGGTTTTAAGTACACATGAGTGGCTTTTTATTTCATTATTATTATATAATTTCAAAGTACCTTTTAAAAATATATTTATACTTAGGTCTAAGTACAATACAAATGCATTCAATACTATTTTATACTTTTTCACAAAGGAATGCGACAAGGGAGTCTATATTGTTTCAAGATGCAATTTAATATGGCAGCATGTCCCTGGTATATATTCAAAAGTGCATACTTTCCCACCACCACTGAAATACTTTTAGAGCATAGTATGATGCTCCATTCATTTCAACTCGCAGTCAAAAAATCCAACTTTCTACTTGGAAAAGAGCAACAGAACAAAATGTCTTTCTCCAGAGAAAGACAGCAGACATAGGAAGCTAAAATCCATAATGCAATACATACACACAAACATCGCAAACCCCCCTGCACTGCAGAGAATGCAATTTGAGGGAGGAAATTGCTTTGCATCAGTGAGTGACTTCACATCAGTGCCAAAACAAAGATCATCCCTGTCTTCCATTGTCGGTTCGTACCCTTCAGTGCGTTCTGCAGCCCAGACCTCCCAAAACACCCTCTCAGACCATGGGTTTATTTTATTTTTCATTAGCCAGTTCCATCTGCAGTACGCAAAGTGAATAAATAAGACACACGAACATGTTTCTGTGTGATTTGATGGAGCTTGAAGGAGGACACAGTGTGGAACGGATCGAGATTTGGGACCAAGATGCAACAGCGACACATTTCATTGTGGAGATCAGAGGCAATCATCCGTCAGGCAGCACCTGTGAGCTCAGCAGGACCGGGCCGCCCTCCTATGCCCTCCACGGGCCACCGTCGGCATGCTTTATGAAATATTCACAGATTATTGGAGAGAAATGCAGCCTGTCGCAAGAAAAGATTGAATGAGAGCAAACATGAGTGAAGTGACACATGGAGACTGAGAATGACGGAAAGAGAGAAAGAGAAGCAGCCCGAAGCGTTCGTGCATCGGTTATTTTCGACTGAGTGCTGACATTGATTAATTGGAGATGTGAGACCTGCTGTGCACTTTCTCTCTCTCTTACTAACACCTTTTTATGTCCAGTTTACTGAGGACTGAGGGTCTTTTGAAACAGTGGGTGTCAGCTGGTGGGTGGGTGGCGCGCAGCCCACCAGGAGTCTTCCGTAAATGATTTATTTTGTTAGAAATAATTGAAAAAATAATGGACATAGCCATGTGTAATTTTTTAAGAACCAAATGGCATTTGATGTCAAATCTAGTGAAAAGAGTTTTGAGGGATCAAGTTTGAATGTTCACTTCTGCTCTGCTCTTTATTCAAACTTTTCGTGTTTTTTCAACATCTTGATTTGGGAACAATACTATAATATGATCACAAAATCAAGAAGTTGCTATGTAAAGTATAATCTGGTTATTTTTCTGATGAATCATTTTCAAATGATTTATTTATAATTATTTTAGTAAATATTATGTAAAATAAATATAAATTCCATTGCATAAATTGCAATGCATGTGTTTCACACACTGTGATGATGCATTTACAGCTCTCAACATCATAAATTAAGTTTTACATATTTTCATTTTTAAAAATTGTAACACATTTATAATGCTATATTTTGTGTTAGATTACCTTGGCAGTAAAGAAAAATGAAACAAAAGCACGCACATCAGTCTCAAAAGGGTGCTCGACTAAAAAAACAACAAGTATAAAGTCGGCAACACCTAAGCTCCAAAATTATCAAAAATATTTATTTTCAAGACAACTATTGCATAGCGTATGTTACGTTTCGAGCACACAGGCTCTTCATCAGACAAATTGACTACAGATGTGCAACCCTTTATATCTCCAGGTGATCACATGTCCAAACATCATATTACTAACCAATACAAAACAAGAAAAAAGAAAAAAAGAAAAATATATACACACAAAAATATCTAAAAAAACTATGCAAAATACAACAGTATCATTATTAATATGCACTTCAAAAAACACTTTTCTTGATACCTGCAAAAATACATCAAAATAATTAAATTAAAGTAATCACTCCAAAACCTTTGATGTATTAAATACAAAAAGAGAAAAAAAGAAACACACACACACATATGTATAACAATTCATTTTACCTTGGCAGTAAATTACATAAAATGAATTAGCACTGCCTGAAGGGTGTTTCTTATACAACGACTAAGGGAGTGACAGCAAATTTCACATCATTCACTTTTCAGATTGCTGTAATCATTCTCTTGATATTATTTCCCTCATTTGTAAAGTTGTGCAAATACTATCATGCACATTTTGTTTTCTTTTGTTATTGGAGCAAATGGGAATACAAATGTATATATATATACTGTGTGTATATATATATATATATATATATATATATATATATATATATATATATATATATATATATATGAAGACTTCAGATACAAAAGCCTATAAGTGCCATCTGAAATTTTCTTCTAGAATGATCATTTTTATCAAGCTTGCATGTTTATGTTCAGTTATTTCACTTTGATGGCAATGAAAATTACCTATTAATTGTCATTAAAGTGACTGAACTTAAATATACGAGCTTGATAAAAATGCTCATTTTAGAAGGAAATTTTTGATGGCACTAAGAGGCTTTTGCATCTGAAGTCTTCATATATATATATATATATATATATATATGTCTCCCATTCACCACTATAAAAGTTTACCGAACAATGACGACTTCCGCTTCTGAGAACCCTGGTAATTTCAAGTGTAATTTCATATAGGTCAATCAGCCACCCTGCTCTGCTCTCTAAGATATCGGCATCGACCACCAAAAAGTCCACAACCACTACTTCTAAGTTTGGTGCCTGTATGTTTTTTGGTGCCTGTATGTCAAGTCAAGTACTTTTCTTGTAGCTGTGTTTGCTCTTTAGTAGCCTATTTAATACGTTTCATATTGTCTTCTTTAAGGAAGTAGGCTATTTAGTAAATGTTTTACATTCTGTACTATCCTATAAACTTACCAATTAAATTAAACACTGCATGGATGGAACTGAGCCTGGTCCCTTTTTTTTTGTACACTGTGTTATTAAACCACACAGAAACATATAAAGATTTGGCTGATTTTATTAACAATTCTTTGAAGGAGAGTATTCATTCACTTGATTCATATTGACTTCTAATATAAGCCATTGCCAGAATGCTTAATATAAATCTGACTGTAGCCTAATACATAGTGTATATAGTGAAGGAGTTAACAAGTATCTGTAATGTACAGTTAAAGGTATATTTCAAGTAGGAATGCACCGATACCAATACCAGTATCGCTGGTATAATGAGCACATGTACTCGTACTCGTAAAAATGCTCCGATACCAACAACCGATACCAGGCAGCGTTTGTATTAAATGTATCTTCATAGCTGTCTATGAAGTAAATGTATCTTATTAGTGGAATATTAAACAAAATATAGTAACACATAGCTGTGGTGCGCGAGCTGATAAAACACTTCAAGAAGTTCCATGAACGCAAACATACAAAGCGCGCGCCACGAAAACCAGCGTCTCAGCGCCCGAATGCTGAATTGAATTGTCTTTCACGTCTCTTGCTTGCACTGACGAATTCAAGTGAACATAGACAGTATAAAGCCATCTACCAACACCTGAGCATGACAACCAGTTGTCAAGTTCTCCCCCTTTTATTGAACCTACACCCAAAAGAACAACACGTGTACACAAACTTGACTCGGCATGAGTGTGTGAAGCACCTCTTAATAAGACACAGTGGCCCGTCTCGCCAGCGCTGGCATAAACAGACTAACGGCTTGTTTATTGTGATGTAGACAGTGAGGGGTGTTGCTGCTAATGGCTGAGATACAGAATGTGCCAGAGACCGCCGTGAGGATGGTGCGGTAATGATGTCCCAGGGCCGAGGACTGCAGCAGCCGGCATAATTATGTCTCCATGAGCCACACTGGATGAGAGACGTAAGCTTCACAGCACATTAACGTCACCACCACACCAGTCCATGCAATAGATAAAGACGTGACTTAACAATGACTCTCACATAATAAATGTGTATGTAAGTGCTTTTGTCAGCATGTGGAATCAGAACAACAACATTCTTATTAATAGTTACATATATATTTGCTGTCACAAGCGCTCAACAGGGGCGTTAAACTATCTGGCTTTATGTCTAATGGCTAATAACTCAACCCTAATTCATCTTCGTAACCTCAGACGGCTCTTCTGCGAAATGAATACATTGAAAACATTGAGCTGCTCCAGCAAACTGTCATGCAGAATGGACGTGAATAATAATTCACAGCAGTTATTTTAACTGCAGACATGAAGTCCATCAGTATCAACCCATTGAATCTTGTTTAATTTATAACATATTCAAAAGCAAATGTGGAAACTAACTAAAATTAATGTCGAAGCTGAAAATGACTAAAGCTAAAACTGAAATAAAATACATGTAGCTAAATAAAATCTTACAAAAAGTAATAAAAATAGAAAAGTAAAAAGCACATAACAATATTGCTAAAAACCTAAACTAAAATTAAAATGAAAACTGGAAATATAAAAACAAAAGCTAATTCAAAAAAATAATAAATACTATAATAGCATATACATACTATAAAATAACTGTGCACATCATTAGCATTAGCATTATGGTCAACATCAGATAAACATCACAGTGTGATTGCAAACCAGATTCCCAACATCACATCCACACATTTAGGGTACATTTACACGACAATGATGAACTAAATACTGAAAAGTTTTTCCTTTGCATTTTGCCCGTTCACACAGATCCATGAAAATGAAAAAAAAAAAAAAAAACGCTGTATTATTCATGCCAGGCCAGTTGGCGATATCACTTTGTAAAGAAACACTACGTGCCTAATAGAGTATAGACTGAACATGTAATATCATGCGCATGACATCATCGTTTTCGATAACAGAAGCTGTTTTGTTTTGTTTCAAAAGTTTGCATTTTCAAGCCCCCAAAATGCAGTTGTCATGTAAATGAACGTCCAGTTAGGTGAAAACGGTGTTGAGTAAATGGCCCCTTAAAAATAAATGAATGACCAATAACTATAACCCCAAAATGGTCTTCAAGATTATTGATAAATGAACATGTCCCACTCTTAATACAGTACATCAAGTCCATTAGAAGATCAAAGAAATTGATTTATTCTTTAATAGTGATTATTGATCAATAAACTTCAATTCACCAACTACAGAGCCAAAGCAAGGTTTTAATAAATAAGCCTAAATAATTTTAACAATTATAGATATTGTTATTTGTAAACTATTAATCAAATGATTTACACATGATTTACTAATGAAGACCTAATGATTTTTAACAGTTTAGGAAATTAACTAGCCTCTCCTCAAATGTCCTATGACAGCAACTGATTCCCAGGCCACAGATTCAGTTTGATTAAGAAACAAAACGAGTGACTGCAGGCCTTAGTTAAATTATCTGCACTCAACCTTCCTTTTCAGCAAGCAAGACAATCTCTCTCTCTCTCTAATAAGCCAATAATAGTATTAGGACACTGGTAAACACTGTATTGATGAGTCCCTGGGTAGAGTTGATTTCAGAGGCTGAAGTGGACTGCTAATGACTATTAGCTCAGAGCTAATCTTTTCCAACTCACAGCCAGGCCTCTCTTAACACGCATTAATGGCGCGTTTGGTGCAGCATTTAAGCAGAATTAAATGTGGTTATTATTATCATGTGGTGTAACAATCAAGAAAAAAATTACATATTTTCCTTACACCGTGAATACATGTGTACACATAATCATTGTTCACCTCAGCTCTTCCTGAGACCAAGGTGTGAACGACCATGGACTGTCCAGGGCCACCAAACCGGTTCTGGCTAGAGCACATTAAGAACAAAGAAAGGCCCAAAGAGAAATACAATCTCTATACAAACACTGGCTTAAAACCACAAAATTGGACAGGAAACTGTAAGGAACATGTCCTACACGTCTCATTATTCATTCATGTGTGCACACAGTGGAAACCGCATCTGGAATAACAGCCAATGTAATCTCACCCACTGACACAAAAAATGGATATCTGGGGGATACCTCAACCAATTCACATCAAGTTTGGACTTTATGAGTTCAGAACACTGCCACAAGGACTTTGAGAAAGGTTTGGAAAATAAATAAAGAATTCCCAAGGCTCTAAATACAATGTTTTATTTAACTGTGTATTTTGGGACAATGCAACAAGCTCCATAGGATGGAAAGGTGGGACGTGATGGGCGGACACTTGGAATGCTCAGACCCAATCACACCACTACAGTAGCAAGGTGGGAATTAGTAATCCTGTCCCCAACTGGAATGAATAAAAGCTTTCCTACGCGAATATACCCTCGTTTTGAGTTTCTGACCTGACGAGGGAAGGAACAACAGCACGACCAAGGTTATACTCTCCCAAGTAAGCCTACCCCCGCACGGACCTTCAAGCAGCCCAACCACTTCTGCAGAGGACTTCGGCTCCAGCAATCAACGCCTGGCCTGCACGACTCTTGCTGTTGTAACCTCCAGTCTGCAAAGGATCATGCGGATCGGCCACCGCCTGACCTACAGTTCTCTGGATTACACAAGGACCAGTAGCGAACCTCCAGCACTCAGTGACGCTCAGCAACTGTTGGAAAGCAATCCAGTCTGCACGCTCTGCGGGCGGAAAGATACCAGTGCAAGACGTACCCCAAAGGCCATGGCATTAAGTTGTTGCTATATGAGATTTGTGTAGAGACTGTTCAGCATTTACAGATAGATACATTAGACACATTATCTGTATTCATAGTAAATGCTTATTTACTATCTGATACCAGCATCCAGAAAGATCACAATTGACTCCCCCATAGGCTGCTAATTACTCATTCATTTCTTCATCCAATCCATTGCTCTTCTACTTGCCATTCATTTTGTTAACGTCCATTTGTGTAGTAGTTTGTAGTTTCTGTTTGATTATTGATTCAATTTTCTTAGTAGTTTAGTCATTCTTCCTTAGTAGTTTAGACATTTCCCTTAGTAGTACTTAGTGAGTGTGATACTTTACTCTTGTATATGGGTCATTGACGAATAAGGTTTTTAAAAGTGTAAAAAAATAGAATGGAGATATAACTATATTTGAAACCATTTTTTTTTTAGTTTACCTAGGTGTTAACAATAAGATTTTGTGGTTTGTACAATCAATTAACACTGTTTTTTGTCATTTTTTACAAGATGGAAAAAATGTCACCAAAAAAGTAATTCGGTTTAACCACTGATTTGAAAGTTAAAAACTGATTTGACATTGATGTTGAGATAGTATATAGTGTGTACCACAGAAGAAATATATAAACAAAATGATCACTGATCTCATAAATGTAATCATTTATTGGACTACTCTAAACACTCCAACATATTCAAGTAAAACATTGCACAGGGAAAGGAGAAAAGGGGATATGTTAAAAAAAAGAGCCTTATCTGCTTTATATTTGTATTATTGTAGTTCCATTAGTTATTAAAAACAATATTATTCCATTTAAATATTTACTATATCGGTTTTACCGAATGAACTTTTGACACTTCAAAATCTTTAAAATACCTTTATATGTAGTAATATATAAATATAATTAAAACCTTTTGGATTCAGTAAAAGAGATCAAGTTGTACTACCTTACATACTTTGGATGTTATATATTTGTTTTTTTATTATTATTAAGGCCTTTGGACAAAAAAAAATGACCCGTCACGTCATTGACCCATATATTTTTGTGAAAAAATTAATTTGATTGCAAACTGTGTCATTCTTGTTGGTAATCTTGTTGATAATCAGAGGCTCTACAAACTCGCCAGAATCTCGCTAAATCCTTCAGATTGATCAGATGACATACTTTTGGCCAACAATTTATATAATTCTAATTCAGTCAACAATCTTTCATGATTGTTCTTTATTGTCAAGGTGAAATTCCTTGGCTGGTGTCCCGTAATATAGGAAGGAATCATACCTGACACTCTCACACTCACCTTAGGTGACGTGACCAAAAACTCAATATTAATATTAATACTAAATATTAATATTACTATTTAAGACCATAAATCACTACATATTTAGCAGATGGTTAATGATGGTTTGCGAATAAGACATAAGCTTTTTCACTGAAAAAGCACAACTGTTAACTGAAATTTGTGAAAAACTAAACTATATGATATAATTGCCAAAAAGAAGCATCGCAATCTTCTCTCAGGCAAGCCTTACAGCATAAATTCAAGACATATCCATCACTCTAGCCGGGCAAAGCAGTGGCAGCCAAGCATAGGGTACAAGATATGCCTACAGGCTCACTTCTGAATCCCTTAAGACATGCTTCAAACATGAGAAAACAGGAACTCATTAGAAAGGGATTATGGGTAAAAGGAAGAAAAGGTCAAAGAAAAAGGGATTTTTAGAAGGTTTGTGGATATGCAAGTGCTTTGGAGTTTCATCTAAAGATTGAACAGACTTGGAAAACGATTAAGTTCTTCTTAGTGTCTCCATCTGCTTGATCCTGATGTTAATTTCAAAAAGAGGAGAGATTGACAGATTTTAAACCCGTCTTGCAGACACGCCTCATCGCTGCAGTTTGCAACATTCAGCGTCTCCAGCTGACAGCCATGAGATGCCGTGCGCTTCTGACTCAGCACAAAGCTTTGTTTCTCCCTGATGTCATTGTGCTATTCATCAGCGCATCTGATGTTCTGCAGCGGTGCACATTTTCCTGTCAGAACTGAAGGAGAAGGAGCGCGTGTGTGGATAAGAGAAAGACTCAGATGTGAATATTTGTTCAACGTGTCGCAGCTGTCAGGACTGCTGGATTCAGGATCAGAAAGCCTGACAGAACGCTGCTGATGTCTCCAGAGCCACATGGTGCTGCGCCCTTCAGAACGGCCTTTCCTGACTGACAGAACAAAAAGAGAAAGCCAGACTGGACTGAGATTCAGACGTCTGGCCTCTGGTGTTTGAGGAAAAACTGATTTTGAGCAACAAACACAGTGCTCATGTATGCACACAGGCTCACAGGGCTGATATACTGTATCAATAAGCAGACAGACTCTGTCTGAATACACATGCTCACTTTCACACACAACTCACTCATTCAATTCAATAGGGCTTGCGGATCTGGGAAGGAACTTGTAGGAGGAAAACACACATACATGGGGGAACTGGGAAATGGTCAGAGGAAAAGGGAAAGTGTGAGTACCTACAGTATTCTTTACTAAAAAAAAAAGCGTTAACATGGTTCACTATCCATATCAGAATGAAACTGCATGTAAATTTAAAATAAAGAGAAAATCACTCACTGCTTAGTATATATTCAATTAATATATGAAGAGTTCAGATGCAAAAGCCTCTAAGTGCCATCTGAAATTTTCTTCTAGAATGATCATTTTTATAAAGCTTGTATATTTAAGTTAAGTAATTTCACTGAAAATAACAATTAATAGGTAATTTGCATTGCCATTTAAGTGACATTATTGAACTTAAAGTATATGAGCTTTATAAAAATGATCATTCTAGAAGAAAATTTCAGATGGCACTTAGAGGCTTTTGCATCTGAACTCTTCATATATTCAGTTCATAATTTAGGGAAGGCTGTAAAATGTGTTTTTACAGAATTTTCAATTTCTGTTTATTTCCTACCTGTTAGACCCACCTGAAAATCTTAAAGCAATGTTTACAAGGTTACATGGGTCAAAAACTACGAAAACAATAACTTTTTTTTTTTGTGCATTTTGGCAGGCCAAGTAAACATCTGAAACGGTCTAACTGGGCCAATAGAAAAAAATGTGCATGTAGTGCAGTGCAGTGCAATGTAGTGCAGAATAAAAAGAGAATAAAATGAACTAGGCCTATATAAAAGGAATAAAATAAATAAGACTACACAAAATATAGTTCACTTAATTAATTAACAGATTAACAAAAGAAAAAAGAAAAAAACTGTGTGACTGTGTTTTTGTGACACTCTAACTCGTATTTATTTTCTTTAGGCTATATATAATCCAGACAGCAACATAGTGTCGGCCCAGATCCGGGAATGTGGAATCTACAAATTCCAGATTTGGGCCGGATCTGGGCCGACACTATGTTGCTGTCTGGGATCTTTATTGTATTAAGTCCAACTGATCGAGCAGGCGCCTCATGTGCCATTCATCATCAAACTAAAATGCAGTCAACCAAACATAAAATTTACACTGCTCAAATGAAATGGTCTGCTGTAAAATCAGCATGCCCAGCACCCGACCAAACACATTTTTGTGCATGTAAAAGATGCTGTTTTATGTGGATATTGAAACACGAGTGTGTGAATAATAGTTTAGCAACTACAGTAAATGTTACTTGGCAAATATGGAAATATAGGCTTCGGATTCTTGCTGAATGAGAAAGATGAGCACATTATATGTTGTTTATTCCACTATGGTCTAATTTGTGTTTTATTTTATAGTTTAATTTATAGCTACTTATTTGTCATTCTTGTTTTGTTCTGAATACCATTTGAAGGATTTCAGTGAGGGGGAAATAGCCAATGTTGCAATGTTAAAAACTTGAATGTTAGGTGCAATTAATTCCAATTATTTACAGAAAAAAAATGTGATTAATTAATTAAATTAATTAGTTGATTAATTAGTTGCAGTACATTAAATGCATTGCATGTAAATTTTAAATATAGAATGTCCAAAATTTTATGAATTTTTAAGCATAAATTCAATCGACAAAGTTAAAAGCTAAACGTATGCTATAAACAAAATACACCATGGCTGGATGACTTCAATCTCACCACCATTTGGCTTCAAACAACAAAATCCTGAACGTTTGAGTTAGAATAGTTTGCAAACACAATAGCAGACAAGTGAGTATATACGTTTTCCTTGTTCAGCGTGATGTTTAATGTCCCCTAATTTTAACCAAATGTAAGACTAAGATGATACTTAAAGAGACAGTTCACCCAAAAATGAAAATTCTGTCATTTATTCACCCTCATGTCTTTACATGTCTTTAAAGCCTGTATGACTTTCTCATCTTCAGAACAAATTCTATTATGTCTCCTGAGCTATGAAAAAGTTAATATTGGCATCTAAGAAGACTGAAACATTCACAATTATTGCAGAATTATTTTATTTTTTTTAGTTAGTAAAGTGAAACATGCCAGAAATTGAAAATTTTACCAGCTGTCCGAAGAGGAATTTGAAATATGTCCAACTGTGTGGAATTTACAGTTTAACAACATGAAATCATCGTTGTGGGAATCCCCTCCCTGAGGGGGAATTTGAATAAAACTACCAGAGTAAAGATGTTATAGTGATGTTGTACGAAGCCAACAAAGAGTATTAAAGAGACCCAGAGCATAAGCAGGTTTTCAGAACCTCATCTTGCAACTTTCTTCTATACAGCAAAAGTAGACAGTAACCAAGACCTAAACAAAAAGACAAAAAGTACCAAACTTTGTAGACCATTAGTAGTAGATGTGTGAGAGAAAAGTGCTAGTCTGTGTTGAGAGATCTAATAAGGTTCTGCCATCCACAAAACCTTGCCTTTCCACAACTGCCTTCTCAGTTTCGAGCAAACCTCACATCTCTCACACAGATATGGTGCTTTATCTTGTCGAACCCTCTTTACAATTCACTCAGGACTGTTGTTATCATGAGGTTCAGTATGACTGTGGGTTTGGAGGTTTGTTTATAATTTAAAATTCTCTGTCTGCCCTGGTATATTTCCCTGGGGCTGTCTGTGTAGAGTCTTGTCAAGTTTTTCTTTTTCCCTTATCTTTTTTGATTCCTTATTACACCTTTGAACTTTGTGTTTGACGTTTTGTACCGTTTTCTGCCATGTGCAGTGAAAGCATCTATTTGGCTTCCAGCTTTCCGGATGTTTCATGAAAATAGGCTTTGTCACTAGCCCCGTTTACATGCACACTTTTTTGCTATTCTGATTGAGATCGTTCTGATTGGCGGATTCCGGTTGACTGTTTACATGGGATGTTATCTAAACCGATCTGGTGTTTACATGTGCTGACGCTTTCAATCGAAGTCATTTTCTGACATGCGCACACAGCTTGTCTGCCGGATCTGGAAGCTCATTATTTCCACGTTTTCAATCCTGTCAAGATGGTGCATCACTTAATTGTCGCGTTTAGTTGTAGGCATGAGACGCGTTTCCACTGTCGGGCCAGTGCGAGCCATAAACGTGGCATTTTATTGTAATGTGTAGGCTATTGTTCTTTGTTAATTATTGTCTTGTTTTGTATTTGCATCAGTTTTTCATTCTCATACTCATATCACACTCATTATAGCATATAATTAAATATAGGCCATCATTATTGTAAAAAAAAAAAAAAAAAAAGAAGAAAAGGAAGTTTTATCAGAAAACTGATCAGAAAGAAATCACTGGAAACAGCCTGATCGATCGCAAAACAAGAGCGACTGTTTGCTGGCATTTTTGTTGTTTAATTGAATATTTAAAACCCAAGAATAGATGTTTTACCACAGGTTTAATATAAAAATCGATACATTTATCATAATGAATTAATTTGTGTCAAAATTGCACATTAGTCACAGAAATAAAGTGGTTTACCGTTTATGACGTTTGTGAACGTTTACAAAAGAAAGAGGACACAAAACTTATTCACGTCTGTTTCTGTTTATTTGGTAGCCTAGTAACAGGACGTATTTACATCACATTTAGAAAGAATGTTCATTTCTACAAATATGCCACCAAAAATATGACCTGAGGAGCTTTAGCACTCTCTCCCAGAAGGATACAGTTATATTTTCAGTCAGAGAAAAAGAGGATAGTCCGAGACATATAGGCTACTGAAAGATAAAATAAAAACAGGATTATGATTTGTCTGATTTCTTCAAGCGTATTTACCATGTTTACTATGGTAATGGTTAGAGTGCATAGTTTTTTGCATCGGGTATAAATATCCCTACCTTATTCGGTGATCAGAATCCACAACGGATCACAAACAGAAGGCATTATGTTAGCTGACAGAATTATCTGGCGCAAAACCAGGCATGCGCAGAAAGACGTACGCTCAAAGTAATCGGATCAGCTCGTTTACATGGTGTAATCTTTCGTTTGATCGGTTCATGAAAAGGTTTATTCCACCCCCTTCAATCCGACTGAAATTTCAATCGGTTTGAGCATTTTTATTCCGATTGAGGTGTTGACATGGAGCATTTTCATTCTGATTGGACTTGCACCTGGTTATAATCGGAATACAATGCTACATGTAAACGGGGCTACTGAAAGCTGAAATATGTGGTCACCTTTCGTTTGGAATGCAAATGATAATTGAGATAATGAGCAACCTGACAGTAACTGCTAGTTAGGTAGTCTGAATAGTTGCCACGTTGAAGGGCACAAACCACCACACAGGATTTTGTCCTTTATTTAGCTTTCTACTTTCTGTTTCAATGATGGTTGGTTGATTGATGGTCCATTAATGCTTCATGTTAGTTCCCACAGGAAAGAAAAATCAGAAAATAAAGTTGGAGGAAACTTAACAAGTTGGAGGAAAAATACAAGTCTCCCACTTCACAGAAGTTTAATGTTGCAGATTAAATTGATGCACAGTAAAACAAATCCAACACATAACCATTATTAATTATTGATTATGAGCATTTACAGGCTCCATCCGAAACGATGCAGCAATCTGCTTTGATTTACAACTGCTAATCCAGCCAGCACATTATCCATTTATTAAAGCACCCCTATTATTCTTTTTAAATGTTCCTAATTTGATTTTGGAAGTCTCCTACAATAACTTTACATGCATCCAAGGTCAAAAAAACACTTTAATTTTCTCATAATATACATTGCACATCACCTCATTTCTCAAAGTGTCTGATTTGTTCTCCGATTTGGTCTCTCTAAAATCAGAAAACAGTGGCCATGTTTCCACTGTTGGGCCAAAAGCAAGTGTGCTTGTGCCAGTGCCAGGTCCAGTCGCGTTTCTCACTTACGGGGCTTGATCGGGCCTCATCGGGCCAACGACCAGGGGTTTTTGGCCCGCCAAATACCTTGTTCCAAAACGGGCCAACTGAGGCTTGAGAAGTGGTCATGAACAAAGGCTGAGTTTATTAGTAAATGTTGAAATGAACATTAACAAAGATGAATATATGCTGTCGAAGTTCAGGTCATTGTTAGTTCATGTTAACTAATGGAAACTTATTGTAAAGTGTTACCAATAGTTTATCAATATTTTTATAAATGTGCAAGCCATTAAACTTAAAAGACTTAATGGAGGTTTTTTTATTCCTGTGATCGTAAATAAATGGAAGCAGGTGCAACTGAATATGTATGTGTTCTATTTTTATATGAAATGGTAAATACCAGTTTGATTTAGCATAATTGTGCACTCCCTGAGACAGATTATCACATTACTGTCACTGTAACATTTGTTTATTCTAAAACAAATAAAACTTATTGGTCAAATATTGATGCTGGAACCTTAAGTCTTTAAGTTCACTTCTGTTATGCTCATTTTGCGATCTAGCTAGTTTGACGTCATTGGAGGCATCTTAAGGGCAGGTTTAAGGGTAGCACTGCAGGGCTACTGGCCCAACAGTGGAAACGCAACTTAATTTTGAGCTCTGTGTCTTCTCTGTCCTTGAGGTCCGAGGCAATTGGCCCCACTAGGCACGTTGTTAGCCCTGGCTCGCCCTGGCCCGGCAGTGGAAAAGTGGCTAGTGTCTTCTCTTTCAGAGCTAATGTCTATTTTTACACTGCAAAGCTAATCATTTAAGTTGTATGAGATACTTTAGTCAAAAGTTAAGAAAGAAAAAAAAAAAGATAACATCTACACAATTTCAGTGACAATGACTCATCTGAAACAGTAATTCAGTTAAGTCTTCTATAAAAAAAGCTTATATAAAGAATCTTACTTAAGCTTAAACACAAGTGCATAAGCTGCAGTCATGTGGCTATGGAACCTAACAGCATCTCTGTGAAAACAGATTTTCATAATGTTTGCTCGCTCAGGAATAAAATTGATAAAGTGTGCAGCCTTCCAGTAAAAGATCACCAGCTGGTGTCCAACACGTGAAGTGAAAAACATACTCCATTACTGATATACTATAATCAAGCAGACATGTAATTTCTGTGCAACCACAGGTTTTTTTTATTTTTTTTTATTTTTTATGTTTTTGAAAGTTGCTCTTTCATTACTATTCATGATAATTAATTAAGTTATCAGTGATGAGCCAATACTGTTTCAATTGTTTCTCCTAAAATTCCTTAAGAAGAAATTATTCAGATGTTTACATAAAGTAGCTCAGATCATTTTGGTCTTTGGAAGTTTGACGAGAAAGTTTTGAGCCCACATTGATATCTATTGGCATCTTGGTAAATCTGAACACAACTTGAGGAATTGCGGAGATCTCCTCTATACCTCTACAAGAGACACAAGTAAGATTACTGAGCTCTTATTGTCAAATCTGAGAAGCTGGTGACTGCAGCAAAAGCACTGGGTCTACATTTAATGTATGGAAAAGAGCAACACGCACATTCTGGTAAACTTCTCCTTTTCCACAGAGGAAAGATGTTTTAGAATGACATAAGGGTGAGTAAATGATAACAGAATTTCAATTTAGGGTGAACTATTGCTTTAAAAGCTCCTAATAGCTTTTGTGCTGCTGATGTGACAGAAGCTGAGCTGTAGAGCATCTGTCCGTTCTCATTTCCCCGTCTTATCATCTTTCCTCTGTTTTCCTCATCTTCACACATCCCTTCCCCTTCCTGTGAGTGAAAAAGATCAATCTGACAGAAAAAAATATTCCAGTCTTCTCATTTATCTCTGTGACACTGACCCAGAATGCTCCATGAGAGGTCACTATGGTCAGGATAATGCATAAAACCCGTCTTCTGTCGGCTTAGGGGAGATGGCCCTCATTTCATCACTTTTTTCCTACTTTCTACTGTTAGATGTCCCAGAAACTGCTTGAGACAGTGTAAGGAGAGACAAACCCAGCGGGGCTCCTGATAGGTGTGTTAAGACTCACTGAAGGTCACGGATACACACAGCTAGGGACTTTGTGATTTCTGGATTAAAGTGGTAGAACTTACACTAACTAATTTTTGAAACCTTTAAGAAACTTTAAAGTAATATCCCAAATTTAGTACAAGAAAAGCTCTATAGACAGACCTAGCTCAGAAATTAAAGGGGAAGGATTGTTTGGGAAACCAGTTCGCAAACAATCACTATTTTGCTACTTTGTTTGATGCTTACAGCAGCTTCAAATGTATTTGTGTGTGTGTGTGTGTTTATATATATATATATATATATATATATATATATATATATATATAAACACACACACATATATATATGTGTGTGTGTGTGTGTGTGTGTGTGTGTGTGTGTGTGTGTGTGTGTGTGTGTGTGTGTGTGTGTGTGTGTGTGTGTGTGTGTGTTTTATTTTTTTGCTTATGTTGTGCAGGCCCTGGCCAATATAACTTTAACCTTGAACTTATACTGTTTAACTTTAACTATTACATGAGATAAAGAAATGTGACCACACCTTTATGATACACATATGACTGAAGTCTTTATCTCATCTGAGTTTGTCTGCATTTAAAAAAAAAAAAAAAAAAACTATTTGTTTGTTTATTTATTTATTTATTTATTTATTAAAGTGGAATTTAACCTGGAATATGTTTTTTAATTGTCCTATGTCTCTAGTAGCACAATGCTAAATAAAGTAATAGCTGAACAAAGGCTGCAGTGTCCTAAAGTTCTGGTTATAATGTTGCAGTAATTGCGCTGGCAAATCATAAATAAACAGTCAAAACAGTCCTGTCTTTTATGAATTTGATTGGCAAGTGTGGTATAGTCATATTTTCTGCCTTGATAGTGACAGTACTGTTGGCATGAACACAGGGACTATCCATATACATAATGGTATTTATACTGTACAAACTGTATATTCTTTACCCTTACACTAACCCTACCCCTAAACCTCCCCATCACACACAACATTCTGCGTTTTTACATTGTAAAAAAAAAAAAAAAAAAAAAAATCTTTTTCTGTATGATTTATAAGCTTGTTTCCTCATGGGGACATCAATTTAGATCCCCACGGTGACACGAGTCCCCATGAGTCAGTGTGCATTCAGGTTGAAGTCCCTACCGATATAGTAAAACAAGCACACACACACAGCCTCCCATTGGAATGAAGCTGCCATTGAGGCTGTCCAACAGCGCTGAAAATACAAGGGCTGCAGTGAGCTCTGAAGACAAGCACTCTACTGTCATACACACTCCATCGATCACAGGTCACATATCAGCATCAAATGACCATTCTGATAACTAACGAAGAGTGTCCTTCAAATGACCTCCCACTACACAAACTTTTATCCGTCTCACTCCCGTGGTTCTGATAATGAGTGTCTTTTTTTCTCATTGGCATTTTGCTTTCCTGCATTCAGATCGTGTAGTGCCGCTCTGCACTGGTGCCCGTGATGTCACTGTGCCAGAATAAATTGGTCTCAAATCAAAACTGGAAATGGTGTGTGTGAAGAAGAAAGAGAGACAGATGAACCCAATGATTTGCTGTAAATTTAGGAACTCACTTTTCTGACTCGAAATTAAAGAAATTAAAGTCTGCATGAAAAGGAAATTGTGATTGTCTTTTTTTCCCCTATTGTGACATAATATCTCATTGAAATAGGGTGGAGCTTGATTTTGTATATCAGAAATTGATTAGACTGTTGGATCATTGCTGATTTCTGATTTATTATTATCCAGTCTTCGCTCCGGTGCACCCATCATCAGAGAAGAGATGTTGTTTATAATCATTTACAGTATAATAATCACTGCAATATTCCATAAAAAATGAGAACTGTACAATACATTTTGATTACATGGTTACTTTAAAGGTGAACTAAGTAACTTTTTTTACCTTAACTGAACAGCTTCGGAGTCATTGGAATGGTTATATTACTTATTTCGGGTTGAATGGTGGTCGTTTCGCACCCCCCTGGTGCCCGTGAGCGGAAAATACGCACTTGCAACTTTGAGCCGGCGGACCGCCGGCCGCCGCGTCAGGAAGTCTCGCGTGATATCAGGTCTCGCGATGTAAACAATTGCTTTACGGCCAAAAGAAATCTGCTAAAATGCTGTCATTATTGCGCTCCCTCACGCTGTCCGAACCCGAATGAAGAAGACGTTTTAAAGAATGTCCCATCTGCTTTGATGTCGTTGATCTATAGCCTCTGGTGTCTGAGAATCACCAACGAGTTTTTACAACAGTGTGGTCAAATATCTATTCCGAAGCTGTGGGGGGAGCTCTAGAGAGAAACCTGCAAGCAAAAAGCGAGAATACAGCGAAGAAATCCCGAAGCTACTGCTGCTTTAAAGGGGGAGGAGACAAACTAGTCATAAAAAACAGAGGAAGAACACAAACTAAAGACCAGCCTTCCAGTTCAAAGAGCCAATGGTCCAGTTTATTTACTGTAGACTGTGCATGCATGTTAACTTATCCTGCCATAAAAAAAAAAAAAACAGTTTTTTAGTCTGATTAAAGCTAAAGAACCTACATTTAGGATATGCAGTAATTGTTCTGGGCCCGGTTCCCCGATAACGCTCACTCTTAGCGCGCTAAGAAGACTCGAAATATATATCTTACCAAAGTTGTTTATGTTCCTAAGTGTGTTCCAAACTATAATAGCCTATAATAGCCTAGCCTACATATTTTTAAATTGTATCATATATTGCTGCCATAATCACCATTTCAAATTTGTACGTGCTTTCTTCTCTTTCCCATTTTTGTTCGCTGAGGTGGAGCTGCGATGAAATATTGTTCTTGAAAATACTTTCCAGCATTTCAGTAATAAAAGTGTAGGCCTACATCTCGGTGCTCGGCAGTGATCAAAAAGGGTTTAAACAGTGGATTTTGAATCTCTTCTTGTAAACTCAGAGATGTGGATTCAGACAGCAATTAAATTACCACACGACCTGTTTGTCATTTTTACGCGGGTTGGGTGAGAAAAAACACTGATATTATGGATTCGGACGGCACTAAAATCACCGACTCACCCCTATAAATGTTTAAAATACCATACAAGCCCATGAGAAACAATATTAGCGTCAAAATAGGACTTAACTGACAGTAGCCTATATGCTTTCACTGGCCTTTAAAAGCGCTTTTTAATTAAATTAATAATATTGTATAATAATATAATTAAAAATCTAACAACAATCAGTGTAATGACAATTTTATTCTTTGCATGAAAACACTTGAATTAGCCTAGTTGAATACTGTCTGGGTGTATTAAAACTTCAGAATTATATTTGTATAGACCTGCAACAGTGATAAGGTAAAGCTAAGAGTGGTCCAGACCAACCTTACGAAAGTGTGACTTACAGAAGATATACTTAGCGTACGAACGTGTCGGGAATCGTGCCATAACGTTAAGAGAGAGGTTAAGGAATAGGTTAAGAACTACTTAGCGATAAGAGCGTTTTGTGGAACCGGCCTGTTCATTTTATTGCTGATTTAAATACTGATGTAATTAAATCATAATCTTGATGAACTATCTTGGAGATTTTCTGCATTCAAGAAGATACTTGCATACATATAGAATATAGCAGCCGTCAAGTAGACTAACTTGTTTTAATGGGACTTTTACCCCACAACCACCAACATCACTCCCAAGAAAACACCATGCTGAATTTTTTTTTTTTTTTTTTCTGTATAAAACCATATACTTTCTACTATCGAAAAGCAAGCAATACCATAATGTTCTGACAGTTAGTCAACAAATTCTCAGTGAATACCCCAGTAAATAGAAAGAATAGCATTAGCTAGTCTCTTTACACATCCTTCACACCATGCCTGCAATGATTTGTCCACTTTCCCTGGGTTCTTACACAGTTGTGCTTGTATGGTAAATAGCTCCACCTTGAAGATCACATGCAGTGAAAAAGCTGCTGACAGAATCACTGAATGCCCCGTCAGACAAAAATGACACTCCAAAGCAGTTTGAGAGTATTTCAAACAATCTCCCACTGGCATCATCAAAATATGTAAAAGCTCTTCACACTTCTTTTCACATACACACATTCATCACATCTTTCACACAACTGCTACTCTTTTCACCAAGAGCCACAATCTAAAATATCAACTTCAAATAAAAAATGGGTGTTAAGATGAAGGCATCTGTTCTGACAGATGTGAGACTGGCTCATCAGCCTCAGGGATTCAAACATATTCTTTGATGCTGTTGGTTTATTCTAAGATCTCAGTGTGTTCTTGCTAGTGCGTTGGTAGATGTTGGGCTTTTGCTCTGATCTGAGAGCAGTTGGGATATAGAGGTTTTAGAACTATTGTTCCCTAGTCCGTCATCAACTCCTGGGATTTTTCAACTGATACGCCCTCAACTCAGAAATCCAGAGTACAAAGAAAATGCAAGTTTCCCACTAGAAATTATGACACTGTGATTCCATTCATGTGTGCTCATCTTGTAAATGCAATCACTCTGGAATGACTTTAAAAGTGCCAGGAATATCCAGCTTATACAGGCAAAGAACCACCCAAACAGACAGCCAGACTGGCATATAAAGCGACATGCCACAGTTGCGTATTTGACTTTTGGAGGTGGGTAAACTGACTGATGAAATTATACAACTAGAGTCCAAAAAAGTGGTAGGACGTTCAAATAAGGGTGCAGCAGTCTTCTGCTGTATAGCTGTATGTTGTTGTATAAACTATACCACAGCAATTAAAATGTGTCTATACCTCCATTCATTCCATTGAGAAGTACAGAATTCACACACAATTCTCAAAGCAAATATGAATACAAAGTTTACTTACAGTAATACTAACTTCCTCAAACAAAAATCTTTGAAAATCTTTCAAAGATTTGAAGCATCTAACTTGGCAAATTCGGCAAATCTGGTGACTCAGTGTCGTAGGTTGCATTTGAAAATAATGCTATGCCTATGACTCACATATCTCATTTTAAACCCTTGGAGTTATCAAATGTTGCAGGTATAAACCTGTGTGTTTTCGCCAAAATGGAATGCCAAAACAAAGTTAGAACAGGTTTGTCACAAATTCTGCCAGAACTGCAATTAAGGATGTCTATTTATCCCCATTAAGCATATTTCAATTGGATTATGAAATGTCGGTTACACTTTCTTTCGGTGGTCTATTAACTATTAGTAACTTTGCAACTACATGTCAACTAACTCACATTAGAGTAGTAGACTGCAGTAGACTGTTAGTAAACTGTTAGGTTAGGGTTAGGTGTTATGTAATACACTGACATAAGCTGAGTTGTAGTTGCAAAGTTACTTATAGTCAGTAGAATGCCTGCTGGGGAAGCATCAAAATAAAGTGTTAGCAGATTTTACTAATGCATCCACTAATAAGTTGAGTTGAGCAAAGTTACTTATGCTTAGTAGAATGTCTAAAGTGTTACCAAATTAAAAATGAAATACACACATACTACGAATAAATGTACAATATTACACTTGTTACTTTGTGATTTTGCCCCTACCAGAGTTCTCAGCTAACTGGAAATGAACTTCAACTTTATGTGGACTGGATTGAGCAAAAATTGGACTGGAACACATACAGATGGAATGGATTGACAAACAAACTACCATTTTCATAGTTCAATAATTTGAATAAATAAATCAAAAAAAACATTGTACTGGACGATTCCCACCAATCTGAGGCCAACTTTCTTTCGATCTTCCTCTCTGTAAATTGTCGCTAATCCTTGAGTTTAACTGCATGAACCCAGACACAATGCAGCCTGTGATACTATCTCTTCTCTCTTCCCATCTCTATCTCTCTTACTGTCACTCTATAATCCCTCTCTAACAGATTATTAATTAAACATGCAGGACTCCAGAGCTTTACTTGACATCCTTTGGTTAACAGACGAAAAGACAAGCAGATTGGTGTCAGGGCGGGTTAAGAAGCTTGATTCTTTGCACCTGTCTCTCTTTCTCTCTGCTTGTTTAATGGGAGTGAGAAGGCTAGGGAACTAAAAAAAAATTGCTCCTAATCTGTGCTCCCAATTAATCGGTGACAGACCACGACTTCCATTGTCCCAGGATCCAGCGCTGACAATAGAGATTTGCCTAGTCTGATTTGGATGCCGTGTGGATCTGTTTCCACACCCAAATCTCTCTTCCAAATGATTGGCGGCCTTAATTAAGAAGTAGCTTTGTCTTTTTTTCTTGCTACACATGAATGAGGGAGTAACGGACAATGGAGGGAGAGAGAGAGAGAGAGTGAGAGATCGAGAGAATGCAGATTTCGGTTCCAAAACATAACCCACTTTCCGCCTCAGCATGTAATAATGGGTTGTCTGGGGAATGAAAACAATAAGAGAGTGCGTGATGTGGGAGGGTATACGAAGATGTTTTTTTTCAGATGGGAATGCTGAAGACGTATCCGGAACAAATAGGCAGAACGCTGAAGTCCATTCTAGGTTCGGCCCACTACAGTCACATCTTCTCCACAGCAACCAGGCCTGACAGACCCTCGAGGAAGTTGCTATTACTGAGCAAAACCTTTGTTTTCTCTCTTGTTAACGCCTTCCATAGTTTAAAAATAGTGCCAGAAAGCATCCGAAGTGGGAGGATATTCTTTGTATTTTTCCTCCTTCCTTTGCTGCAACTTTCCCAATGCCTATTCCTCCTACTCCTGTACTCTTCTGAACACAGAAACCAGGATTGCATCATCACAACATGCTTCTCCAAACTGTTCAAGTTCATGAATGACAAAGTTGACAGAGCGCTTCCAGTCAGAACACCAAATGCTCCAAAGTTGTCCCTCAAACATTTGCACCTCATCAGCATTTAAGATGCAACTTCAGTCTTATCTGAAATCAATCCAGCCTTTTCTTTGAATAAGAGAATCCCTTTGGATTCATCTTGGCTGCCAACACTTACGCAAAGTTGGCAAGAGTACAGTGAGTCTCTCAGAAAGGGTCAATTATGTTGGCTTGACTAAGCATGTTGACTTTATGAATTTATAAAAAGTTTAAAAGTTAACATACCCTTGATTCTTAATACTGTGTGTCGTTATCTGGATGATCCACTTTTCTTTTTTTTTCTTTTTCTTTTTTTTGGTGATGATTGTTCTTGAGTCCCTTGTTTGTTCTGAGCAGTTAAACTGCCCAATGTTCTTCAGAAAAAATCCTTCAGGTCCAGCAAATTCTTCAGTGTTTATTCCTGCCTTGTAAATGTGTTTAAATTCATTACTTTTTCATTACAATCTCATCTTCAGGTGAGATCAATTGAATTGCAAGACTCTCTTGCGAGAAGTGAATAAAACCGACGCTCTCCATGTTCCGTGTGATTGGCTGTTTGCCGCACATGTCACACTTTCAGGTGCACACACTCTAGAGTTAATCACAAACTCTGGATTAAACCTGAGTTGACAGAGAACGTTTATACTGAGCGCTGTGAGCCCGCTGAACCTGCTCTAAACCAGGTTGGATTTGTAAGGTTTTGTCAACTCTAAATCTACACTGAATCTCAGAGTTCGCTCAACTAGCTTCATGCAACAAGCCTCTGTACAGTACCTTCAAAATATATTTACAAACACAAACACACACACACAAAATGGATTGAAAATGGTAAATGTTTTTCGAAACAAACAAGAATACAAAGAGTACATCTCTTGGGCACATGTTTCAAGATTTATTTCATTAATGCTTTGTCAAGCCAACTTTCAAAGTTTACCTTGACAGACACAATTTCCTGTTCTAGTTATCATTGCAGTTACTGTATTTTTATATAATGTATACATTATTATTAATGCTATAATTATACATTTATGCTTATGTGGCTCTTAAGTGGTGATTTGATTTAATGAGGTCATATCTGATATTGTTACTGTCCTAGTTTCACTCATAGTGTCTCCAGTCATAACAACATCTGTGACGCACTGACAGTATCCTCAACAAAACCCCAGACATGAAGAGGAGGGGTGTGAGGTCACAGGGTCATTGAAGGAGGGGTCTATGATCTTCTCATTATGTCCATAGTTTATGTGTATAACATAAAGCCTTTATAGTGTTAGAGGCATGCTTGTTTTGAAGCTCTAAACACATTAGACTGGACTTTTAGCAGTTCATATGATTGCATACTGTTTGATGACCAAGACACAACAAGCTCTTCACAAAGCCATGATGGGTTGATTTTGTGGGAGAATCTATGTCTGCAGAAAGCTTTTCAGGTTTCAGCAGAGAAAGCCCATCATTCACAAAATTCCACACATTCTCAGTCTCTTGTGTGTTCATTCATTAAATATTTTATTTAATTTGATGATGATTTGCCAGTTAGAGTGCAGTACTCTCAGCTCAATTTAACTCCATGTTGAAATCTATGAGATTTTGCTTTCAAATCAGTGTGCAGATTCCATCTGGGCCTGGTCTCTACATGCCCTTGAATAGACCTCTCTTCAGTGGGTGATGGTGCCCACTTCACTGTCCGCCGGAGGGGTCGCCAGTGGGAAAAAGAAACAGCTGTTATCCCAGGTGTTACAGTATGCTGACACACTTGACAAAGTCACCTTCCCCTCTGACTTCATGCCAAGGTGCAGATGTGTGAATAAATAATACCAACGGTTCACACCATAGGTGTCCATACAAAGATAAAAGTGGTTGATTGTCAAAAAATATCAAAATAATATCAAAAGTGCATTAATACAGTATATTATATGTTGACATGTCTGTTTAATGAGAAATACATAGTTATAATAGTACTAATAAAGGTTTATTTTATATATATTTTGAATTAGTTTTTATTTTTGTAATTTCTATTTTCATTTTATGTTTAGTTGAAGTATTTTTGCAATTTGTATTATTTTTTTTTTTATTTACTGTCTATATAGTTTATATTTCAGTGACAGATTTAATTATTTTTAGTATACATCCGGTTAAACTTAATGAAAATTACGTTTTTTTTTTATCTTTTAATCTAATAAAATAATTTAGTAACAAATTAACAAATACAAAGTTCTATCATGAAACTATAGATAGCATAGGCTAATACTGTAGGTCCTAACTCAGCCTGCTCGTGATCACCTCATTATCTATAGGGCACAGCTGATTGGTTCCTGCTGTATCAGTAGCCAATAAGCATGTGTGCTGAACCTTCAAATGCTTGGGTAGCATTTGCCTTAGCGGTGCAGCACGCTTTAAGAAACCCTCCACCTTCCCCAGCTCCACCTGTGTAGATCTGCTATGGGTAATTCATGTATGCTATATGGTACAGTAGCAGCATGTCTTACTTCCATAGTATTATTTATTTTTTTCCATAATATGGAAGTCAATGGGGTCCATCAACAGTTGGTTACCAACATTCTTCAAAATATCTTCTTTTGTGTATCTTCTTTTGTAACTATCCCTTTAAATCTAATATGCACTTGCACATTTAATCTAGTGTTGATATGCATTGTGCCAAGTTTGATGACAATGGCATAATTTTTCCAATAAATGTGTGGCATGACAGAGAGTAAATGATGGCAGAATTTATATTTTAGTGTGAACTGCTCCTTTAGTTTTGTTAGACAATTGTTTGGACAGCTGTGCACTAAAGCGGTGCTTGCCAAACTAGGAAGAACCATCTCTGAAGGGCATAAGAAGGTGAGTTATGTGGGTTTTTGTTTTCCATGTGTGTGTGTCAGGTACTCCCTATGGGGATATTTTTGGTCCCCATGAGGAAAACATGGGGAAATAATTGAAATAATTGCCAAATAATAACTGTACATTGGTGCTTTCTTATCTGAGCTGATCAGTTGATTATAACAGCACCCATCAATGTCAAAATGACTGAGATGGCCAATCAAAGAAGGCAGGCATTACCATTACTGTTGTTTACAGCAGCAAAGTGTGAATTCCAGCATGACGCTTCAGTTTTAACGATCTGACAACTGTATTATGATATAGAAATGTTAAATGACCAACAATGATATCCAGGTATGTAAACAACTCAATTTGCAGCCGATTTGCAGCATATTAGGCATAAGAATAAGAATTAATTTGTGCATATTTGGAATAGATTTAATGAACTTGGTTACAAAGCTTGGTTAGCCTTTCATTAAAATTAACTTATTCAAAGTAAAAAAAAAAAAAACATGCGGCTTTAACAGGTCTGTTTATAAGTTATATATTCAGACAAGATTAGTTTTACATGAAGCGTTTTAAAATAATATTATTATCAGTGTCAGGTAAGAGTAAGATGCGTGTCTAGATTTTTCTCCTCACTTATGGGCTTATTATAAACAGCCACTTCTATAAACCTGTGAAGTTTACTTAAATAGGTTTTAAAATAGGTTTTTATAATAAATTAAAATTGTATTAACAAATAATAAATTAAAAGACATATATATCATAGGTGAGCAAGCACAGCACATTAATTTTGTAACGTCCACATAGAAAACACACATTCCCGCCACCTCTGTAATAAACACGGACATGGCAGTCCCATCTGAATCGGTACAGAAATTCACAGACGTTGAATGATAAAATAATTGTAACTCAAACGTCATTTAGAAAACTACCGGTAGTCATGTCCGAATAGGGCTTAAGACAATAATTTGTCAGTTTTTGGACCTTGGTATTTCTAAAACCCTGCACATGGCTTTGCTTTTAGTGTATTCTCAATGGTTGCTAAGGCGTTACTAGGGCTGTGTCCAAAATTACCCCCTTAAATAGAGCACTATTTCAGGGGACAGACATTTGTAGTGGTGTCCAAAACCATAGTGCACTCATTCAATCCCACAATGCAATGCAATAACGAGTGTACAACCAATGTACGCTTAACGGCTAGAGAATACCCATAATGCACTGTGAGAGTCACATGCTGAATTAATTCCTGAGTCACGGTAGAAGATGGTGCCTGCAGCTGAATCGTCCATCCATCAATTTTCCAAACTGCTGGTCCAATGTGGGTACACAGCGTAAAATCATATAGGTATAAATTCCTTTTCAATTGATTATCAAATTGTTTACTTAAGGTTTATACATAGTTTCCAAGACAGAGTTCAAGATAAATATTTTCATCTTACTACTAGAGCTGCGAGTTTGCTAAGTTTCAAATAACTATTAAAAAGTAAGCACACACTATGGCAGTGCTCGGCAACAGGCGGTCCATCTGGCCCGCGCCTGCAGCCAGATTATTTTGATAGTGGCTGGTTCTGAAATAGATCTGTAATGACAGCAACAGTTACTCACAATCACTTCGTCTTTAGCGATTTTGCCTTCAAAAAGTACGAGAATGTTTTTGCTGCAATGTTTTATTTTGAGATAAAACGAGAGCTTTTAATTGGAAAAGTTCTGAAAGACATTCAAAAGAGTCTGTGGATTGCTTCGTTGCAGATAAGACACACCAGTTTTGCATTCACAAAACCAGGTAGGATGAATGCATAGTTGTCTTTCCATTCTTCTTTGTATGCCCTATTTTCACTGTCAACTTTCCTCTTTAGACTCTTTGATAGAGCCATTTTCTCTCACCAGCTAGCTTAAATGTTAACATCACTCTGCACACGACATAATAGCGTACCTCCAGCATGCAAACAATAAAATAAAAAAAGCAGTTTAGTACATGAGGATGCCAAGGAATAATTCTGAGTGTAAAAGCAGGCTACGTCAAATAATTATTACAATAAGTTAGGCTCCATTGTGTAACAAGCAAATATGATACACATTTATTATTCACAATATGGAAAAAGGAAATAAAACATAGTTTGTTAAAGGAACACTTCACCCATTTGCATTAAGCTTTGTATCGTTAGAAACCCAGTCCTATTCCCTCATTTTCCCCTGAGACAGGAGAAATACGGATTTCAGTGTTGCAGTTCCTGCTTATACTGATGTAAAAATCGTCATTTTGCGTCATTCTAAGCAGGAAGTCCCATATCATTGTAGAGGGGTTGAGACTACAAACACTCGTTCCTCATTTTTCCAGGTGGTGTCACATGCCTGTCCTGTCTTGTGCTGCACATGGGTGTTTTGTTATTTTGGGCCATGTGCTCATGTCATTGTCTGGTCCCTCCCCCTTGTTATCTGATTATTGTTTGAGTTCTTCCACCTGTTCCCTCTTGATTTGTTTCCCTTTATTAGTCCCCTCTTGTTTGCAGTCTGTGTCGGTTCGTTGTCTAATGTTTCCCGTACCCTGTGATTCCCTTGTAAGTTTATATTCTGTTTTGGTTTGTATTTTACTAGTTGTTTTCCCCCCCGTGGGTTTTGTTTTTGTACTTGTTTTTCTTTAATAAATATTATCATTCTCCCGCACTTGAGTCCTCGCACCTTTTGTATTTCGTCATCCCGTGACAGGTGGTGGGACCCACTCACGCTACAGACCTATTACAGATCAGTGGGTGGGACTTCACTTGCAGAAACTAAAAACAATATCCGCCACCTTGTTTGGAAGCTAAGCTAACAGGCGCTGTGGAGCCAGATGTGAAGTTACGACAATGGCGGAAGGTACTCAATATGATATGGAAGAAGATTTTGAAAGTCTGATGCTCGAATCAGATGTCCGTGGCTACCTTTACGAGCCGCAATAGGGAAGAGCAACTGAGGCTGATGGAGGAACAGGAGGCGGCTGCTGCGGCTTCTGCAGCCGAGGCAGAAGACCTGCCTGTTGCAGACGAGGAGCCTGGACTGGCTCGAGCTGGGGCGGATTGGTGGCGCCTGTGCTCTCACTGTGCGCCTACGGACACAGAGATAGAGTCCGTCTGCTGCAAAGAATTTCAACAATGCCAATTTCACGTTTGTGAAATTGGCACAGACGTTTGTGTTGTGAACCATCCTAGTTTCTGGATTAGTGGGTGTGGCTTGCGGAGCTGTGCAATGTGGTGCATTGTGGGAGTTGTTGTCTTCCATATAAATGCGCCCTAAAGTTACTTTCTGTATTTCCTCGGTCGAGAAGGCACCAAATTCGAAATTTATGGTACATTTCGACAACATATATGACCCACTTTCAATAAAGATTAATGTTCCCACAAGTGAAATGCTCCTTTAAGAGCATGACTCAAACATGCCATTAATGGGCTTATTCAAGTCCTCTTTTATTTATTTTTTTGTTATTTTTATCCATTCCGCATCTCCCACATATGTGTGTTTTAGCAAAGCAGTGACTGTTTTGCAAGTTGGTGAATGAAGATTCTTGCCAGGTTACGTGACACTACTGCTTTATTCATTCATCCAGTGTAAAACCCAGACACCGCCACACAAATGTGGCTTTTTGTTAATGACTGTCCTTCTACAGGATTTAACACAGTGTTACAGCTCACTGCCAGTTGCAAAATACACTGTGACAGTCTGTCACAGGCAATTCTAGTTGCATTTTTCATCAATTAATTTCTTAAATTATCCTTTGACTATGTTCTGGCCCGCCATCTAGTGGCGAATTTTTATTTTTTTTGGCCCGATGCCAAACTTACTTGGCGACCCCTGCACTATGGTAAAGCGGCAGCTCTTCCGGTGCACCCAATGTCCGAAGTTCACTCACTTGTTTTCATTCACTCCCTCATGTGAACTTTATTAGTGGACTTAGGCCGTGTGTCCACCAAAGCGTTTTTACTCGCGGCTGGCGTGTTTTTTCAATTGTTTTCAATGGGAGCGCCGCGTTTTTAAAACGCCATGAGCGTAACGAGGCGCTGAGCGTCTTTTTCACGCTGAAGCGCTGAGCATTCGGCGTTTTTTACTGGTCGCCGAGAGTTGAAGAATGTTCAACTTTTGGTAAAACGCAGCGCTCATCACTGTCACTTTTTACCCAACCGTCCAATCACAGTGAAGGAGGGGCGGGACTAATACCACACCGACCAACCGCGTCCGCCACATGATTCTGCTTGTACAACGTCAACAGATGACAACAACAAGCATAATAACGGAACAAAATCAAGAGCCAGATAAAATACATTACATTGTATTGACATTTTAATATAGAATCAACACAGAAACAAAATATGTGTGAAATGAGATACTAGTAAGACTTTCGCGGATATTCCGTATCATAACAAGCAAAGTGTCTCGGTCTCAACCGTCTCAACTGAAAAAACACTGCGCTGCCAAAACGCTCTCAAGCGCCCACAGCTGAGCGTTTATAGCAGAGCGCCTAGCGTTTTCAGCTGGCTAATAACGCTTTGGTGGACACACGGCCTAATGCAGGGAATAGTGAATAAAGGTATAGAGGGCGATTTCAGACACAGCCTAGGTGTTTGCTCAGGTGTCTTGAGTGTTTCTTTCTCATTGCTATGCATTTGCCAAGGTGTTTTGAGTGTTTTAACATGTTACTACGTGTTTTTTAAGGTGTTGCTATTGGTTGCAGATAGTTGCCTAGGTATTTTGAGTGCTTATGAAATATGTGGTAGCTAGGGTGTTGTGGGTGGTTGCCAGGGCATTGCTATGTAGTTGTGAAAGTGTTTTTTATATGTTTCAGCATGTTGTTTCAGTATGTACTTTTTAAGGTGTTCTGGGTGGTTGCTAGTGCAATGCTATGCAGTTGTTAAGGTGTTTTAAGAGTTAAGCATATTGCTGTATGATTGTTAGAGTGTTCTGGGTGGTGGCCAGGGAATGTGGTTGCTATGGTGTTTTGAGTGTTTTTAGCATGTAACTAATGGTTTTTACAGTGTTGTTTGTGGTTGCAGGTAGTTGCTAAGCTATTTTTAGTTGTTATGATCACATTGCTAAGTGGTTGCTAGGCCACTGTTATTCAGTTGTTAAGGTGTTTTTAGTGTTTTAAGCATGTAACTAATGGTTTTTACGGTGTTGTTTGTGGTTGCATGTAGTTGCTAAGCTATTTTTAGTTGTTATGATCACATTGCTACTGTGGTTGTTAGGGTGTTCTGAGTGGTTGGTAGTACACTGCTATGTAGTTGCTGAGTTTTTTCTGATTTTTTTTATTTTTTATTATTATATTGTGGCTATATGTAGTATATTGTAGCCATGTGGTCTCTATGGTATTCTCAATGGTTGCCAAGGCATTTCTAGATGTTTTGCTAAGGTGTCTTGACTGATTCTGGCATATTGTGCGGTTGCTAAGGTGTTTTAGCATGTTGCTATTTGGTTGTTAGGGTGTTCTGGGTGGTTGCCAGGTCATGTCATGCAGTTGCTAAGGTATTCTTAATATTTAGCATGTTTTAGGGTGTTGCTGGTGCATGGTTACAAGTAGTTGTTAAAGTATTTTGAGTGGTTGTGCTAGGGTGTTCTAGGTGGTTTTTGGGGCACTTCAGTGCAATTGCTAAGGTGTTTTGAGTGGTTACGCATGTTGGAATAGTTTGTGGTTGCTAGGGTGTTGTGGGTGGTTGCTAGTGTACTGCAATATAATTGCTAAGGTGTTCTGAGTGTTTAAGCACTTTGCTATGTGGTTGTTAGGGAGCTCTGGCCGTTTGCTAGGGCATGGCATGCAGTTGCTAAGGTTTTTAGAGTATTTTTAGCATGTAACTAATATCTGTTTTTTATGAATTGCATATAGCATATATTCAAATTACATGACTGTTTTTCACATCTTAGTTTTGCACATCTTTTAATGATTATCCCATTTTGAAAACTATAGTCAGTCTTTTATTCTTTTATCCCCATCTGCTGATGCCTCTACTCTTAACATCTGTATGCTAAGAGAAAATTAAATTGGAGATATTAAAGGCTCCTTTTACATAAAAAAAGTGTTGCCCTGGTGATGGAGTTGTGAGGAAGGTATATGCGGATGAAGGGCAGGTGGGCACCTAAACACCGTGTGACGGGATCTGACAGGGTGGGCAAACCCCGCAGGCAAAACACCATCTGTTCCGTAATGGCTTCTGGGAGCAGCAAAAGCAACAATGTAGTGACAGCACCTGGATGTGAGAGCTGACAGGCCCTGCATGCTATCCCATGATGCCTTGCAGGTGAGTGCAGCACAGGGATGCAATGGTGTGAGATCTCCCAGGACTGTCTATTCAGATACAGGACAGGAAGATGACGCACAGCCAGCACAAGTGGATACAATCAGCGCGCATTCTGCACGGCTGCAAAAAATGAATGTGGAGTAACACATTATGACAAGACAAGACTCCCACATATAAAAACACAACAGCATTGTCATGTCATGCTGATTCACAAACACGGAACAAGCATGAAAACAAGAAGCAAAATTTATCTCACGAACCAATCATATCCAATCATGGCGTGATGGAGGCTTTAGGTGTGATCAACCTGAAGCAGTGCTGTGCAGCTGCAGACCGATTTGTGCAAGGCATCAAAGTGCCACGAGCGTGATTCGAGCAAGAACAGTCTATTCTCTAATCACTCTTGCGGTACAAAGTTGTCAAACAATTATCGGTCTGCGCAATGCTGCTTCAAGTCAAACACATCTATTGTCTCTTCTTGCGTTACCTTCTCCCATTCATTCTCAATTACCCCACCAAAGCCACCGCACACTTTAGGGGTTCTGTTAAAACTCAATGGGCTCAGGGGAGGCAAGAGAGATGTGGCCTACCGCTGTAAAGCCGCTGCCGCTGCTGGACAGTGTTACTTCAGAAAAACAAGTGATTTATACACTTATTAATGTCACATTTTGTAATATTTGCATTGTTTTATTTTTGTAATTTGGATTTGTATATATATATAGGGATCAGTAATATTTTTTAATAAGGATAAAGAACATCTTCAAAGAAGTCTCGTGTTCATCAAGGCTGCATTTATTTGATCAAAAAATATGGTAAAACAGTAATATTGTGAAATATTGCAACAAAATATTTTATTAATATAATAAATATAAATATTTTTGTGGAAACCATGATAGATTTTTTCCCCCAGGATTTTTGACGAGCAAAAGTTCAAAAGAACAGCATTTATTTTAAATATAAATATTCTGTAGCATTAGAAATGTCTTAACTGGGACTTCTTGGTCAATTTAGTTTCCTTGCTGATAAAAAGTATTCATTTCTTTAAAAATAGATCTTACCGACCCAAAACTTTAGAGTGGTATAGTGAATATATAGCACTTTCATTGTAAGTTAATTATATGCAAGTTTCATCACCTACTTGCTTGCTACAATTATGCCATCAAATGTAGATATAGCAAAATTGAAAACACTGTATGAACAAAGAATCAATTTCAGAATGGTCCGTTTTAAAGACTGGATTTGAACAACAAATTGAAATGGTGTGCAGCGTGAGTGCGATGCCTTCATTGCCTCTAAGACAGTAAGGCAGCTGTACTGAGTGAAAGCGTTTGAGAGAATGAATAGCCTAGCGATTGCCCTCTGCTGCCCTCCTTCATAATATCAACCACCTACTCTTGCTCTTTTCTGCTGACTCTGGTGGGTTGCTGGGGGTTTCAGGACACTGCTCTATAGTGCAATTCGTTCTTCTGTAGTTTTTCTACCAACCACTCTCTCTCTCTCTCTCTCTCTCTCTCTCTCTCTCTCTCTCTCTCTCTCTTTATATCTAACGCCTCCTGGTGCATCTCAGTGTCATGCAAAAAGTATATCAGATGGTTGTGGCTAAAACGGATTTTGTAGGTTCAAGCTGACTTTTGTCATTGTTTTTATGTTAAAATACATTCTCCTATCCCAGCTAAATGTGCAGAGGTGTATATGAATATTGATTCCACTGAAAAAGTTTAAACACTTCGACAACCCATCTAGCCTGACATCGTCTCAACAATTGGCATGAATTTTTTGTATCTCTTTTGTATCTCTGTATGTATATTATCTGTTTATTCAACCAATTGCAGACAGGGTAAGTGTTCAGAAAAGCTCTAACAGATAGATAGATGGTTAGAATTGTAGTAAATTGAATATAGAATAATATATTGTTTTATTATGTTGGAGTAAAAGAGAGTACAGTAAAACGAGAAACAAAACTCGCACAGCCATGACAGGTCATCAGTCAGTTATACAATTTAGTGGTAATTATGCTAATATTTGACTGCAAATGTAACCACTGACCAATCACATTCAAGTATTCCACAGAATCGGGTAATTAATACATATACATGACACATTATTGATTAATACAGTCATTTATTAATCTATTCATTCAGGAAAAGCCTCTCTTTTATTGCTATGCCTTATTCTGTAGATGGCAGTTTAATGACACGGTGGTGTTTAACATCACAAGCAAAGCTGATAGCGTTTCCTTTAGAAGTGGCCAAAGCACAACAGCATACAGCAGATAACTATTTCAGTTGTTTGCTATATAGTAAAGGCATAGAGTGTTTTTCAACTGTAAATGTCAAAAGACAGTGAAAAAGAGCAATAGGTGGTACTACATTGCGAGTGTAATTCAAAGCAGATACAGTAAGCAAACTGCATTCACTCAGTAGGGAAGAACTCACAGTGCGTTCTGCTTTTAAAAGGACAGCTCACCTTAAAAGGAACATTTTGTCATGATTAACCTGTTCCATTCCCTGAAATCTCATTCACATCCAATTTTAAAAGTAGGAAATTGACAGGCAATGCCAGTTTTGATGTCACCATCACCAAACGCCAATGGGAAACTGATGCGACAATGCATGTGTCTTTGAATATGCTGAATGAAGGATGAGATTTCAGAGCTACAGCAGAGTGGAAAATTATCATTGAATAATGAATTAAACTGTCCGGCTTCAGAAGACTTGTAATGAAGAGTCTACTTACTGTATTTTGACAGCCATGGTAACTATGAACTTGTCATTGTATGAATAAAATACAGGGGGGAAAAAACAGCACACAGATTTGTAATTTTGGCATGGACTACCTGACAGTGCCTAGTGTGCAACCCTTCTGTGTCCTTGAACACATTTTCTGAAAAGCCCACTCACTTTCATTTGGATTTCTGCAGTGTGAGACCCTCTGTAACCTTTCTCGCCCCCAATCGCAGCCATACACACACATACATACACACACACACGCACACGCTGTCAGAGTGTCAGTGAAGTGAACTTGCACTCAGGTCTCATTACCTCCCACACACCCCACTGTGTGATGCTGTAATCTGACAGTATGAAGGATGCTTCAAAGACACAGAAAAATCGACTTTAACATCGCAATACATGCAGTAAGCTCCCCGAAATCCATCAGTAAACAGCCCAACGTGTACTCTGACAAAATATAAATGCCACCAAATAGACGGAATGGAATTATGTTGATAGTAAACGACAAAAAACTGTATCTTATGCACACATTTTTTTTGTCATGTAAGCTAAAATGTGCTTCATGTGCCAACATCTAAATTCATTTTTTCCTAAATTATTACATTAATTATAATGACTGAATCAGTATACAAGGTTACAATTACGAAAATCATTTGTAAGGCTCAGATCATTTCTAAGTTAAATTAGTGTAATGTATAACTGTAGTTTAAATTACTCCCTTTCATTGTTTATTCATTAACTATGGCCCAAGACTCCAGCATTCCCCTACATAGGACAAGTGGTTTGATGGATGGATGGATGGATGGATGGATGGATGGATTTTTTGCAGTTTAACAGTCTTCACACATTTATTTGATATGTTCAGAGTTGAAACTCATCCAGGAGCTCAAAAATCCCTCTACAAACCACAACACGACCTGACAAGCAAAGCCAGAACAGCTACAGCGATCGTAGTTGATGTCATGAAAGCAGAAGCAAGATACTTTAAACAAGCAGGAAAAAAAAATGTAAATATTGAGGCAATATACAGGAGTCTGACAGAAGTAGATCCTCAGGGCATACCTCTTCATATTCTCTTACTTGCAGAGTCTGAGCCAAAATGAAATACTAGATTTAATCTAGAACAGCCATGAATTCATGAATGAATAAATAGATTTGTGTAATAGTAATTAGTGGATGGATCATCTACAGAGAAATAACTTGATGCCACAAATAGCCTATATGGTACACCATTTCTCATTTCTTATTATTAGTTCAAGTAGTTTATTGAGGGTTGATTTGTAAAGAAGGACTATACGCCTGCGCACATATAGCCTAAATTCAAACGCGCATACCTTTGGACTGAACACGTAATGCGCATGTGCGCGACGTCTGCGTTTTCGCTGGTTTGCGTTTTTGAGGTTTGCGCAGAGATAACGGATAATTGTTTGCACCTTCGAACCTATTTCAGGGAGTGCATTCTCGAGACACCAGGACCTGTTTTGTGCGGATGGGCGGCCGGAGCGCGTTAAGGGTTTTCCTGTTAGAATGCAGCCCCTAAGTTAATAACAAATGATCTTCGCAACAGAAGTGAATCAATCAATCAAAATTAACTTTAGCTGGACAATAACTTTATCTGTTGTAAAGCCTAAACAATCTGTTACGGTAATTTTCTATTATCTCTCTTAAGCTGCTTTGAAACAATATTGTTAAAAGCGCTATATAAATGAAGGTGACTATTACAACATTTTTTTTTTTTCATTGGTGAAGTTGGAATTTCTTTAAGTTCACTCAAAAAATATTATTCTGTCATTTTTTTTCATCCTCATGTTGTCCCAAGCCTTCTTTCTTTCTTCTCCACAGAAAACAAAAAGGAGATGTTAGGCTGCTGACAGTCTCAGTCACCATTTACTTTCATTGCATTTTTTTCAATGGAAATGAATAGTGACTGTTTGAGACTCTCAATCTACCTGACATATTTTTTAACGTTCATTACGTTTAAGAAAGAAATTCATATGGTTTTGGAACAACATGAGGTTGAGTAGCGTCCTGTGGACTCGTCCTAAATGAGTAAAAGCAAGTAAATCCTTTCTCATTGATTGAGCGTTTATAAAACATAGCTTCATTTTCACACTGCCAAGTTCATATTTAAGCTATTTTGAACTTATAACGCAACTGAAACATTTAACCATGCACATTCAGAAAGCAAAAAAAAAAAAAAGTCATTATTTAATATTAGTCTTTACATGATTTTCAGAACTGAATCAGGAAGAATAATGTGCATAAGCTCCATATACACTCCAAAACCATTATTGAAGAAAAAAAAAATGAAGACCTATAAAAACTTATTCACAAAAATCTGATATATATTTCTTTCTACAAACATCTTTAAACGCCAGCCGTTACACAATTAAATGTCTAAGGAACTTAAACTTTCCTGCTCATGCATAAGAGATTAAAGTGCTTCCGAAGTCTGTTTTGAATGTTCAGTAATTCCCAGGACAGATTGTGTGTGAGTGATTTGGACTCCGTGGTATGAAATCAAAGTCTCTGAAACACTCGCGTCTTACCTGTTGGCCCCTCCAGACTTTCCGCACAGACCCTGGCGATGAGAAACAGCAGAACAGCAGACAGGTTCATGGTAGCGTTTAGTCCAGCAGGTGAAGAAATACAGTCAGTGAGTGTGGTAAATATCCTGCTGCTGCGCCACTGAGTTTCATCCAGAGACGCGCAGCACAGACCCCAGATCTGCCCGCTGACGTCACGACAAACTATTAAACCCCCTTACAACTCTAGAGATGAACCCAGTGAGCAGAGGAAGGGCTATGGCGCCTCTCTGTGGTTATTCCCCCAAAAAAAAAAAAAAAAAAAAAAAAAAAAAACATTAGTTAGCTGCTGCATAGATTGTTGTTGAGGAAAACTGATCGTCCAGTCGAAGCTTGAAAACACATACGACATAGGCCTAGTTCTCATTTCCTAGTCTGTTCGTTTCAACGTGTAGCCTAAGTTTGAATTCTTAATTGATAACATGAGGAGAAAGCGTTTTCATCGGATGAAAATAATAAAACAAAATTAAATATAAAAATAAAAACAATTAAGGTTTAAGAAATTAGACAAAAATGATTAGGCATTCAAGATCGCTTGAAGCAGATCGTGAATCGGTTGAAAAACAAACATTTTTTTTTTTTTTTTTTTTTTTTTTATAATCACGCAAAAGTCAGCTTTTTTTCCGAAAGAGAGCATATAAGAAAAACTACATACAAAATTACAGAATTAAAAACAACTCTAAATCACAAAATAAAAAGCAATAAAGCAAAAATCATAAACATCATGTGACATTTAAGATTTCTTGCTAATTGTTATCTGAGTAAGAGCAGGCAAGATGAAAATATTTGTAAACCAAGAGTGGTTGTACACAAAGTTAAAATCTGCAGGAGTGAGATTGAAAAAGGCAATCCTTTGCCTATCTCCTCTCAGTGGCTCTTTGTAAATAACCTTCTTCTTGTCCTCTTAAAACCATTTTCACTGCATGGGTCTTGAGATGGCTGCAGTGTGTTGAGTTCTCTGGATTGAGCACCCTTGCATTACAGGAGAAGGATTTCTGAAGAGCTAGAAGAACAAACAGTTATTTGTAGAAATTAGGTTATCAGGCTGTAAAACTTTTTTGATCATACCTGGAACCTTTATTGGGGAAAAAAATGAAGTAAAAAGACCAGAAGTGTTGATTCTTAGTTCTCCTCCTGGAGACCAGTCTACAAAGAGATCCATATACCTGGTTTAGGTCCAACCTAGCTCCAACACACCTGCTTCAAATTATCCAGCAAGAGAAGCCAGAAAATGGCCATTGCAGATGTGTGCCTGATTAAAGCTGGAACAAAATTCTGCATGATCTCCAGGAGAAAGACTGAGCATTCCGGATTCAGAACATTTATCTTATTTATCATGTCTTTGCTGAGAGGAACAGTCGAGTATTCAGAGGAGCTTGTGCAAAGCCGACTTGACAGGCAGCAGGGGGCGAAGCCGGCAGGGCAAGGAGCTTGGGCGGCTCTGGGGGAAACAGTGACTTGACTTGACTTGAGAAACACACAGAAGGAACATTCAACAGGTAAACATTCAAAAATGATCTGGCACAGGATGGCAAATCCTGTTAGTTTCAAACAAAACAAGACAACACTCATAAGCCACGTATTCACACAAAACATGACAACTTGAAAGCACGCAGCCAGTGAAAAACACAAGTGATATACACAACAAAATGCTCATCTTGTGCGCTCACAACAGAATACAAACACAGAGCATGAATGTCTGAATCCTGACACAGAACCGAAACCAAACTAGACCTAAGTGCCGGGATCCGTACGCCACGCTCAGCACACAAAACAACTCACGTGGACAGAAGAGCGCACAGCTCAAGCATGCTCGAAACTGCACACACACACAATACAAGAAAGTGAGGGGAGGAGTGAAAAGTGCAGCTTTTTTATATATATATTTTATAAATACGACAACAATCACATAACCCAGAGATCGCACTGTCAGAGAGTTAGGGAATATTACATAATTTATACACATAAAAACATGATATCAGAGTTTTAAAATCAAACATTTTAAAGGTGCATTCTGTGATATTTAGGAGGGTCTGTTGACAGAAATGCAATACCATATACATAACTGTTTTCAGTGGTGTATAAAGACCTTCCATAATAAACCGTTATGTTTTTATTACCTTAGAATGAGTAATTTCTATCTACATATAGGCTACACCACAGATCCCCTTACATTGAAATCAACAGTAGCCCTAAACATACAAACGCGTTTCGTCATGTTGTTCTTCATGCAAAGAAGCTAAAGTCAGTGAATAAAACACTGACACAATGATGAACAAGTAACAATAATATTCGCAATAACATTTTTTTTTTTTTTTTTTTTTTTTTTTTTTTTGTAGTTAAGTAAATATAATTTCTTTATCTTTGTAAAGAAACCTAATTGCTTAACTGGCTAATCTCTGCTGTCTTCCTGTCGGCCACCATAACTTCTGTTGGTTGCAATTCGCAACCTCTCCGCTAGATGCCTCTAAAATGTACACACTGCACCTTTAAAGGGGTCATATAGGCCTAATGGTACCTGCACTTTTACAAGTTGATTGTACTGAAATGTGTGTTGGCAGTGCCTGTACATAACCATCATAAAATGATAAAAATCCATCCAGTGTTTTTTTTTTTATCTTCTTATATGTTTTCCCGTCTCAAATCGAGCCGTCTGACCGTGTGACGTCACACGGTCGGACGCCCCTCCCATGATTGTTAACCCCTTCACACGTACGATCACACCGGTGTGATCAGTCTAGGCTGGTCCCTGGAGCATACGATCACACCGGTGTGATTAGAACGGTCAGTGCATCACGTGATCAACTGCTAAATTCAAATGTGCTTTCGGGCCTGGCTGGCGCTGAGCCAGAGACAGGCGCGCTCAGAGCTGTCATATATCACCACTTTTCAGTGTTTTCAACCACATAATGTTTATTTTGGGTTTTAGACATATAAATTCACATAAGTACTAAAAAAAATACATTTAGAAAAAATATACATTTACAAAAATACATCAGTTTATAAAATACACACTGATGTCTACGGAAGAGGCAATATAATCCTTTCCATTATAATTAGACACGTTTTATTCATATCAGATACACATTGTGTAAGTAACTTTAAAGTTTACTCTGTTCTTCTCCCAGTTCACCAGCCACTTACTTTTATGTATTTCGGGAGAAGTGGATGAATTCACGTGTTGTAAATCCAACAGATCCGATTCTCTGAACTGCGTCTGCGGCACAAACTAACATGGCGGCGCCCATCGCGCATACAGCTCAACTAACGCGATCGTTATAAAGGTGTTTAAACAACAAAACACTTCCACTTGCATATATTTGACAATCGGAATATCGGATATTTCATGCCATAGCTAACATATTTGTGAATATTTTGAATAAAAAAGGAAAAATTACATAAAATTCAGGGCTCCAAACTGCGACTAAAATGGTCGCATTTGCGACCAAAAATATTTATTTGCGAGTGAAATTTCTGCCAAGGTCGCCATTGGCGACAATACAAATTTACTCCCTTTGATTGTAAAATTTGCATCCTACATGCATGTTTTATAACCAGCCTATCGTAGGGGTGTGCGATATGACGATTTTTGATCATGGACGATTAAAATGTCTCCACGATCTGCTTTTGAAGAAATATCGTAGAATCGTGCATTCTAGTTGCTGTTCTGGCGCCTCTGTCCCTAGCCTACTGAACAACGCGACGTATATTCACATGAAATGTTAACGCAGCGGAACGGGACACTGCAGTTCACAAAAGTTATTAATTTGCATGTGCTTTAATGCCTTGTCGGTTAAACATTTAATTCGCGTGCTGATGCGCTGTTCTAACGTGTGCGTTTCTCAGCGCGTACATGTGAAGCTCACATGCACTAAAAGCCTGTCTACCAGCGCCTGGATACTGGACTAAGTTATCTTTCGAGTCTTATTGTGCTAATACTGTTAAATACACACAAGGTTTACATAAACAAAGTCGGTTATGTCTAAAGTGAAAGCAAACTTGAGAAAATTGAGAGAAAATCTGCTTGTCAAATGCGTGTACATTAGACGTGTCGCGCTCAGCTCTTAAAGAGACAGTAGCAATAGTAAACACGCTGCCGCTTGTCCTTAAAGGGACAGTTCACCCAAAAATAAAAATTATCTCATTATTTACGCACTCTAATGTTGTTCCAAAACTGTATTAATTTCCTTCTAATATTTTCTAATATTAATAATTTGAAGAATGTGGGTAACCAAACAGTAGCTGGTCCCCATTGACTTCCAAAGGAGAAAAATATACTATGGAAGTCACTGGGGACATCAACTGTTTGGTTACCCACATTCGTCCAAATAACTTTTATTTTCAACAGAAGAAAAAAAAAATTATTCAAGTTTAAAACAACTTGAGAGAGTAAATTATGACAATTTGAATTTTTAGAACTATCCCTTTAATGTTAATGAAACAACAAAATGCAAAGAGAAAATTACTCACTGCTCTTGACTGATAACTTTAATAGTAGCTTTGATAAGTATCAATTTATAATTTATACAGTGAAGTCTATGTTTTGTTTTATTTTCATATTTGTTAATTTAATTACTTTCTTCAATGCTACTGTTAAATACACCTACTGTAGCTGAAAACAAAACACTCTTTATTTCATTTGTATATTAAGTTGTGTATGTGTAATGTTTATCTTTGATCTGAATATTTAATAACAAAGAAAATAATGACTAGGCCTACATTTTTTATCTTCGCCCCTTTCTGCCATTCTTTTTTATTTTATATTTTGTTACCTAAGGCTTTGTTTTTAAAATTTGGACATTAGTTTGGCTGTAATGCTCAGTCACAAAATAGTAAAACCAACATAAAAAAGAATCGTGATAAAATCGTGAATTGTGATTTTCCTGAAAAAAATCGTGATATGATATTTTTGCCATATCGCCCACCCCTAGCCTATTGCTTCATTTGTTTTGTTAACGTCATGAAATGAGATGCTTTGCGTGAACGTTTCACTGAGTGAAAGCGCCAAAATATGAACTTATGAAATAGTTCATAAGTCGGAAGTGACATTCAGTTACCAAATAAGCTCCAGTTCCCAGAACATTCACAAGATGAAAATGCTGAAACTGTAAGAAGAGGAGAGACATGCACACAGTCCGCCACTGTTGATACTGTTCTGGTGTTCTGTTCTTGGGTGTAATAACGAACACAGCAGTCATTTTGATGTTTCTAAATCTGAACCGCTGAAGACGCAGTGGCTGAGTTTTGTTTTCGAAGGGAATATTCCCCACGATCAACGTCAATGCTTTCATGTTTGCGCGAATCATTTCACACACCAGACTGCTTTACAAACGAGGGTCAGTATAAAGCTGGATTTGCTAAGAAGCTGCTCCTGAAAAAAGGATCGGTACCAACTATTCGTGTTCCTGCTGCACCTCCAGAAGAAGAAGTGAGTGTAACGTTTTATTAACCTTTATATTAATCTTTATATTAATCTTAGCAAATCGCTTGCACACTTCACGATGAATGCGGCTGTTTACACTCAGGGTACATTATGGCATGTTTTCTATGTACGATGTTTTCTATATAATTCATAATCCCACGTATATAATGAACAACGCGTTATGGTTATTGTGTTATTACAAACTGTGTACGCAGGTGTTAAAGTTAACGTGGTAATACTACACTAAGCTTATTTTTGTAGATGGTTTATAACGGTGTCTGTTACTGATTAACCCTTAATCAGTGTTTGGGGTGCCAAGGGACCCCACTGGACTTTTCCTTCATTTTTTAAAAGTGTTACCTTCATCTCAGGGGCATGAAACTCTGTGACTTTTCCTAAATAATCTATCTAAACATGCACAAAAAAAAATTGGGCTTGATTTGGTTGTTCTAAAGGTGTGTAATTTTTTTTTTACCATTTAAGGTGTTTGGGGTCAAAAAAAAAACTTTTTTTCATTTTGTTTGTCAAAAAAACATAAAAGTAAATCCATTATAAATCTGAAAATTTCTACATATAAACCAAGGTCTGGTCCTGGAGCATAAATAAAAAGTTGAACGAACTTTCCTTCTCATACACACACACACACACACACACACACACACACACACACATGTATGTGACTGCAACAGAGAGCATTTTTACAGAAATTGGCAAATAAAATAAACAAAACTGGCATAAAAAAATAAAAATAAAAAAAAAAAACATTTAAATCAAGGTCTGGTCCTAAAGCATAAACACAAAGTGGAACGAACTTTCTATCTCATACACACACACACACACACACACACAAACACACACATGTATGTGACTGCAACAGAGAGCATTTTTATAGAAATTGGCAAATAAAATCACTAAACTAAACTGGCATAAATCTGAAAGATTTCACAAATGCAACATGGAACAAGCATGTTCCCTCACACACACACAGAGAGAGAGAGAAAAAGAAAGGGAAAAGCAGATAATTCAAAATATATCAGATAACAACAAATTCTAACTTTGACAAAAATACAGATTTTTTATGGATTTCAGAATGTTTAAATATATATTCACAAAATATATATCATAAAGTTGTGAGGAGAAGTTGAAGCATCAAGAAAAATTAAGTGAAAATGAAATGAGTCCCTATATGGACCTATTGGATATATGTGGTCATTGCTCTTTCTTTCTTTAATTATAATTTGTAAAGTTTTTCCCCAAACGTAGGCTACTCGGTTACTAACGTAACCTCGGTTCTCTCTAGTAGAGGGAACGAGTACTGCGTAAGATATCTTACGTTTGGGGAAAATCCTTTTTCCGCGAGATATTGAAGCCAAAAATTATCCTTAATTTTACAATAATGCAAAACGCGTTGCGGCAGCATACAGACATAGGCGAGGCAGCTCGCGGGCCTATTGGCTGCTCTGCGGCAACTGCAGCAAGCCTATCGAGCGAGGCCTAGCGTGACGTCAGACCCAATGAGGGCGCTTCGCGCCCGCTGCGTCACATCCCGCCGAAACGGGCGTGGCCTAGGCCTATAAATATCGCTCGCAGGCAGCTATTATCTGGTTTTTCATCATCGAAGCAACCAGAGCGTGTGCATGCACGGCAAGATACGCAGTACTCGTTCCCTCTACTAGAGAGACGGGGGGAAAAGCATAGAGCGGGCGGTGGGGCCATACATGAGCCAGCGCGTCCCTGCTCTTGGAGAAAAATTCCGGACAGTGAGCGTTTTCTTGAGACGCGAACAGGTCTACTTCCGCTCTGCCGAATTTCTTCCACAGCAGTTGGACTGTCTGTGGGTGTAGAGACCATTCGCCTGCCGGAACATTGTTCCTGGACAGTCTGTCTGGTCCTATGTTTAGGAGCCCTGGCATGTGCGCTGCTCTCAGCGAGCGCAGGTTGTGCTGAGCCCATACCAGGAGGCGTTCTGCTAGCCTGTGCAGGTTCGGGGACCTGAGGCCGCCCTGGCGATTTATGTAGGACACCACAGACATGTTCTTGAGCGGGACAGATGCCCCGCAGCGGAAAGAGTTCGCTGCGCGCTGAATGTCTACCGCGCGCTGTGGTGATAGTCGTGCTATCATGGACAGCGAGTCCAGCTCTGTGCCCAGGAAAGATATCGTCTGACTGGGGGACAGAGAGTCCTTCGCCCAATTGACTCTGAGACCCAAATTCTTGAGGTGATTGAGCAAAATGGTTGTGTGCTCTGTGAGCTCTGAGCGAGATTGAGCTAGAATCAGCCAATCGTCCAAATAGTTCAGTACTCGCATGCCCCGCATTCTGAGGGGTGCGAGCGCTGCATCCATGCACATCATAAACGTACGGGGTGCTAGGGATAAACCGAATGGCAGGACTGTGTACTGATATGCCTGGCCCTCGAAGGCGAATCTCAAAAATCGCCTGTGACGTGACGCTATCTGTATTTGAAAATACACGTCTTTCAGATCTATTGACACAAACCAATCTCCTCTGCGATTCTGCGCGAGGATTTTTCTGGTCGTGAGCATTCTGAACTGTCGCTTCACAAGCACTCTGTTCAGTTGCCTTAGATCTAGTATGGGTCTGAGACCCCCGTCTTTTTTCGATACCAGGAAGTATCTGCTGTAAAGCCCTCCTTCGCTCTGAACTTGAGAGAGAGGCCCTATGGCCCCTTTGCTCAATAGTTTCGCAACTTCGGCTCGAAGTAGATGTGCTACTTCCGTTTTCACCGTGGTCTCGACGCGCGCCGTATAGCGGCGAGGGCGTCGGCGAAACTGCAGCGAATAGCCTCTTTTTATAATGTCTAGCACCCACTTCGAAACCCCGGGCAGCCTTGCCCATGCATCTGCATGAATAGCTAGGGGTTGAATACGAAGCGCGCTTCGTTCGCTCAGCGACGGCAAGGCTTCGGTGTGCTGTAACATAAGCTTCGCGCTCATGACATTTGAGGCAGGGGGCGTGCTGATAACAGCGGGCAGATTGCCCGCGCTCGACTCCTCTGCGCCGGTCAACCGAGAGGGGGAGGGCTGGGCGAGTCCCGTAGGAACTGTCATGTCTGTGTGTGGATGTGGGTGCGGGATAGCGGGCACATTTACCACACTGAAAGCATTGTTCGCTTGAGTGAAGCGAATGCACGTTGGTTTCGCTTTTACGGAAACCCTGGGACATGCATAACGTAGTGTTTGTGGGCACTGGGTAGTGGGCACATTTACCACGTTTAATGCGCAATCGATCTGAGTCGATTTTATGTGCGCGAGCCCTGTGTGACGGGCTGTGCTTGTGTGTAGGAATGGGCACTGGACAGTGGGCATTTTTTCTACACATAAAACACCTTGGCCGTGGCCGGGACACCAAAAAAAATACACTCTCTTGGGGATTTATCTGGGTAGCAGTGAAAACGGCATTTGTGTGCAGGCAAGCGGGCAACGGAACCGGCTTGTTGGCTGCAGAAAACACTGGACCAGTCACATTTGCTGGAACTGGACGAGCGAAGAGTTTTGGTGGAAGTCCGGCCGCAGCGGGACTCGAACACCGTCGTTTTCCTAGGCGTGCTAGGACGACTTCGAGGCCTCGGGCTTCACCACAATCCTAGGCCGTGGGCCACGCGGGGTGGGGCGGCGGCTGGATGAGCGAGAGCGCGGTCTCGCGCCTCGGGCCTGACAGCGCTGCGAAGTGGCGGCGGTGGACGGTGGCTGGGGCTGTGAGCTCTGTGCAGACGGTTTCGCACGGCCTGCTGCAGAGCTGGAGCGCTTCGGGAGGAAGTGCTTCATGGCCTGTGACGCTTTCTGCACCTCGGCGAATCTCTCCGCGAAATCCTTCACGGAGGATCCGAAGAGGCTAGCGGGAGAAAGCGGAGCGTCGAGGAACGCGGTGCGCTCGGACTCGGCCATCTCTGAGAGCGTTAGCCACAGGTGCCTCTCGGTAACAGTGAGAGAGGCCATATTCCGTCCAATGGCCTGTGCTGCAGACTTTGTCGCACGGAGAGCTAGGTCCGTGGCACTTCTCAAGTCCGGCACGCAGATCGCATCAGGTCCCTTCTCATCCAGCTTTCGGAGGAGATCGGCCTGGAAGATCTGCAACGTGGCCATGGTGTGCAGCGCTGATGCAGCTTGCCCGGCGGCGGAGAAAGCGCGGCGGAGCAGGCTTGACGTCGTGCGGCAAGCTTTTGAGGGCAGGGCCAGCTTAGCGCCCCGTCCAGCGGAGGGCGGGCATAAGTGGGCCGCTATCGCCTCTTCGACCGGCGGCAACGAATGGTATCCCCTGTCCTTGGCATCGTCCACTGCAGAGAATGCCAAAGAAACAGATGGACGCACTCTAGCTGAATAGGGGGCGTTCCAGGACTTAGCGACTTCTTCATGTAGCTCAGGAAGAAAGGGCGCTGGTTTGGACGCAGGCGAAGCGCGCTCCCCGGGCAGAAAAAAGCCATCCAGCCGGTTGTGAGCGGGCTGCTCGGGCGAAGACCACTCGAGGCCGAGGCTCGCCGCGGCCTGTGCGAGTACTCGCATGAGCTCCGTCTTGATGGAAGCTCTCTTGCCTGACGATGTGCGGGCAGGGGGCGCGAGATCCTCAGAGCTCGCCCAATCCTCACTGCCTGACGCCAGGATAGAGCAGGTATCATCCTCTCTCAGCAGGGCTTCCTCGTCAGCGATGTCAACGGAAGCGGCGGCAGACAGCGGCCGCTGTCCGTCAGGAAGAGAAGCTGACGAAGCCGGTGAAGCAGGCGGGCGAACCGGCGAGCTTTGGCGGCTGGGAGAAGGTTCCGGGGCCCGCTGGGCACGACGCTTTTTACGGCGCGATACCGTGGCGGGCGGGGGAGCAGTCTCGGCGAAAAATGCCAGGCGAGTCCTCAGAGTCGCCATGGGCAATAGCTCGCAATGAGGGCAGCCGCCGTCAGCGAGCGCGAGAGCTGCATGTTCCTCACCCAGGTAGGAAACGCAGATCACGTGGCGGTCCCCGTCGCTGAGTGTGGCTCTGCACGAGCCGCAGGAAGACATCTTAAAAAAGACGCTACTCTTTTAGGATGCGTGTCGCGGCGGCGACACACACACACAAACACAAAAGAGAGAGAAAAGGATATGAGCGCCGGATAGCGCAGCAGGAAGGCAAGGAAGGCGGCGCGGCCAGCGACTTCAGTGACTCGTCCCGCTAAAGGTGCTTTTTCAGACGGCGCGGCTTCTCTCCGGATCCAGCGATGTGTGTGCTTCGCTTGAAGGATGAAAAACCAGATAATAGCTGCCTGCGAGCGCTATTTATAGGCCTAGGCCACGCCCGTTTCGGCGGAATGTGACGCAGCGGGTGTGAAGCGCCCTCATTGGGTCTGACGTCACGCTAGGCCTCGCTCGATAGGCTTGCTGCAGTTGCCGCAGAGCAGAGCACAGCCAATAGGCACGCGAGCTGCCTCGCCTATGTCTGTATGCTGCCGCAACGCGTTTTGCATTATTGAAAAATTAAGGATCATTTTTGGCTTCAATATCTCGCGGAAAAAGGATTTTCCCCGAGCGTAAGATATCTTACGCAGTACGAGAGACCTCTCGTAAGAGAACCAGCAGATGTCAGTATTCTATCCCTAACACATAGAGCAATGTCCAAAAACAATTTAGATTTAATTAAGATCGTCATTTAAGTGTTCATTTAAGTTCATTTTTCATGAACCAATTTATGGCCTAGTTAAGTAATTGTGCAGTAAATAGGTAAAAAAAACTTCCAAATTTCCACAAAATCACAGCATAAATGTATAGTTGAGAAGTCAATTTAAAACAATGATATATAGTTTTCCATATAAAAAATGTATATTTCCTTATGCAATCGCTCTTTAAAAGTTTGGGGTCTATCAGACCCCAAACATCAAAAATGTTATCCTTTTTGAACACTGATTAAGGGTTAAGAAGTAATGTCAAAAAAACAGTTATAACTGCATGAAGATGAATGGTAATACAAAATTCTAAGGTGTCCTTCAACTACTCTTAGAAACATTCCTGCCGTGACCTCATGTCAGTGCTTCAGCCCTGACAGTTGTACCTAACACTGCATAGATAACGTTACGCATCACTGACAAGCCTACATTTACCGAAAAAGTATTTTTCATGACCATTAGCTGTAACATCAATCTGTCAATGAACTAACGTAAAATGAGTGTTTTCTTACAATACTAATGATAATTTTTAATTAAAGTATATTACAAACTTTTAATTTAGACCCTAAAGAATCATTTTAGCTTGTACAAAAATGGCATTATATGACCCCTTTAACTCTCATACCGTGTTCACATTACAGCCCTTAATTCCGTGTTCGTGGACAAATGTGGGCACAGAGGTCTCAGGTGTGATCCAATTTTTTATTTATTATAAATGTTATATCACTGTCTTCGATAAAATTTAATCTATCAATTTATGGTGTTTTTTTTTTAATTTTGGGGGTATTTTTGAATTTATTTACCTCTAAAAGTACCATATTTTCTATGTAAATTATGCTTATTTTTATGTTATATTTAATATTTATTTAACTACATTAAAAATATCATTCCACTAAGTTCAGAGAGCTAAAACCTAAAGATGAAGTGACTTTGGTGGCATCTGGTGTCTTATATTGGTATTAAAGGGGACATATCATGCCAAATGCACTTTTTTAGCCCTTAAATGCATTTTGTTGTATATTTGGAGTGTTTAGTACAGAAAATATGAAATTATTCTCTTCAGGTGCTTCGTTGATATCTTTATATTCTGTTTTGGTCATATTTTTCAACCTGTTCCGATTTTTCTGTTATCTATGACGTTTTTTGAACTATTAGCCTACGTCACAGTATTTGCAGCGGAACTGCCAAATAAGGACATTGACTTCCGGCCCAACACTTCGAGCAATCCGCCATTTTTATTTCTCGCTGCAATTTTGTAGTCCAAGCTAAAGGATGCAGAAGTTACGAGAGGGTAAGTTAAAATGTTCGGTTGTTGGATGTAGTAACCCACACGCTTCATTACACCGTCTAATGTAGATGAACTGCTGCGCTTGTGACAGGACGCATGTTTAACTGAAGAACGAGCAGAGAGAGAGAGACCCGGTCGCGCGCACGCACTCTCTCTCTTCGGAGCCAGGCGAAAGTGTAAACAAGACATCACCGTCTCCAAACTAGACGCTGTCTTGCTCTCTCTCCCTCGCACATATTAATCTAAATAAATCGACACGGTGGTAAAAGGTCGGAAGACCAAAGTTTCATGTGTAAATACAGTACACACCATTGCGATACATCCATATGAAGACGTTGTTCTACAGGTTCGTCGTCTTCATTTTCATCTCGCTCCTGCTCCGACTCTGGCTCGAACATGTAAGGCTGGCTGGACAAGTCTTCCGTTGTTGACATTTTGTTAATAACGTGTGAATAAAAAGTTTCTGTGCCGCTAGATAATCGTGTCTCTGCTATCAAACTACAAAAATGGCCGAACGGGGTGGAGTTGAACCTCTGCATCCTGGAGAGGGGGCGGGGTATGAAGTGTCTCAATTGTATTTAAAGAGACCGCACCAAAACGAGTTGCTCTCAGACGCACATCAGAAAAGGGGTAGAAAAGGGGCCTGTGGAGCTATAATAATGAAGAATTCAGACCCAAGCATTGCAGTTCCGCTTTATATAGACTACAAATGTATGATTTATATGTAAAAAGGAACAATTTATAAGCATGATATGTCTCCTTTAAATTAACAAAAAAAAAAAAACAATAATATCAATAGCCACTAGATGGCTATAGTACTCAGGCGAACTAAATGAACCACTGTATAAAACGAATTTGACCTCATAAGTTTTTGACTATCACAAGTTAAAATTGTAATTTAAAAAAATATATATCTGTGTTAGGTGAGACTATACAAAGATGCCAAAATATGCTTAGATAAATATGACCATGCTATAAGGAAAAGACAAAGTAGTAGATCATTTATCATTTATTTCAAACAAAAAACATCAAATTTCAATAACTAATTGGTACCAAACGGGTAAGTATATACATAAAAATAACTAAATAAGTGACTAAATAAGTCAGACAGAATAGTATATATGCTGCAGAAACGTTTTGTTTTCGAAGTATCAACAAACCTTGCAGTAGCATTTTGATCTGACTCTGAAGTGTGTCTGTGTGTGCGTGTGAGGGTGATGAGCCAGGTGGATGATTGGATCATACCAAAAAACATGGTCAGACATTGGCTTATTCAATTCTTTGTTTTTGTATGTGTGAGTGAGTTTTTATTTGAAAAAAAAAAAGAAAAAAAAGCCCAGCTCTGTCATAGGCTCATTGAATGCATTGTTTGTGTTTGTGTGTGTTTGCGTGTGTGTGTGAGAGAGAGAGGGTGATGAGCCAGGTGGATGATTGGATCACACCAAAAAACATGGTCAGACATTGGCTTATTCAATTCTTTGTTTTTGTATGTGTGAGTTAGTTTTTATTAAAAAAAAAAAAAAGCCCAGCTCTGTCATAGGCTCATTGAATGCATTGTTTGTGTTTGTGTGTGTTTGTGTGTGTGTGTGTGTGTGTGTGTGTGTGTGTGTGTGTGTGTGTGTGTGTGTGTATTTTTGCCATGTTGAGAATGTTGTGCAGGATCAGCCCTTCATTTGTGTGTATGTTAGATATACATTGTATTGGATCTATTGATTTTTCTTTTACAAAAAAACAAGAAGAATGCTCTGAATTACAGTTTTTCCCATTCATTCCTATGGGTGCCCATTTTTGTCCACGAACACAAGATTAAGGAGTTTTTTTTTCACCCGCTTAACATTGTAGAATCAAGTTTTTTTGTGTGTGTGTGTGTGTGTTCAGGTGGCAAACTTAGGAAAAGTAGCCAAGTCTTGTACCGCTCAGATCAAGGGAAGTATTTTTAAAAAATAAATCAAAATTATTTTGCCCACATTTGTCCCCAACAGGGGATGAAGGTTAAAAGAGAACAGTACGTCATGGTTGTTTAAACCAATGAGCATTAACCCTTGTATATTTTTGTTATTCAGCCAGTGTTCGTGGGTCTGGTGGACCTGCTGCATTTTGGGGATTTTAATTCAACACAATCAAACAATTTTATGTTAAAATACTCAACAGATGTTTACTTCATCCCAATTACAAGCAATATAAACAGCATATATGGTTAATACTTTCTTTTTACCTTTGTTAGATCACATTTAACCCTCATGTGGTGTTCAAAACCCTATAACACCTGTGTTGTTCCCGGACAAAAATGTCCGGCCTATAATAAATAGCTTATAAATCACTTATTATACCATATTTTCACCGAATCTTGGATTCAATCTTTTTGTCAACTTGTTCTCTTTCAATTAGGACTCGTTTTATATTTCAATTTGCATCTGAATAATCGTAAGCCTCATTTATTTGAGAGTAGGCATCTCATTTTTTGAGTAAAAATAATAATAAAATTAATAATAATTTTGGAAATATTAAATAAAATCTGAAGAAAATTGGCACTGTTGATCACACTAGTCTACTTTAATATTTCACCAGAAATTTTGTTTTGAAAAACTTTTATTTTGTACAAAATGGCACATTGTCACACTTGTGGTGTTCCCGGTCAAAAATTACCGGCCTACAAAAAATAGCTTATAAATCACTTGTTATGTTGTATTATCACCCAATATTGGATTCAATCTTTTTGTCAACTTGTTCTCTTTCAATTAGGACTGGTTTTATATTTCCATTTGCATCTGATTAATCGTAGGCCTCATTTATTTGAGAGTAGGCATCTCATTTTTTGAGTAAAAAAAAAAATATTTTTGAATAATTTTGGAAATATTAAATAAAATCTGAAGAAAATTGGCACTGTTGATCACACTAGTCTACTTTAATTTTTCACCAGGAATTTTGTTTTGAAAAACTTTTATTTTGTACAAAATGGTACAGAGTTACACTTATGGTGTTCCACTGGGCCATTGAGGGCCATTGTTTCAATGGGCCATTGAAAGTGAATGGGAAAAACTGAAAAGTTTTCAGGAACATGTTCATTATGTTTATGTACACATATGTGCATGTGATGGATTATGGTGAGTTTGGGCTCTTTTTAATCTTAACAATCTCATGTAAATAATGATGTGCCATTTTCCACAATTTATGCATGCTTCATTGAGTTATGAGTTCAAACGCGACATAAGTTCTAGGCTACATCTATATTCAAGGCTCTGTGAGCGCCTGTGGGGGCTCGTGTGTTACAACTCCATTAGGAATATCTTTAGATCTGAGTGATGGATTATGCTGAGTTTGGGCTCATTTTAATTGTGATAGTCTACTGAAAATAATGATGTACATCATTACGTTTTCTACGATCTGTGCATGCTTCGTGAAGTTATGAGCGAAAACCAAACGTGAGTGCTTCATGAGTATACTTGGCTAGGTGCATCTGTGGTATTTTTTGTGTTAGAACGCCATGAGGAATATCTTTAGATCTTATTGATGGAATATATTGAGTTTGGGCTCTTTTTAATCGTGAGCTCCTGCTGTAAATAACGATGTGTTATTTTTCATGATTGATGTATGTTTCATGAAGATACGAGTAAAAAGGCCAAGTCTAAGCTACCTTGCTTGGCTATGTGAGTCTGTGTGTCTGTGGTATTTTGTTTGTGTTAGAACTCCATGAGGAATATCTTTAGTTCTGAGTGATGGATTATGTTGAGTTTGGACTCATTTTAATTGTAAGCATCTGCTGTAAATAATGATGTGTCATTTTCCACAATCGGAGCATGTTTCCCGAACTTACGTGCGGAAATTTTTCTAAAATTCCTTCATCCATATATGGTTTACACATGGGTCTCTTGAAGGGCTTCTTTTACAAAAACCTCGCTCAAGTTTAGTAAAAAAGCCTGAAACAATTATGCTTGCTGTACTCTACACATTGAGACCTTTCAAATGACATATGACACAGGACTATCTAAGCTGTATGATGTATTTGACAAATTGCTGAATGTAGTACAAAAAAGTAGTTTATAAATTATGATTTTTTTTTTTCTTCTATTTATCAGCAAATAACTCAGCACTACTTAGGAGTTTATCAAATTGGCTACATTCATTGTAAATTTCAGACTCTGATCAACTTAAAATAGATGTCATTTGAAAGCTTAACCCCCTGAGGTCGGCTATCGCGCCGGCGCGATAGGCTCGTTTTTTTCCTTATCAGTGAAAACAAATAAACAAAATAAAATATTACTTTTTATCTTATATGCTTGTGTTATACATCAATCGATCCTGTTAAGTGTGTATTATACTCACAATAAAAACAAAGTGTTGTGCTTTTCGCCAAATAAAGAAAAATAAACGTGATGCGAGTTCTGCCTTCTCTCTGTCAGTGTAGTCCATTCTGAAACGCGTCCGAAAATGAACCATAACTCAGCGAATACTCAGTCAAACAGACATACAGACACACAAGCATGAAGCTTGAATTCTCTTCTTTTAAATGAAGTAATTTATATAAAAAACAAATATTCTCATCTTGTGAAATCTGCATTAAAAGAGAGCAATTCCAGTCTAGCTAATTAGAGCTCATTCAGATGTAATGTGACCCCGCCCACGGAGAGCGCGCGCTATTCAAACGCAAATGTCTGAGGCAATCCACGCAAACTGTGAACGCCCCCATATCAGCTCGAGAAAACACATCAGATCATTGTACTTGTTTACACAGTCTCGCAGCGCTGTGAGGAATAATACTATAATGGAAAATTTACCTCAGAAGTACGAGGAGCAACAGATCCGAGGCTATGGAATAATGTAGTAAGTTTTTTTTCATTCTCAAGTGCGGCGCGTATCTGTGCATGAATGAATGAATGAACGGCAGAGATGCCGCTGTTTACCACAACTGGCAAAAGACGGTTTAAATTTGAATTGTTTCTGTCTGTGAATGTTTCGCTTTTAGCAAACTGTATTGCTATAGGCTACTGAGTAAAAATCGAGTGAAATATGTTGAAATAAAATGTATTTGTATAAGCAACGTATTAAACTGCAAATTAACATTTATATTTCTTATAATAAAAACGAAAGTTACTATGTTACAGACATATGAAAGACAACATTTCATTGATTAGTTTTGGATAGATTATACATTTTTACTGTAAAATATCTGCCACCTCAAATAAGCTTTTGTTTGCCAATTTTTGCTCATATGTTAAATATAGTATGTTTTGTCAAAAATAATCAAATAATATGTTATAGTGTTTATTCCAATGTAGCCTAGGCTATATTCAAGTAATGAATCCTTAACTTTGAAATATGTATGATAAAATGTATACTTTAGTTTTTACAAAGAAAGATTACACTTGAATTGTTGTTGTAATTGTAACCTTTTTAATAAATAAAAAAATACAAGGTAGATGTAAACAAACTAATAAAAGGTAAATATAAGCCTTTTCTTTAAAATAATTTTTTATTGTGTTTTATTAGTGACACATTTGGGGAGAGGATAAATATTCCAAAACTGAAAATACAGTATGAGAATTAACTGCACAATTACTAGACATGTTTTCCTTTTGATATTATAGGCCAATTTGCAAGCACAATTTGTGGAAAACAACTGTTGCTCTTGCATTCTTTCTTGTGACATACCTGAATGAATGGCTCATTAAGTATGTGGGCCCCATTGTCTCCAGGTGCGAACCACTAAATATGCATGATCGTTGACGCCCACTCCGCATATTGCCTTTCCAGACAGAAAGTGTTTTGCAAAATTTAAATCAATGCATTGTGTTATGTGAATATACTGGGGATATTTGGGGATATTTAATTGAATTAATCAATCAACGATACCATTGATCAGCATTACCAAACGTGGACGTTCCACTAGAAACAAACATTGATGTATTGTTTTAATGTATTACTGTGAAGCTGCTTTGATACAACCTATGTTGTGAAAAGCGCTATATAAATAAACTTGACTTGACTTGACTTGACTTGACTTGACTTGACTTGAATGATTAGGCAGGATAATTTTCACATCATTTGGAATAAAAAACTCTAGGCGATGACATCCATTAGTCAAAAGTCTTATTGACACATATTTAGAATGTGTTTTATGGCCTTATTTCAGAAACTTTAGTTTTTAGTTTTTTCAATAACCATACATAAACATTATTCTCTCAAAAATACAAACATGTACATGCATGGTGCTCACATATGATGGTAGCCCTGTTTGTGCTATATAGAGTGAATTTACACCTTTGCCATTAATATGTTTATAAGCAACTGAAAAAAGCAAAAATGTCAGGGCATGTCAGAACATCTCAAGGACCCCAAAAACACCTTAGACCCCAGAGGGTTAATGTAATAGTTTTGAAAAATATTATGATTATTTATTTCACAGCTAGGTGGCGCCTGCGGGGGTACACTCTGTTTTAGAGTGATAACTCAGCTCTCGTTAGGAGTTGATCAAAGTGATTAGATGCATTAAAAAGCTGAGATTTTAAGCTTTAAAATGATACCTATTTTGTGTTGTTCCATTCATTGTTTGCATTGGTCTCTCCCATTCACTTTCAATGGCCCATTGAAACAATGGCCCTCAATGGCCCAGTGGAACACCACAAGTGTAACTCTGTACCATTTTGTACAAAATAAAAGTTTTTCAAAACAAAATTCCTGGTGAAAAATTAAAGTAGACTAGTGTGATCAACAGTGCCAATTTTCTTCAGATTTGATTTAATATTTCCAAAATTATTCAAAATTAATGTTTTTTTTACTCAAAAAATTAGATGCCTACTCTCAAATAAATGAGGCATACGATTAATCAGATGCAAATAGAAATATAAAACCAGTCCTAATTGAAAGAGAACAAGTTGATAAAAAGATTGAATCCAATATTTGGTGATAATATAGCATAACAAGTGATTTATAAGCTATTTTGTGTAGGCCGGTCATTTTTGTCCGGGAACACCACAAGTGACTCTGTGCCATTTTGTACAAAATAAAAGCATTTCAAAAGAAATTTCCTGGTTAAACATTAAAGTAGACTAGTGTGATCAACAGTGCAATTTATTTTCATATTTTTCTCAATATTGCCAAAATTATTAACAAATAATGCTTTTTTCACTCAAAAACTGAGGTGCATAAGCTCGGATAAATGACTCCTACAATTAAACCGTTTGAAAATTAAATACAGTTGTTATAGTCACTGTGAACAATGTCACTAAGTTTCAGTTCAATGCGATAACATTAACTAGTATTTTCAGGAAAAAGAAAATATTCTCCGGACAAAAATGACCTGAACACCACATGAGGGTTAAGAATGGCAACCTTGTGCGGGAACGGCAGGGGTAGAAACACAAAACTCACTTTCACTCACACTCTCTCACACTTACACACAATCTCTCTCTCACATGCACGCACACACACACTCATGCACGCACACACACACACACATACACTCACTTGGATATGTGGTTTACGTGGACTCTCCATAGGCGTATGGTTTTTCTAATGTACAAACTGTATAATCTTTCCCCCTAGGCCATGTAAAAAATTAGCTCAAAGGGGAAATATTAATAATAACTCATAATTACCAATTATGATTAATTATTAATATTTGGATCAGTTTATTAGATTAACTTGAGGTAGCTAAATTAATATTACAATCAATTAATCAGTTCCAACAAACTCTTTTGATTATTCATTTATTCTAAGAAAAGTGTATCTTTCATGGCCACCGAAAAATTATTATTTCTTAGCATGTACAGCGCTTAGAGCACGTAACAAGATCAAGATCATAAAATGGACTTTGTTGCAAGCAGAGAATCAGAAACCAAATACATATTGTACACAAGTTTTATTAACTAACTCACAAAAATAACTAAAACTAAACAAACATACATATATTCATACATACATGCATAGGTAGAATGGTGAGTGAAATGGAAACTGGAAACAGGAAATGGAACTATGGAAAAGGTCTATTTAACTATGAAAAGAACCAGCTTATCATTTTCAGAGCACCTCATTAAATTGGTACTTGTATGGTCTGTGCAGTGGACAATTCTTGAAGTGGTTGAAATTTGAGTTTGTTGATGGGTCCGTGAGTGTCAAATGTCACTGTACAAGTTGCAGTCGTTTTCTTCTCTGCTGGGTGGAGAAGATATGATGAACTTGCAGGGTGGTTTCGACGCTGTTGTGGTTGAGAGAGAGTCCTCTCTCTCTTGAGGGAGCACATGGCTGCTGTGAGTCAAAGCCTGCTGCCCTGGCCTGCTGAGGCCACGCTGGACGGCACGGCATCCTGAAGTGCCGAGAAGGCCAAGAGTTGATCGTTGCCCATTCAGTGATGGTAAGCTTGCAGTTTTCTGGATTGAAGAAAAGGCAGTCTGACTCCCTTTGGGAGCATGAAGGCATAGCAGGCGGTGCTCAGACCTGCTGGGGCCCTTGGGGGGAAATTTCTGAGCGGGCTTTTCCTCTGTGGGGAGGATTTATGACGCTATCTCAAGTGTGGTTAGACCTCTGCCTTACCTTTTTTCTGTTCATTAATGCTCAGATAGATATAACAAATCCACACTGCATTCTAAGAGAAGGTGATGTACATCAAAGTGTGAGTCATTAAATGAGGATTAATTAGATAGGAGACATGATATACAGGTGAGGTTACATTGACCGTTGGTTGGTTGTATAATAAAATACATAGTATATACATAATAGTACACAAGACAGTAAATCATTCACACAGTTTCTGGGATGTATGTTCATTTATAGATCAGTTCATCTATGATTAATGCAGGAAAGTCTGTATTAAAGACTGTTTCTGTCTTCCCATTGTCTCTCTCTCAAGCATGTGGCCACATTCTTTTAACACCCATAAAACCAACTTATCTGATCGTGGACATGACAACTAGGACCGTCTTGCCCTGTTTGGGGGGATGGGACCACAGATCCCAGAGTGAAGTTTGAAGATTTTTATGGTACATATACCAAATAATTGTGTCTGATTTGGTCTCAGTCGTTACAACCAGTGGTTTTCAAAGTGGGGGCCACCAGGGGGCGCCAGGGGGGCCGCAGCAAGTTGGAAGAAAAAATAAAAGCAAAATATATATATATTATAAATTTGATAAATATATAAAAATATTTCTTATTATTATGCATATTGTTATGAAATAGCTTTATAATAATTTGTCACATATCTGAACATTATACTTTTAATGCTAATCTTTCTGATTGGGTGACACCATCACATTCAGCTATTTATTTAGTTAGCTGACTAGCTCTGTCAAAATGGATAGATTTTTAAAAAGGAAAAAACCTAACGAGCCAGCTATCGAAACCTCAGATAAAAAAAAAAATCAGAAAACGAACTCTTGGCCCAGTAAATTTAGTAGGTATGAGGCAGCATACATAAAGTATGGATTTACCTGCGTCACGCATAAGAATGGACATGAGTGCCCCAAATGCGTTCTCTGCTTCGAGATCCTCTCCAACGAATGTTTAAAACCATCAAAAATTCAACGTCACCTGAACTAGAAGCACTTTGTATCTTGATAACTTTACTACTAAAAATATTGATAAAATGCTATTTGATTTCTTATGGAAAAATCAAACACACTATGTAAAAAAAGACTGTAATTATGAACACATAATATGAGAATGGTGGCCTTAATTTTTTAGATTTCACCACAATGAACCATACCTTTAAGATTAATTGGATTAAGCATCACTTAAAAAAACCCACTTCTGTCTAGAATTGTATCCCTCACTATGCTTTTTCAAATATTGGTGGTCTTAGTTTTGTTTTGTTGTGAAATTATAATATAGATAAAAAGTTATCTGCTTTCTACAAACAAGTGCTCCTATCTTGGTCATTAATATATAAGCTCAATTTTTCTCCGCATCGCTGTTTCATCTGGAATGACAGAAACATTCTTTATAAACACAAATCTCTTTTTTTAAAGAACAGGTTTGAGAACGATATTAAATTGGTTAGTCAGTTATATAATAAAGAAGGAACACTCTTCTCTTATGATGAATTCCTTTCTTATTATAAAATACCAGTCACTCAAAAATAATTTGCAATGTTTTTTGGTTCAATCCCTTCTGGTACACAAGTGCTATCTAGAGGTATTGATAAAGACCATTCTCCCGGTTCAGTATCTTTTGATGTTACTAAATCCTATGTTGGTAAAATTTGTTTTTCATCATACCTCAAGAGTAATAATCAGTGTTGGGGAAGCTACTCTGAAACTGTAGTTTGACAAGCTACAAGCTACTCGTAAGTTAAAGTAGTTAAACTACAGTCAAGCTACCCTTTTGGAAAAGTAGTTAGCTACACTACAAGTTACTATCAAAAAGTAGCTAGCTACATTGAAACTACTTTTGATTTTTTTGAACAACGTATATTATAAATAACTGAATAAGTGTCTGAGGAATGCTTTAAGTAAAATATTTAGTGTTTAAAACAATGCAATACAATTATGATTTCAAAGAGTATTGTTTTATTACACACAACACTCAAATATCTCAGACTGTTTGTCAAAAGTGCAAAATTGCAACAAATACAACATTGCAAGAAAAAAATATACATCCAACGTAAATTGCATGTAGAACATTTTCTCAAAAATACCGATTGTGAGATGGTTGCATTTTGGCAAGAAAATACATTGAACAACCGCTCACATGTACGCCAGTGAGTGAACCGTTAGCCGCAAGATGCGTGATTAAACAACAGGTGGCGGTAATGGCAAAAACGCAATGTAGCTTTTGCTCGCGCTACACCGCTACTTGCTGCAAAAAGTAGTTAGCTACTGGAAAAGCTACACTGTTTAAAAAGCAACTGAGCTACTGCCAAGCTACTGAAAAATGTAGTTAAGTTAGTAGTGTTGCTACTTGTAGTTAACTACTCCCCAACACTGGTAATAATATAGCTATTCGTACTCTTTTCCAAAGAGAAATTGTTACTGTGCCTTATATCTTGTCTCACTGGGCCTCCTTATTAAATGGAAAATTGATTTGCTGGAGGAAAGTGTGGTTGTTACCACAAAAATATCATCTTAGAAATAAGATTAAAGAAGTTTCTTATAAACTTATTCACAGATTTTATCCAGCAAGTCACTACTTACAAAAATTTAAAAAAGGAATAAATGTAAATTGTACTTTTTGTAATGAATATGAGGAAACTGCCGTGCACTTATTTTGGCACTGTGCATATTCAGTTACACTATGGGGAAAGGTCCAAAAGTTTATTAGGGAGAATATTCAGTGTTTAAAACATTTTTCACTTTCATGGGAAAATGTACTTTTTGGCTTAACTGACTATCCTGACTAAAAAGAACAATATTTTTACTTAATTCATTTACTTAACAAATTTCACATTCATAAGTGTAAATTTAGCAATAAAAAGCCCAATTTTATGGTTTTGTTAACTGAAATATGTATTTATATTGACAGTATCAGAGACTCTGTGAATAAGAAAGCTGTAAGAACTTTGAAAATTTGTAAATTTTACAATTTATTTATTTGATTTTATATATGCGTGTATAATACTTTCCTCCCCCTGGCAATTGTTTTGTTTGTTGTAATTTATATTTCCATCTCTTTTCTGTTTTTTTTTTTTTTTGTTGTTTTGTTTTTTTTACAATTTTGCTTCTTGATAACATGTTGTATGTTATATTTCTTCGGAAAACCCCCCCCAAAAAAAACCTGAACTAGAAGCATCCAGCAGAGGCCGAAAAACCAATCGACTTTTTTAAAAAGAAAGGAAGAACAGTTGACCAGGCAGTCAGCAACATTCGTGCGGCAAGCTACTGTCCCTGAGAGAGCATTGAGGGCATCGTTTTTGGCTTCCTTTCACATTGTGCGAGCTAAGAAGGCACACACAATTGGGGAGGATTTGATACTGCCAGCTACCAAAGACATTGTTAAAGAGCTACTGGGTGAGGATGCTGCGAAGAAAATTGATGCTGTACCACTCTCTGATAACACTGTGAGCAGACGTATTGGTGACATGGCTGAGGATGTGTCTGCTCAACTGTTGGACCAGGTGAGAGCTAGCGAATATTTAATACATGTAGTAAACCTTATTAAAGCCTGCCCCTTGAAATACAGACTGTTTGCTCTCATGTGTAAAGAAATGGGAGCCCGTTTTGATGGATTGTTGCTTCACTCAAACGTACGCTGGCTTTCAGGGGGGGCAGTTTTGAACCGTGTGTATGAGTGATGGAGGGAGGTTGCAGAGTTTCTCTTGTCTGAGAAACTTCAGCTGGCTGACCGTTTTACAAATGCAGCCTGGATTCTCAAACTTGCATATATGGCTGACATTTTTTGTCATCTGAATGTGCTTAATCAAAGCATGCAAGGGCGTGACACATACATAGTGCATATGCAAGACAAAGTGTGTGCTTTTTCCCTGAAGATTACGCTGTGGTCAAACAAGCTCAAGGAGGGAATTACAGAAATGTTCCCACTACTACACCAAGAGCTGCTGTCATCTGGTGGTGAGTTGGACACCATGTCTCCACTGATACAATCCTACCTGGAGCACCTCCAGGGATATTTCAGAGACTATTTCCCTGACCTTGACAGCACCCATCTAAACTGGGCAAGGAACCCATTTGCCTCTGATGTAGGCTCTTGTCTGGACTTAAAATCACAGGAGGAGCTGATTGAGATGACTACTTCATGGGATTTAAAAATGAAATTTGAGGCTCTTTCCCTCTCTAACTACTGGATGTATGTAAGAAATGACTTTCCCATCCTAGTTGAGAGTGCTCTGAAATGCCTTCTTCCTTTTGCAACCACTTACTTGTGTGAATCTGGCTTTTCAACTTTAAAAGTACTTAAAACAAAACGCAGAGCATGTCTAAATGTGGAGAGTGACATGCATGTTGCACTGACAGACATAAAGCCCAGACTTGAAAAACTGTGTAGAAGCCACCAGGCCCACCCATCCCATTAATATGCTCTCTCTCTCTCTCTCTCTCTCTCTCTCTCTCTCTCTCTCTCTCTCTCTCTCTCTCTCTCTCTCACACACACAGTGTGTGTGTGTGGGGGGGGGGGGGTGTACATTGTGTGGTCATTGAAAATGTGTTCTGATATATATTCTTAACAGAAAATGAGTCTGTTATATAATAATTAATCTTTTATTAATAATAATTATAATAATAATATTTTTTAGATAATAATTGTTCTCTATAATTATTTAATTAGAAAATAATTAATCGTCAAGTCAAGTCATCTTCATTTATATAGCGCTTTTAACAGTGTAGATTGTTCCAAAGCTGCTTTACAGTGATAATAGGAAATTACAGTAACAGAGATTGTTTTGGCTTTATAGCAGCTCTAGAATAAAGTTATTGTCCAGCTAAATTTAGTTTTGATTGATTCACTTCCGTCGCAACGATCATTAATTATTAACTTAACCCTCTGGGGTCTGAGGGGTTTTCTGGGCCCTGGAGGTGTTCTGACATGCTCTGACATTTGTGCTTTTTTCAGTTATTTATAAACATGTTAATGGCAAAGGTGTAAATTCACTCTATATAGCACAAACAGGGCTACCATAATATGCGAGCAACATGCATGTATATGTTTGAATTTTTAAGAGAATAATGTTTATGCGTGGTTATTGAAAAAAATAAAAATGAAAGTTGCTGAAATAAGACCACAAAACACATACTAAATATGTGTCAACAAGACTTTTGACTAATGAATGTTGTCGCTTCGAGTTCTGGCTTCAAAATGATGTGAAAATCATCCTGCCTAATCGTTCACACACAATTTAAATCAATGTATTGTTTTATAAGACAGGTTTTGCATGGAAAGCAATACAGTTTGCTAAAACATCATCATTCATTCACACACAGAAACGCGTTTAAAATTTAAACTGTCTTTTTGCGAGCTGTGGTAAACAGCGCGCCTCTCTGCGGCTGCCGTTCATTCATTCACACAGAAACGCGATTCACTTGAGAAGGAAAAAAAACTTACTACAGTATTCCTCAGCTCAGTCTGATCCTTGCTCCTCGAAATACCCACACTTCTGAGGTACATTTTCCATTATTATTATTCCTCACAGCGCTGCGAGACGGTGTAAACAAGTAGGCTACAATGATCTGATTAAACTTGTGTTTTCTCGAGCTGATATGGAGGCGTTCACAAGTTTGCAGGATTGCCTCAGTCATTTGTGTTTGAATAGCGCACCCTCCGTGGGCGGAGTCACATTAAAAATAATTAGATGAGATGAGAACGACTGACATCTCGCTCTTTTCTTACAGATTACATGAACTGAGAATATTTCTTTTTTATATAAATTTCTTCATTTAAAAGAAGATAATTCAAGCTTCATACCTGTGTGTCTGTATGTCTGTTTGACTGAGTATTCGCTGAGTTATGTTCATTTTTGGACGCGTTTCAGAATGGACTACACTGACAGAGAGAAGGCAGAACTCGCTTCGTGTTTATTTTTCTTTATTTGGCAAAAAGCACAACACTTTGTTTTTATTGTGAGTATACACAAAAATAATACACATTTAACCTGTTAAGCTTCACCAGTGCGTGGGCGCACTGAAGCGTTTTTTTATTTATATAGTTCAAAGTTACTATCAGATTTAATGTTATACCTTGACAAACTATACATCATTAAAAAGATATAATACTCAAGTTTCAGTATTTGACCACTATTGTATTCTGAGAAACTTATAGTGACAGTTATGTCTTAATTTGTGTCAGGAGTTATGAAATGAAAAAATGAGTCGATACCTTTAATATGAATTATGCACGTCAGCCGCTTCCATTCATAAAAAACTCCCGTGCTGTCGTCATGACAGCGATACACAAAACAACGTCCTTCAGGGCTTTTAGCTCAAAAATGTGCAAACTTGGAGAAATATTGATATATTCTCATAGATTCACGTCATATTTCTAAAGACAGGAATAATATTTATTGAATTTATACCCAAATGCGTCGATGTAATCATTATGATCGCTTCTTACTGAGATGTGCAGTGTTTTCAATTCATACCAATAGCCTGAGGGCGCTATATGCACAAAAAATAATCCATATATGGGACATGAAGAAGAGCCATAATCATGTGACATTCCAGGACGTCACTGCTACACACAAAGCTACAGAGATCCCGCTGTAATATGCATGTTTTGAAGACAATAAACAAATTTGCTATGATATTTGATTTGCCTGTGTTCTTCAAGCCATGCCAGGTATTTTCATAATAATAGATTATATTTATAATGTAATGCTAATCGATATAGACTTTATCATCGTGCATAAAACTATAAATAATGTTTTCTGTCTGATTTTTTTTTTATCTGAAGCCAAATTATATCACAGAAGATTATTTAAAACACTCGATTGCATTATGAAGTAAGTTTGGAGCACAAACATGGTTTTAATCTCATAAATGGTCGTGTATTGATGGTGTGCTAAGCTAACATGCTAGCTAGCCCAGGTGCACCTGCCACCAGGGGTTATTCTTTTATGAATTTTGTTCTAAATAAGAATGCTTACTGATATGTTTTAGTGCATTTGACCACTATTTAGTGCACTTCAAATGTGAAGTGAGAACTTTGATAAAAGAAATTAGGGATTGAAACCCTGTGAATAGCCAGTCGTTAGTAACTATAATGCAGACAAAAGAAATGCATATTTCGAGCCATAACCAGTCTGGAGAGGTGTGAATGTGTGCAGGGGGAGAATGAGACTGAATGGGGCTCGTTTGCACCACAAAACAATAGAGACAAAAGACTGAATGGATGCTTAGACGATGACTAAACATCAGTAGCATTTTTAGAGTAGCCTAATCAAAATAAAGTCATGACATGATCTTGAAAAACATTTAACTAAATACAGAGTTTTAGACTTATTATCTTCATATTTTAAATATAACATGGTCAGACATGTGGCTTTAGCTGTAGTGCATTTCTAGATTGCTCCAGTGCCAACTTCAATTTTATTTTCATTAATATGTTTCATAAAAAAACAATTCTAATAACTTTACAAAACTTTGAAGCTATTTAAAAAAAAAAAAAATCATTATGACAATAATTAATTCTACATTTACAATAAACTACCAGGTGTCAGCTTTCAAATGAGATCATACTTGTGCTTTTAGTGCAAAGGGTTCATGAACTGTATCTGTTTCAGTTTGGGTATGTCATTTCTGGGGATTTTTCAAAAGTGGGGTTGCAGCTTAACAGGTTAACAGAATCGATTGATGTATGAAACTCCTATGGAAAATCAAAGTCAACAGAGTATTTATGAGTCTCTTTTACACTGATAAAAACACTTACACGACACCGTTTTAACAGAAAACTCTTTAGTTCTCTCTACGCAAACTTTAAAAACGCAAACCAGTGAGGAGGCTGATGGCGTGCACATGCGTTTTACGAGTTCAGTCTATAGGGATGCACGTTTGAATATATGTACGCAGGCGTGTAGTCCTTCCCATCAAACCAACCCTCAACAAACTACTTGTCTGGCCTTAAAATGTATAATTTTTAATAGTTTTTATGGCTTACACGTAGCCACGTAAACCGGAATTATCCAGACAACGCTTTATCTGTAGAGAGGTAAAGGGAGGGGGAGGGGCCTTCAAGTCAAGTCAAGTCATCTTCATTTATATAGCGCTTTTAACAATGTAGATTGTTTCAAAGCAGCTTTACAGAGATAAACGTATAATTTAAAGGGGGGGTGAATTGCTGTTTCATGCATACTGAGTTTTTTACACTGTTAAAGAGTTGGATTCCCATGCTAAACATGGACAAAGTTTCAAAAGTTAAGTCGTACGTTTTGTTCCAAAAATACTCCTTCCGGTTTGTCACAAGTTTCGGAAAGTTTTTTTCGAGTATGGCTCTGTCTTACGTAAGATAGAGCGGAATTTCCTTATATGGGTCCACTTCTCCGCGGCCGCGCGCGCACTCGCAGACCAGAGAGAGAAGAGAGCGAAAGCAGTACGTTACCTCAAAGCGCTCTGCTCGGCTTTAGGGAAGTCAATGTCACCAAAGAAGTGGGTTTTTGGTTGGCAGGGCAAGACAACCCTGCACAGATTCCCAAAGAACCCAGCGTTAAGGGAATAGTGGATGGAGTTTGTTTTTTCGAAGCATCAACGGAGGTTGTGCACGACTCTTTGTTCCCTGCATTTCGACGATGATTGTTTTATAAACAAAGCCCAGATCGACTTATTTGCAGATCGTCTAATGCTTAAGGATCGAGCAGTCACGGTGAGTAAACTACTTCAAATGTCTCTCTGTGTTGTTGTTAGATCAGTTAGCACAGCTATAGCACACCGCCCACACGGTCCGCCCCCAGCCGCTCGGTTTTTTCCGGAAAGACTCGGTACAGCCAATCTTTAACTTATAAATATAATAAAACTAAAGACGTTTTGGAGATATGAAGGATGCAATACTACTCTATAGGTACTCAAGATTAACAGGAGATTGAGTGAAAATGAGCATTTCACCCCCCCTTTAAGGTAACAGAGATTGATTTGGCTTTATAGCGGTTCTTTAATAAAGTTATTTTCCAGCTAAAGTTAGTTTTGATTGATTCGCTTCCGTCGCAACAATCATTTGTTAATAAATTAGGGGCCGCTAAGACGACACCATTCTCTCTACACAGACTTTAAACGCGAACCTGTGAGAAACGCTGATGGCGGTCACATGCGCATTAAGAATTGGTTCTATAGTTATGTGTGTTTGAATATATGTGCGCAGGTTTGGAATTCCCTACAAACCAAGCCTAAACAAAGTACTGGTGTTTCCTTATAATTTTTGATACAGAATTTTATTTTATTTTATCAATTCGGGGTAGATACGCGAATTGAGTTTCCCGACGACGCTTTATCTGTAGAGTGGTAAAGGGATCCTCCATAGGGAGAGACTAGTTGGCACTTCAGCACTGCGTTGTCATCGGGTCCAGGCACAGGTCCTTCATCAGATCTGGATACGGCCTGGATCCAGCAGGCTGTGGGAAAACCTCGGGATAAACAAAAGACACTAAAATTAGCGTAGATGCCATTCTTCTTATGATGTAACGAGTACATCAGGATTTATGGGAAGTGTTCCCGGTTCCAGCTGACCTAATCTATGCAGCCTAACACTGAATTATAGAAGTCTATAATGTATTATGTGAATGCTAGGTCAAAGAGATGTGTATTTAATCTAGCTTTGAACTGACAGGGTGTGTCTGCTTCCCGGACAATGTTAGGAAGACTGTTCCAAAGTTTTGGTGCTAAATAGGAGAAGGATCTACCGCCCGCAGTCGATTTTGATATTCTAGGTATTATCAACTGGCCGGAATTTTGAGATCGCAATAGAGGTGAAGGACTATAATGCGTTAAGAGCTCGCTCAAGTACTGCGGAGCTAAACCATTTAGTGCTTTGTAAGTGATCAGCAATATTTTAAAATTGATGCGATGTTTAATAGGGAGCCAATACAGTTTTGACAGAACCGGGCTAATATGGTCATACTTCCTGGTTCTGGTAAGAACTCGAGCTGCTGCGTTTTGAACTAGCTGTAGTTTGTTTATTAAGAGTGCAGGACAACCACCCAGTAGAGCATTACAATAATCTAGCCTTGATGTCATGAACGCATGAACTAACTGTTCCGCATTTGTCACTGAGAGCATATGACGTAATTAAGATATATTTTTTAAGATGGAAAAATGCAGTTTTACAAATACTAGACACATGACTTTCAAATGAAAGATTGGTATCAAAGAGCACACCCAGGTTCCTAACCGACGACGAAGACTTAACAGAGCAGCCATCAAGTGTTAGACAGTATTCTAGGTTATTACGTGAGGAAGTTTTTTGTCCAATAATTGGAATCTCTGTTTTTTCAGAATTTAGAAGTAGGAAATTACGAGTCATCCAATTTTTTATATCAGCTATGCATTCCGTTAATTTTGTGAATTGGTAAGTTTCGTTAGGTTTTGAAGAAATATACAGCTGAGTATCGTCGGCATAACAGTGAAAGCTAATGCCATGCTTCCTAATGATATCTCCTAATGGTAGCATGTACAAAGTGAACAGCAGCGGTCCTAGTACTGAGCCTTGTGGTATGCCATACTGAACTTGTGATCGATGAGACATCTCTTAATTTACTGCTACAAACTGATAACGGTCAGATAAGTATGATTTAAACCATGCTAGTGCAATTCCACTAATGCCAACATAATTTTTGAGTCTATTTAAAAGAATATTGTGGTCGATAGTGTCAAATGCAGCTCTAAGATCGAGTAACACTAATAGAGAGACACAACCACGATCGGATGATAAGAGCAAATCATTTGTGACTATAATGAGAGCTGTCTCGATACTATGGTACGGTCTAAATCCGGACTGGAAATCCTCGCAGATATCATTTCTTTCAAGAAAGGAACACAGTTGTGAAGACACTGCTTTTTCTAATATCTTTGACAGATAAGGTAGATTCGAGATCGGCCTGTAATTGACTAATTCTGTACGATCAAGTTGCGTTTTTTTAACAAGCGGTTTAATCATAGCCAGCTTAAAGGTTTTTGGTACGTATCCTAGAGACAAAGATTAATTAATGATATTAAGAATAGGATCTATGACATCTGGAAGTATTTCTTTCAGTAGCTTAGTCGGTATAGGGTCTAACATACATGTTGTAGATTTAGATGATTTAATGAGTTTAGTAAATTCTTCATCTCCTATAGCAACGAATGAATCAAATTTTTCCTCAGGGAGACTACAATGCACTGCCTGATGCGATACTGTAGTAGACGGTTGCATAGTTATAATTTTCTCCCTGATATTATCAATCTTATAAGTGAAGAAGTTCATAAAGTCATTACTGCTGTGCTGCTTGGAAACTTCGGTGCTTGAAGCTTTCTTTTTCGTTAGTTTAGCCACCGTTTCAAATAAATACCTAGGATTATGTTTATTTTCTTCTAATAGGTTTGAAAAATAAGCAGCTCTAGCAGCTTTTAAGGCCTCTCTGTAAGCAATTAAGCTCTCTTTCCATGAAATGCGAAATACCTCTAGTTTTGTTTTCTTCCAGTTGCGCTCCATTTTTCTGGCTGCTCTCTTAAGGGCCCGAGTGTGCTCGTTGTACCACGGCGTTGGACTATTTTCTTTAATCTTCTTTAAGCGCAACGGAGCAACTGTGTCTAAAGTGCTGGAAAAGAGAGAGTTATCAAGTTCTCCTAAGCTATCCGGGATGCTGAGATGATGAAACTGATCAGGAAGATTATTAATAAAGCAATCTTTAGTGGCAGAAGTGATAGGTCTAACATATTTGAAACACGGACTCGGCTTTGCAGCCTTGGCTAAATGTAATTTACACGAGACTAGATAATGATCTGAGATGTCATCGCTCTGCTGCAGAATTTCAACGGCATCAACATCTATTCCATGTGATAATATTAGATCTAGAGTATGATTACGACAATGAGTAGGTCCTGACACGTGTTGTCTAACTCCAATAGAGTTTACAATGTCTTTAAATGCCAATCCCAATGCATCTTTTTCATTATCGATGTGTATATTAAAATCACCAACAATTAGTACTTTATCTGCAGTCAATATTAATTCTGATAGAAAGTCCGCAAATTCTTTGATAAAATCTTTATGGTGCCCTGGTGGCCTGTATACAGTAGCCAGCACAAATCTCAAACATGATTTATCATTTATACTATATATTTTTACATTAAGTACTAACACTTCAAAAGAATTACATTTAAAACTTGATTTCTTAGTGGTTTTGAAAATATTACTATAAATTACAGCAACTCCTCCACCTTTGCGTTTCAGACGAGGCTCATGTTTATAACAGTAATCTTGCGGGGTGGACTCATTTAAAGTAATGTAATCGTTTGGTTTTAGCCAGGTTTCTGTCAAACACAGCACATCTAGGTTATTATCTGAAATCATATCGTTAACAATGAGTGCTTTTGAAGTAAGCGATCGAATATTCAGCAACCCAAGCTTTAGCATTTGCTCATCTGTATTATAGCTGTTTTTTATTTGTTGAACATCAATTAAATTTGTAACCTTAGATGGGTTTAAACGTTTTTTTTGGATTTCCAAATTCGGGGAACAGACACAGTCTCTATATGATGATAGCTAGGTGAAAGAGGCTCTCTGTGATGGGATTTATCTGACCTGGGTGACGCGAGGCCGCTAGCAGACGGTCGGTTAAGCCAGTCTGTCTGCTTCCTGACCTGAGCCCCAGATTGTCATGTTTGAGCTAGACTAGTTGATACTTCAGGACTGCGTTGTCTTCGCGTTCAGGCGCAGGTCCTTCATCAGATCTGGATATGGCCTGGATCCGGCAGACTGCGATAAACCTCGGGATAAACAGAGAGACTAATATTAGCATAGATGCCATTCTTTTTCTGATTTAACGACTACATCAGGATTTATGGGAAGTGTTCCCGGTTCCGGCTGATCTAATTTATGCAGCCTAACATTGAATTATAGAAGTCTATAATGTGTTATGTGTATGCGAGGTCAAAGAGATGTGTCTTTAATCTGGCTTTGAACTGACAGAGTGTGTCTGCTTCCCGGACAATGTTAAGAAGACTGTTCCAAAGTTTTGGTGCTAAATAGGAAAAGGATCTACCGCCAGCAGTCGATTTTGATATTCTGGGTATTATCAACTGACCGGAATTTTGAGCAATAGATGTGAAGGACTATAATGCGTTAAGAGCTCGCTTAAGTACTGCGGAGCTAAACCATTTAGTGCTTTGTAAGTAATCAGCAATATTTAAAAATTTATACGATGTTTAATAGGGAGCCAATGCAGTGTTGACAGAATGGGGCTAATGGGAAATGGACTGCATTTATATAGCACTTTCAACAGACACATGGCCACCAAAGCGTCACATATTGCCACATATTGCCTCACATTCACCCATTCATACACCGACGGTGGTGAAAGGTGCCATCCAGCTCGTCAGGAGCAGCAGGTGGGGTCACTTGGTCAGGTGGAACCGGGGATCAAACCACCAACCTTCTGGTTTGTAGACAACCCACATGAACCACTGAGCCACTGCCACCTCTAATGGTCAAATGGTCATACTTCCTGGTTCTGGTAAGAACTCTAGCTGCTGTGTTTTGGACTAGCTGTACTTTATTTATTACACGTGCAGGGCAACCACCCATAAGAGCATTACAATAATCTAGCCTTGATGTCATGAACGCATGAACTAATTGTTCCGCATTTGTCAATGAGAGCATATGACGTAATTTAGATATATTTTTAAGATGGAAAAATGCAGTTTTACAGATACTAGACACATGACTTTCAAATGAAAGATTGGTATCAAAGAGCACACCCAGGTTCCTAACCGACGACAAAGACTTGACAGAGCAGCCATCAAGTGTTAGACAGTATTCTAGATTATTACGTGAGGAAGTTTTTTGTCCAATAATTAGAATCTCTGTTTTTTTTTCAGAATTAAGTTGTAGGAAGTTACTAGTCATCCAATTTTTTATATCAGCTATACATTCCAATAATTTTGTGAACTGGTAAGTTTCGTCAGGGCGTGAAGAAATATAGAGCAGAGTATCATCAGCATGACAGTGAAAACTAATGCCATGCTTCCTAATGATATCTCCCAAGGGTAGCACTAACATGTACAGAGTGAACAGTAACGGTCCTAGTACTGAGCCTTGTGGTACGCCATACTGAACTTGTGATCGATAAGACATCTCTTCAATTACTGCTACAAACTGATAACGGTCCGATAAGTATGATTTAAACCATGCTAATGCAATTCCACTAATACCAACATAATGTTCGAGTCTATTTAAAAGAATATTGTGGTCAATAGTATCAAATGGAGCACTAAGATCGAGTAATACCAATAGCGAGATACAACATGATCAGATGATAAGAGCAAATTATTTGTAACTCTAATGAGAGCAGTCTCAGTACTATGTTACAGTCTAAATCCTGACTGAAAATCCTCGCAGATATCATTTCTTTCTGAAAAGCAACATAGTTGTGAGGATACTGCCTTTTCTAGTATCTTTGACAGAAAAGGTAGAATCGAGATCGGCCTGTAATTGACTAATTCTGTACGATCAAGTTGCGTTTTTTTAACAAGTGGTTTAATCATAGCCAGCTTAAAAGTTTTTGATACGTATCCTCATGACAAAGATGAATTAATGATATTAAAGGGGCTCTAGGTAACTTTTTAACCTTAACTGAACAGCTTCGGAGTCAGTGGAATGGTTATATTACTTATTTCGGGTTGAATGGTGGTGGTTTCGCACCCCCCTGGTGCCCGAGAGCGGAAAAAACTCACTTGCAACTTTGGGACGCGGGTCGGTGTCAGGAAGTATCGCGTGATATCAGGTCTCGCGATGTAACGAATTGCTTGACGGCACTGCACACGTAATTACACGCCCCCATTCAAGCACCGGCTAGCTAAGCAAAGGGCAACGATAGATTTAGTTATGGCTGAGCCTGTAAAAAGAAGCAGAAAGCTAGGAAATCTTTGTCGGAGGACCAACGAAAGAGGAAACGGGAGACTGACCGAGCAATAAGTCAGACTCGAGTAAAGTTAAATATCGGACCGGCTTTTTCAGAATGGTGAGAACTGAGAGAAACAGAAGCCTGCAAAACGGATGCTGACCTGGCCTTATTGCTGTTGCACTTGTAAGTATCTTTGGAATAAACTGTGTTTAATATTTAAATTTCAAGTAATTGTGACCTCAGGATGTTTGCTATTGTCTGTAAAGTTTTTTTTATTATGATCGCTGTCTGTTACGGGCTTACTAGTAACGTTACGCTAGATACTATAACTTTGATGTTAGGCATTGTCATTAGCAAACACGTTTGATTTCTGTAGTTGTTTGGTTGTTCCTCTGTCGGTTTTATTTGTGTAACTTACACTTTTATTTTATGTCACTAAGTCAACGCGTCTGATAATAGGCAATAAACATGTTGCACATATCATGATCGAGCTAGAAAAAACGTTCTGATGTTTTCTTAGACAGGCAAAGGTAACCGTCATTCTACTAACTAGATGAACCTTGCTAATATAACTTTAGACAAATATTAGCCTCCGATATATAGGCTATATATTTTATGCTCATGCCCACTCTCCCAAAAACAAACAAACACGAAAGCAGTAGTTCGCCTCGTTCATATCGTTCGTTCCCGGTAAAAATACTAGTATGCATGACAACACAATAAAATAAAAAAAAATCGCCATCAGTTGGAAAGAAAATATTGCTTTACTTGCCTCGGTAGACATAACTGGTTTTGAAATAGCCGGTTCCTCTGCTCAGCTGGGTTGACAGCTGATCAGCTGGGTTGCTCGTGGAGAGGGGGGTGGGGTGACAACAGTTCGTTTTTACGACAGAGTGTATGAAAGCATTTACTACCAGACACTAGGGGGAGCTTCGTAGAGAAAAAAACACTCAAGAGTTGCCTGGTGTCCCTTTAAGAAGAGGATCTATGACCTCTGGAAGCATCTCTTTCAGTAGCTTAGTCGGTATAGGATCTAACATACATGTTGTCGATTTAGAGAATTTAAGGAGTTTAGAAAATTCTTCTTCTCCTATAGCAATGAATGAATCAATTTTTTCCTCAGGGAGACTACAATACACTCCCTTGATGCGATACTGTAGTCGACGGTTGCATAGTTATAATTTTCTCCCTGATATTATCAATTTTATAAGTGAAGTTCATAAAGTCATTACTGTTGTGCTGCTTAGAAACTTCTGGGCTTGACGTTAGTTTAGTCACTGTTTCAAATAAATACCTAGGGTTTTGTTTATTTTCTTCTAATAGGGTTGAAAAATAAGCAGATCTAGCAGCTTTTAAGGCCTCGCTGTATGTAATCGAGCTCTCCTTCCATGAAATGCGAAATACCTCTAGTTTTGTTTTCTTCCAGTTGTGCTCCATTTTTCTGGCTGTTCTCTTAAGGGCCTAAGTGTGTTCGTTGTACCACGGCGTTGGACTATTTTCTTTAATCTTCTTTAAGTGCAATGGAGCAGTGTTAACCCTTTAATGTGCATTGTAACCGTGCGGTTGACCTTTTTTCGCGGTCAAATTCCTGTAATTAAAACTCGCCAAACCCCATTTTTAGCTGTTTGTTCTTCTTCCTCTCACTGAATAGAATGTGTAATGGCAATTATATCCACTGGGTGGCAATGTTGTAATAAAATATTTGTTGCTGAGACGAGCTGAATCTGAACTGGAATTGTATTGTCGTGACCTCTCTTCAAACAATGGCTGCCAGTGACGCTAAAATTTAAGGTAAGATATTTTTTGGTTGGATTTCATGTTCTAGACTTCCTAATGATTATATTTTTGTTGAATGGAAGAAACGTGATGATAAGATGTATCTCTCTGTTACCTCAGAAAAGTTGTGTGACCGCTCAGTTGAGTTGCCCAGTTAGGGTGAACTGAACTGGCCGTTAGCTAAATTGACAAATTTTCTGTCTCTTGTTATGTAATTTCATAGTTGTGTGTTATCCGATTTATCATACATAGTACACAGAGTATTTATTAGCATATGCAATTTTTTCTTAACAAATTAAAATAAATCACAATGTGCCTGTATAGTGCAGGGCCATATGTAGCAAAATAAAGTGTTTGGAACATTTCATATAGATTTTTGCAAATTATGTTTTTTGACTTCTTCAGACCAGACTACCTGTTTCCGATTTTTTCCCGGGCTGCACAGGCCCAAAATCCAAGATGGCGGATATATCTCCAAAAATTGCAAATAATCGCCTTTTTAAACATTTCAAATGGATATAGGTATATCATTATATACATACATTTTCTAATTAATTGAATGACTTGGGTAATAACTATGACCATGGGTATATGGTGACCAGACGTCCCAAAAAATTCGGGACAGTCCCGAAATCTAAGCTGTTGTCCCGAATCCGGCCCTAATTGTCCCGAAAATTATACTAAAGCAAATTCTTGAGTTGTTATTTTCTGATAAAACATTAAAAACTGTCCGTGGGGTTGAGTCGTCCTGCAGCCAGCCCCCGCCGGCTGCGCATTGGAGGCATCTTTTTTTCTTTTTTTGAAGTTCTACAAAGATACCGTAGGCGCGAATTTAAATGCATTGATAAGCGAGCGCAAGTTGCCGCAGCCGCGAGGACTCTGAATGTGCAGGCAGCCAGTCGTAAAGGAGTGATTGATTGGTCGCAGCACTGTGTGCAAACAAATACATCGGCCTAATGTCTGATGTCGGGTTACACAAAGCAAATCATCTACACAATTTTAGTTTTCTTATTTAATGGCCGAAAATGTAGTCGTAATAATAATTTTGGCATAAGGCTTATTAGTGTTAGGCTATAGCCTGAAATGTCTGATTTATGCACTGTAACAGTTTTTTTTTTTTTCTTTTTTTTTTCACAATGACATTTGAGTTCATGATTTTAATGTTGGTTTTTTGTGGCAGACTAATGACAGACTGATGATCTGATGAACTGACTGATAAAAATATGTTTGGTTCAGGTTTGAAATTCATTATCTATTCATTATCTTTTATTATAGGCTATGTAGTAGTCTAATATACCCCCCCCCCCCCCCCCCCCGTCCCGTCCCGTCCCGTCCCTTAATTTTGCTTTAATTTAAAACGCATTGCTGCCCAAGCAGACCTAGGTGAGGCAGCTCACACGCCTATTGGTTGCTCTGCAGCATCTGCTGCAACCTATCGAGGGTCTGCTCGTGATGTAAGCACCAATGAGAGCGTGGGCGCCCGTGCACGTCACGTCCCGCCAGAATGGGTGTGGCTATGTCTATATAAGCTGAGTCCAGATAGGTTGTTCTTTGGTTTTTCATACTGAAGCGAAACCAGAACGTAGCACAAGCAAGGCAGGGTTACGCAACACTCGTTCCCTCATCTAGAGAGAACCGATGTTACGTTAGTAACCGAGAGCGTTCTCTTACGAGAGTACTTTCATGTTGCGTAAGCTAGCTTACGCTACGGGAACCCAATGTAAAACGCTGTGCGTGCTAGTGTCATCCACACATATATTCCCAAGGGCATGTGCCCGGGGTACACATAATAGTGGGTAACATCTAGGCCAAAGGGACGTGTGCCTAAGAATATAACATAACCATCCCTGAGTTAAAGGGATGGGTGCTTAGCACAGTATAACAGTCAGGATCGACATCAGTCGGCCTGAACCGCATAATAGAATGATTTAATAACTTTTTTGTCAGTCAGTAGACATCTGAGCCAGAGGGACAGATGTGAGTGTAGAATTACAGTCAGGAAGGACCTAAGTCAACCTGATCTGTCGGCAGGCCCAGAGTGGGTAATCGGGAGAATCGGGAGAATTCCCGGTGGGCCGCTTCACTTTTGGGCTGGTCGAGGAAATTTTTTATTTTATTTTTTTTTTATCACATTTCAATGTCACATGGGCTACATACGTTTTGCATTCTGACACCGCAGCGCGCAGCCTCTGCATGGGTTGTACCATGTGAGGGAGTTCTCCCCTCCCCTCTGATAGAGTTGGTTGGGTTAGTCCGTCTTTTCCAAAACGTTTTCTCAGGTAGGCTACCGCGGCACCACCGGCGCCTACCGAAAGCTGGGCCGGCCCTACCGTAACGGTACACGTCAGGGAGGATGGATGGGAGGAAGAGGCCAGGGGGTATGGAAGCTTTGTTTCCGCCACAGAATAAAACATTTTAAAAGATAATTGCGACTTTTTATCTCACAATTGCGAGTTTACATCTCGCAATTCTGACTTTATTTCTCAGAATTGCGATATATAAAGTCAAAATTGCGTGAAATAAAGTTGCAATTGCGTGTTATAAAGTCAGAATTGCGAGATATAAATTCAGAATTGTATGAAATAAAGTCGCAATTGCTTCTTATAAAGTCAGAACTGCGTGAAATAAAGTAGCAATTGCTTATAAAATCAGAACTGCAAGATATATAGTCAGAATTGTGTGATATAAAGTCGCAATTGTGTGTTATAAAGTCAGAATTGCAAGATATAAAGTCAGAATTGTGTGAAATAAAGTCGCAATTGCTTCTTATAAAGTCAGAATTGCAAGATATAAAGTCAGAACTGCGTGAAATAAAGTTGCAGTTGCTTATAAAGTCAGTACTGCAAGATATAGAGTCAGAATTGTGATATAAAGTCGCGTTATAAAGTCAGAATTGCGAAATATAAAGTCAGAATTGTGTGAAATAAAGTCGCAATTGCTTCTTATAAAGTCTAAGTGAATTATTATTTAACCTTTACATTATTTGTTAACCCATGGTATTAATACAAACTACACAATAGTAAGAGCCGAACTGTTGCTTCATTTATCCAATTTAGAAAAAGTGCTAATTTGGAATTCCACCATGGAAAAAGTGGGCCGGTCTTGGGCCTGAAACTCCCGGGCTGAAAAGTGGCCCCACTCCGGCCCTGTCTGTCGGTCTTAGTCTCGTGCTGGCAGCACACTCATAATATACAGTCTGCACGGCGCTGAGTCGAGCAGAGCAGTGGATATTACGTTTAGACGGACAACAGCTTAGCCTGTAAGGCAGGAACTTCTAGGTTGTAAAACCTCATAAATGTAGACGGAGAGGCCCAACCTGCCGCCATACAAATATCCTGGAGTGAAACTCCGCTGGACCATGCCCATGAAGAGGCCATGCCTCTGGTGGAATGAGCTCTGAAGCCCAGCAGACAGCGAAGGCCCTTAGACTTATAAGCTAGAGCAATAAAATCTATTGACATTTTCGTCAACTATCCACCTGGAGAGGCTCTATTTCGACGTGGCTAGCCCCTTAGTGCGGCCACCAAAAGAAACAAAGAGCTGTTCTGACTGCCTGAAAGCAGCAGACCATTCAACATATATTCTTCAGATCTTGTGAGAGCTGACAGTGAAATGACTTGTGCTCTGAACGGAGTGGAAAGCACTTTGGGGACATAACCGTGTCTCTGTTTGAGAATGACTTTGGAGTCGTTAGGCCCAAATTCAATGCACGTAGCGCTCACAGAGAGCACGTGCAGGTCACCCACTTGCTTGACTGAGGCGAGAGCCACGAGGAAAGCGGTCTTAAACGAGAAATACCGCAGATCCACGGACTGTAGTGGTTCGAAGGGGTCGCCCTTCATAGCGTCTAGGGCCGTGGAGAGGTCCCAGACCGGAACCAGAGGGGGCAGAGGAGGGTTTAATTTCCTAGCTCCTCTCAGGAAGCGGATGATGAAATCATTCCTTCCCAGTGACTGGCCATGCATAGGTTTAGTAAACGCTGCTATGGCTGCCACATACACTTGAGCGTGGAGGGGGACCTGCTCTCATCCAAAAGCTCCTGTATGTAGGAGAGAATCTCCGTAACGCTACAGCGTTGTGGATCTATGTTTTGAACTGAGCACCAGCCGGAAAACACTGACCACTTGGAAGCGTAGAGCCGTCTAGTAGAGGGCGCTCTAGCCTGTGTAATTGTGTTTAGCACTCCCGCTGGGAAATCAGCGGGTACCCGTTGATGGGCCATAAATGCAGTTTTTTTAGTTTTTTTTTTTTATTATTTTATTTTTTTCGCCCAATTTTTTGGCAAATGATCCAATAAATATTTTGAAAATAGTCTGTGTCTCACTTGTCTGCCTTATTAGGAATACGTTCATCAAAAAGTTTACCATTTTTAAAGCCTTTATAGAAGTGAAAAGATTATATATTTTATTTTTCTGCATATATTGTCTGCCATCTTGAATTTTGGCTCTAAAAATGAAGAAAACAATTGGAAACAGGTTGTTTTGTATTCAGTGGGGTCCTAGCAAGTAAAAAAACACCAGTTGCAAAGATCTATTTGAACCGTTCCTAAAATAACACAATTCCCCACACTAGTATGTTGGGAGAACAGTTTATCAATATGACAATTTGTCTATACCATACATCTTGTCAGATATTGTTACCAGAGATTATTTATAGTATTTTTTTTTATTATTTATTGTTTACAGTTAGCATAATTATTTAGTTTTGTATTTGTTTGTTATATTTCTTGATTTCTATTATGTTTACTGTGTTTTACAATGTTTTTTATTTTATGTATTATAATAAGAACATGTTTTTAAAATAAATTGATGATATTGTTAACATATTCTACTGTCTGTAATGTTTTTATATGAAAAAAAAAAAAAAAAAAAAACTTCAGATGCACACAAGAAAAAAAAAAAAAAAAAAAAAAAAAAAAAAAAAAACCATGAATGCCTAATACTAGTTACTTCATGCCGAGAATTACCCTAACTGGGCAAGTCAAGCGGCTGGTTGACGTGTGTATCTGCTTCCTGATTGGGTCATTTAAAAAAAAAAAAAAAAAAAAAAAAAACTTAAAATTTGCTAAATGTGGACTAAGGAACACCATTTTATCAAAAACATGTTTTTTTTTTGCATATTTATTTCTTAGTGTGACTGATAAAGGGTTAATGTCGTTGACGAATAATTTGTCATTTTCATCAACGACATTTTTTCACAGACGAAAACGAGACTATAACTAAAGTTTTGAATGAAAAAAACTATGATGGAAATCTATTGACATTTTCGTCAACGAATAAAAACTAGACGAAAATGTTAGATAGTGACGATTTGGGAAGCAATCCAGTCTGATGTCCTGCATTTGTGGTAGATGCGCACAATTGTACTGTGATGTGATCTACCCAGCGGCACACGAGTTGGCATGCGCTGCATGTCTCATAAAACGTTAAAACATGTAAACGTCTGGGAGAATGAGTAGAGCAGACATGAAGATCTGAATAAGAGTGACGACGCAAAAAAATAGCTATATTCGGTACGGTTTTCTGTGCGCACACACCCGACCCGAAGCGTGCAGCCATTCACATAGACCTATACAGCGCGCGAGTGCAGAATTGAGCTCTCTTTCCTGTCTGAATGGACAAATACATGTCACCAAGGGAACCGTTCCTTTAAGCAAGGGGGAGAACAAAGAGAAACTAACTACAATGTACTCACAAAAATAAACAAATTTATTGACAAATAAATCAATATGACAATACATATAATCAAAGAAAAGAAAATACATCGTAGAACAAAAACTCATTCCCCCTCAAAGGATATTAATAACCAACCAACCTCTTATGGACCCCTATACAATCCCAACTTTGTCACACACAACAATTCAAAATAAAGCACAAAGTAAATGACACAAACAACCCCAAAATCATATTAAATAAAAATAAGACACTCAGATCAACACAAAGAAATCAATTCCACTGCAAACTTAAGTCTCATGCAAATAAATAGTTCATGTGATTTAAAGCATTAATATAGTACAAAGAGTACAAGAGTTGGCTGGCAACACGAGGCTGGGAAGTGACATACAAACAAGAAAAAAGTAAAAAGAGAAAACACCCCACTAGCCAGTACGATTCACAACATCTATACACTCATTGCGCTGGAGGCATACAGCGCGCACATGTCGGTACTGGCTAGATGGGGAAATCAAAACAAAACAAACTCAAGAAGAACAGCGATCAACTAAACCTAATACAAAAACAAAAACATAATTAGCAATACAAATTAACAATACACAAAAATAACCACAAAACCTATTTCTTTAATCTTGTTAGAAAATAAAATCAAGACACTTACAAACACTGTATAAAAAAAAACTCAAATTACCTGCAACACAGCCACTAATCCTGGACTAACTTCCAAGATGGAAACGGGCGTGACAAGCGGCCTACAAATCCACACTGTTTGGTGTCTGCATTAAAAACAATTCCCTAATTAAGTAAAAGTCTTCATAAATATGAAACAAAGCCATCACTATTTATTTAGCCTACCTTCTCAACCAGACCACATCTGTGCACCAACACACAAGGAAAGGCTACCAAACAGCACAATTCCACACAACAGATTGGACCTCCTATAGGCCTCCCTAGAGGTGCCTGCTTAAAAACCCTCTACCTACCTGGCCACGCCCTCTACTAATTGCCTCCTCACCGGCTACATACACACAAATATTATGTCTAAATGTCCGTTTTGGAGAGTATTCACGTAAATTATGTCGGTTATGTCTTAAACAGTTGTGAGTGTATCTATGTGCATGTCATTGGACATGAACCGATGTCTTAAAGCAGAACTCGGCAACTCTAGCGAACTCTAGTCACTTCTTCGCTGATTTTCGCTTTTGTTGTCGCATGTTTTCCCCACGAGCTCCCCCTACAGCTGTGGGGCGTATATTTCACAACACGGTCATAAAAAACTCACTTGCGGCGGCCTCCTCCCCCTCTCTACCGCTGCTCATGTGCATTTGTTATAATCGGAGCTAGCCAACTGTATTGTGTGGAGCTATGTCTACCGAGGTGGGTAATCTGGTAATACATCATACATGCGTGTGTGTTTATGTCGAATTGCCGCAAAGCAATTCGTGTTTCGCGCTCGTTCTCATTCTCGTTCTCGTTCTCGTTCTCACGAGACAAGATCTTTCCGGGACGGTAGTCCCCAAGTTGCAAGGTTGGTTTTCCGCCTGGGAACGCTGGGGGGAGCGGGGAAAGTCACCAATATCACCAGAACAGGTTGTTTAACAATCCAAATGATTTCTAGACAGTTTTATTAGTTAAAAAAAGTTACCAAGTTCTGCTTTAAAGTGACAGTGGGTAATAAACCTAATGCGGTCTGTGTCCTTAATATTGATCAAGCAACAAAAGAAAAAGAGAAAAGCATTCACTGCTCGTTAATAGCTTTAATAAGGATTAATTATATTTAATTCATACAAATAAATATGTCTGCTTGAAAGAATAGAGAATGATGTATGCAAGTAGTTATAAAGAATTCATATATCATTCATTGAAAAAAAGACTGTGTTCTACTTTAGGAAAAGTGGTTTTATTTCATTTTAAGATATTTGTTAAGTTACAGTAGTTAAATCTGTATCTGTATTGCACGTTCAAACTTTAAAATCATTCATATTAGCAGGTTAATATATGCTTTCTCCGGGAGTATATGGGTTTGGAAATTTTAGAGAAATTCTAAATAAATGCATTTAAATTGAAACCCATTATATTTTAGTCGACTAAGTCTACTGTAGATTTAGTCGACTAAAATCTTATTGTATTTCGTTGACTAAAACTAGACTAAAACTAAAACAATTTAGATGACTAAAATATGACTAAAACTAAATGGCATTTTAGTCAAAAGACTATGACTAAAACTAAATCAAAATTTGCTGTCAAAATTAACACTGCAGTGGAGCAACTGTGTCTAAAGTGCTGGAAAAGGGAAAAATGATACGATTTTGCGATATTGTGACAGAAACTTTTAGAGTTAAAAGTTTCTGTCACAATATCGCAAAATCGTATCATTTTTCTTTTGATAAAAAAATGAAAACGGGTCCGTAGGTCACCACACAAGGGTTAAGCTGTGTCATCAGCAAGTTGTTTCCCATCGTGCTTTTGATCAGCGCAGTTGGTAGAGAGCCTTACTGCAGAATCTGACACGTCCGCCTCGCTGTCGCCAGAGTTTTTTGACACGTCAGCATGACATCAGAGCAAGTCGGACCACACTCGGACACATTTCTAGCCGGCATGCATCTTGCGGTGATCTGGTCTGCGCAGATTTTGCTCATCTCAAACGAGCCTAGTGTCAGAGCTCTGTCACCAACCCAAGAATAAACTGACCGAAGTGACAGAAGACTGACAGTACTGCATTTTTAGAAAGGCAGTTAATATAAAGGTTTTCATTATAAAGTAAAAGTATTTTTCTTTTTTTTTCTTTTTTATTAATAGTATTTTCACATTGTGACCACGAGGGAAGAAACATTTATGACATAGCCATGCACACTTAATAGACTGTCTCATTCTAGCGTTTAATGCTGAGGCGGACTCTATAGCCTACAAGTCTTTAAAGCACTGTACGAGGACACAGCCTTAAGAGGATGCACCCTTCAATTTGAGAAGCACCCAGAGTCATTACACATAACAGCCACAGGTAAATGACATCTTGTCAATGCTGATTGGCTGATGGCACTACAAGAACATGCAGTCTCAAACTCTTCACTGGTGAAACATCTACTATAAATTAATGAATTATCTCAAATTTATGATGCTTGTAAACAATTATTTAGTCAAAATACATACTTTTAGCGTGTAATAAAAACTACACAGTTCATTTGTGGAGTAGCCTACTCATCACTTCAGGATATTTACCGCACCAGGGTCATCAGGAGGGCCTACAACATCATTAGGGATAATATCCACAACACAATCTCTTCACACTTCTGCCGTCTGGGAAATGGCACAGGAGTGTGAAATCAAGGACAAAAAGACTCACAAACAGCTTTTATCCACAAGCCAATAGACTCCTGGGGCTGTATTCACAAAGCATTTTATCTTACCACTAGGTGTACTCCTAAATCGCACTAAAAGATTTTAGCTAGGAGTTTTCTCTTAAAAGTTATTCACAACGCCTTTCAGACCTACTCTTAGTAAAGAAAAATGACAACTCCTAAACTAAGAGTGAGTCTTCGTTGCTATGGATGACGTCATTACTCATGCACGAGCTTGACTGAAGTGACCACTTTGATTGGCTGATGATTGTAACGCGGGAATGATTCCAAACACCTCCCCTACGATGATGAGTGACAGGTGACAGGTCTGAGAATGCGTGCGCTACACAAGTAGTGCGAAGGACGGAAGATGATGAATAACTGAATAAATAGCCTAAATGAATAAAGAGTAAGGCAAAACAAATAGCAGTAGCCTAATGAAACATATGGATTGATGCAATATCTTTGTAACATTATTGAATTAATCTGTCACTATAGCCTCTGCCTACGTTTGCAAAGAGAAGAACATTTTAATTTGATTCACAATGAAATGTTACAATTAGTTTACATGCAATGAGTAGCCTATTTTTGGTTGTTGTTGGTGGCGTTATTGCATCCCTAGTTATGCCTACAATGCAAAATTGTTCCCTCGCAATTGGAAGCTCCTGTAGCCTCGGCATACGCATTTCAAAACATCGCAACGTGAAATGCCACAAAAAGCGGTTTGTGAATAGGTCTTAGTGAGTTAGGAGTCCTCTCGACTTCTTTTAAGCTGTCCCAGACTTAGGTGCTACTTTTAGGGCTAAAATGCTTCGTGAATTACTCTTAGTCAAAAAAATTATGTGTCCTAAAGTTACGAGTGACACAAACATTATTTTTAGGAGTTGCTCAGGAGCAACTTAGGAGCTACTTTTAGCCTTAAAATTCTTTGTGAATACGGCCCCTGAACAACACTTGAAACACTAACTCCCCATTATCTTCACTGACTGTTACCTTGATCGGTGCACAATGCATATTTGTACTTTGTTTTGTATATATTTGCAAATATTGTTGCATATTTGTTTAGTCTGTATTTATACTATATTGTCTTTTTTTGAGTAAGGGAGTCTTGCAAAGTAATAATTTCATTGTGTGGTCAAAACCATTGTGTATTTTACAGTGCACATCTTGAATTTTGAATGCCAATCAATGAAGAAAGATGCTCCTCAGAATGGTGTAGTTACAGCATCTACCAGCAGGGGCTAACTGTCAAAGCTAGCCAAACCCCCATCCCTTATTAAACCGCTCTTTTTAGGTTCCTCCTCTGACTACTCTTATCAAGATGGTTGATATCTCAAATGAGCCTATTTCTGGGTATCATAAGTACATTTAATGTTGTTTTGGTAGGCAAACTGTAGCACTCATCAAGTTTGAGACATAGCTTTTGTCTGCAGGCTAGATAATGTACCTGGCAGTATGTAGTTCCTGGTTTAAAACAGATCTGCTGAGAGCTTTTCAGGCAGATTGGTTTATATTACAGTCTTTTTCCTTCTGTTGATGGCTTAGGGCTTCTTTGTTGCTCTTTAACATTATCTGCTGATCCAGGTACAAACACAGTAGTTGAAAACGATTTAGCGATTAAAAGGGAGAAGAAAACAGCTTTTGACATTTTGTTGTCTGGCAACTCAGTTGCGTTAAACAGTTCACAGAAATAGGGGTTCTTTCACAGCTCTTGAAAAATGAAAAATGCCACCAGAGGCATATTTGTGTTAAATGCCGCAAAGCAAAAATATCATTTCAAGGTTGACATTAGCCTGATATTTGGCATATTACCACAAAATAATATGGCATATTTTGAGGACAGTCTGAAATCATGCCTGAAATGCTCTGTAACTAAAAATGGGTTGCTGCAAATCCCATTAATATTCCAATTTAATTACTTCTACAATCAACGCTGATTCAGCCTCACAGTTGACTAAAATCACCTAATCAATTTAGATCCAGTGTGGCCCCCAATTCATATTTAATTACACAGCCTCATCCTTTATCCCCCAGCTTTGGTTCATATGCTGTATCTTGTCAATGACGCTAAACAAAGAAGACTTGGATGGGTGGGTGGCACAGTTGTATCTATGCTGCACCATGGATGGAAATTCAGAGATTCATCTTGCTGAAGGCATTTCCTCTGACTGGTGTCATTAGGCCCGTCTGCATAGCATATGCTGTCATGCTCCGACAATGTTTTGTGGTTCCCCCATGCTAAACTATATTGCCTATAAATAAGAGAGAAAGTTGAGAATTTGCAGGAGAAAAGTCCAGCTTTCTACACAATCTAAGGGTGAATTATTGTAATATTAGAATGACAGTAATTATTAAAAATTGCAGACCAATAAAACTTCACATCTCTGTAAAACTCAAAAGTTGAAAACTCATAATTACATGAAAACTCTTAAAAGTTCATAAAAAAAATAAAAATGTACTCTCATTTAAAAATCAACCCATGGCATTATTTTGCAAAACACTTAAGATGTCTTAAGAATCTTTAAACTGTTTGGGTTTCAAAAGTTTCAAGCTTCAAAAATGTCGTAAAGTTATTGCATGTGTTAGATTGTGACACTACGAATTTCAATGCAGTTTCATGGGTTCTAAACATCATTACATCATACTCTACAGTATATCAGTGGTAAGCAACTCTGGCCTTTGAGGTCCATTATCCTGCAGAGTTTAGCTCCAACCCTAATCAAACACACCTGAACAAGGTCAGGATTACTAGAAAGTTACAGGCAGGTGATTTTAATCAGGGGTGGAGTTAAACTTTATCCGGAGTTATCAACATTCAATTCTGGGGCCCGTTCTTCGTACGTTGCTTAAAACATCTCAGATCAAATTACACATCCAAGATGATATCATCGTGCTAATCATGATCTGGCTAATTAGGTTCTTTAAACACACCTGCCGGATATAATTAGTATAGCTAGATTGAGTTATCTGAGATAATTGCGCGTTCATGCGCTGGTTTAAAAAGGGATATGTATCGATAGTTGAAACATTGATCAGCAATGCTGCTATTGGCTGCTCAGCGGGGCCAAAGAGCGGGCTCAATTTTTCTCCTCAGCAGAGCAAGAACTAATAGTCGAAGTTTATTCGGAATTTTAATGTTTAATCAAAACGCCGGGGAACACCTCAAAGTCTGCAAAAGCCAGGAGAGAGGGCTGGCAAAGTTAGAAGTTAGAAGTTAGAAGTTGCCATGTTAGATGTTTTTATCACTTATTAGCCTATATATTTGTATTTTAATAATTGCATAATTACTTTTAGTCTGGTAGGAAGGGGAGGTCCACCTGCACCCGAAAGGTATATTTTTTTAACCTAGTTTTTTGTAATCCTTAAGGTGTCTAGTAAAGGAATTTTGATGTTCCCCACGCAAATTATTGTCCCATATGTGATTTTTTGTATCATCTTTTGTGTCCGTGCTTGATTTTCGGCTGTGAAAAATGAAAACTTTAAATCTACATAGAATCTGAACAATACATCCTACAGACACAATCCACCCCATTTTCTATTCGTCTTTGCATGAGGAATTGATAGATATGAGGATTGTCATGATTAGATGATGTATGGTGCATTAAAACTCAAATAAACGCAAAAAAAAAATGTAAAAAATCGGTGACATTGGATCACTGGAACTCCTCCCCTATGGACCCTATTGATATATGTTTTCTAACTTTTGTATTTTTATAGTCTTTATGATGTCTAATAAGCAAATGTTGATGATCCCTACTTGAAAAATTGTCACATGTTGGTCCAAATTAACATCTCCCATAATAAGGAGTTACTATTCAAACCGTTATATTGGTATTATATTTATTGAAACAAAACAGATAACCACTCATATAGTCAAATGTGTGTATATATAGGGTATAACAAATCCCCATTAGAATAAACTGAAATAGAAAAAAGTGATTCTAATCAAAGGTCAAAAGGTCAAGGGCAATGATGTCTTTTCATCATACAGCAGGTCTTCATAATCGACCTCTTGCTCCTCGTCTTCTTCACCATCTCCATCCATTTCCTCGACTGTTTCCTCCAGCAAATTAGTGAGTAAAGTGGGGAGGATAGGTCCACAAGACCACACTGGTTCCAGTGTACCCTCTTCAGTCTTTTCCCAGCCTTGGCCAGGATCATGGGGCTTGGGGCACCAGAATATCGGTGTGGCTGCTCTCATGTAGTTGGCCAGATGGTGGTCGACACGGTTGATGTGTGGGACCAGGTTGTCTCTCCTGGGCGGGAGCCGGGACAAATCCACCTTGAATCTGGTGGTAAGCGTCTCATCCTCTCAAATCATTTTTTTCAGCATGATTCTGCGCACATTGTTCACAGATTTTTCACGGGCCTGGCCATACATTACACATGTAAATACCTCGATGTCCTCCACCACATCTGGCTCCACAGAGCACTGATCACCAAGTTTTCTGAGGACATAAATAATTAGTACGTCGACATTGGGAACGGAAAGCACAGGCGGATCCTAAATGTCAGCGAACTGGCAGAATGTAAGGGGGCAGACTACTGCACAACAATACTCTGCCTATATGTCTTCACAGGAGAAGACGTTACAAGTACCTTTAGAGGCAAAGGGAAGGTTGGGCCTCTGAAAAAGCTGCAGAGTAATCCAAAGTACCATGCAGCCTTCAAGTGAGTATTTTTAGTCAGATATCCTGTAGCATGTAATGGCAATTAATGCTTAACATAAGTATTGTTACATTGTGACTTTGCAATACAAAACTTGGTGATCAGTGGTCTGTGGAGCCAGATGTGGTGGAGGACAATGAGGCATTTACATGTGTAATGTATGGCCAGGCCCACGAAAAATCTGTGAACAACGTGCGCAGCATCATGCTGAAAAATATTATTGGAGAGGATGAGACTGTTGTGTATAAAAAATACGCTGGACGAGAGATTTATGCATGCAACTCTCTTTACTTTTCGGACAAACCGGAACCAAACATTTCAGACCAAAACAGCTGCAACCTAAACATGCAGCGAGGTGTTACCAAACGAACACAGATTAATTCGTCCTGAGCGGACATAACATTTTCCCCTCTCTGGGGGGTTCAACTATGAAAAGTAGACACAAAGTCCTTCAGGTAATCGGGCCGCGCAATGGCTGTGGAGAACACACAGCTGAAGGTGAGGCGAACAGTGGTAGGGAGGCTGGGGAAAGGGGCAGCGACAATGATGATGGGGGCACTGGGTGTGACAACGAGGGAGTATCTTCAGGCTGTGCGGCTGCTTGTGGTATGGAGTCCTCCTGCTCCGCTCTGGGTGGCATTATGTCCCCGCTGTTCTGAGTTAACATTGCAGGAGGTGCTGGCACGTTCTGAAGGCAGCTGGCGTGCCAGCGGGTGCCATCATCTAGGAGGTATGTGGCTGGTCCCAGTCGGCGGAACACTTGCTGTGGAGTGGACCAAAATGATGCCATCTTGTTTTCCCTGTGCGGTTGGCGAGCTCTCACCCAGTCTGCCACAGTGATATCTGGTATCCTGACCCTCTTTTTCTTGTCAAACCACTGTTTCATCTGCTTCTGACAGCGGGTGACTGAGGCTTTGACTGGTGTGAGTGTGTTCTGGACTGCGGTGGGGTGGAGCCTGTCCAGTGGTAGGTGTAACTCCCTACCCAGCATGAGCGAGGCTGGGGAAACCTCTGTGGTTGAATGCTGGGTAGCACGGTAGTGTAGCAGTGTTAGACGTATGGCTTGTTTAAAGGAACAGCCCTGGGCCTGATGTGCTCTGATGTCATTTTTTAGGGATTGATGGAAGCGTTCCCCCCTGCCGTTTGCCTGTGGGTGATACAGGGCTGTACGGATGTGTCGAATCCCCCTGTTCTCCAGGTATGAAGTAAACTCCACAGATACAAACTGTGGACCACTGTCGGTGGTAATGGTCTGTGGAAGGCCCCAGCGGGAGAAGAGAGACTCCAGAAAGTCCACAATGACCTGGGAGGTGACGGAGGCGGTAGTGGTCAGCTCAGGCCATTTGGAGTGTAAACCATACACTATGACCAAGAACCGCTGATAGTGGGGGGCACCGTGGATCTCGCCACATATGTCTAATTGCAGATGCTCCCATGGTTTTGAGGGCCAGGCCAGGGGTTGCAGGGGTGGCGGGGGTCGACGACCAGTCTTTCCACTTACAAGACATGCTGGGCATTCTTTAACAAGGGCCTCAATGTCTTTGTCTATGCCTGGTCACCACACCAGGTCGCGGCATCTCTGTTTAACTCTACCGAGTCGCCGATCACGCCGGCGTGATCAAATCACATGACCAGTTTAAGACGTCGAAGCATAAAAACAAAGTCACGTTGAGCGCTGCTGTCCACTTCTGTCGAAAGTGCTGGCTTGAAACTCTATTTTACTTTTTGTTTTGTGTTGATAGACCAAGTAAAAACGGAGATATGATAATTTAAACTTTATATAAAAAAATATTGAAAATATTGACGCGTTCGTAAAGGAACGCAAGATGGGATGCGACAGGCGTTGCATTTATTCTCATAACTTCGTCGGTTTTTGTCATAAAACAAAACGGAGAAAAATGTGTGAATCTGCTGACTCTGCTCTTCAGGCTGCACATTTAAGGGAGTGGAGGAGGAGCCAACTGAGCAAAGAAGTGAAATTGAAAGGCGCCCGCGGGAGTCGGGAGATTGACGGAGTAGACAGAGAGACATATATATAGAAAGAGAGAGAAAGAGATATTATTGCTAGTTTTTGGAAAAGTTTGAATAGATTTTGAGAGTAGTTTAGGAGTAGTGTAGATAGCTTAGGTAGTTTAGGTAGTTTTTTGTGGAAGGAAAATGAAGCGAATGTCTTTGGTCTCATTGTTGACAGAAACTGTTTTGAGGAGTGGCACAGATAAAAAAAAAAAACTCACCTGATATTCGTTGTAAATAGTTGTATATATAGTTTGATTTTGTGTTCATTTTACCTTTTGTATAGTATATTTGCACTTTTTAGGAACCCCTCTTACTCAAGGAAGGAAAGCCCTGCAATGTAGCTGTCTGTGTAATTGTACATGAAGTGTTTTGTAGAGTTTCTAAGCAAAAAAGAAAAGAAAAAAACGCCTATTGCCACACCTGCTTCTTGCTGTATATAGTTAGATTTTATCTAAATTTTACCTTTTTTATGTTGTATTTGCACTAATTGGGAACCCTCATACTCTGGGAATGCAAGGCCTTAAATATAGCTCTCTGTATAATTGTGTGCATACACTTTTAAAAAGTGGCAAAGCTAAAAAGAGAAAAAAAAGCCTATGGCTACACTCGCTTTTTTTTTTTGTAAATCATATTTTTTTTGTATATAGCTTGATTATATCTGAATTTGACCTGTATATGTTGACATTTACAACTTGTGTTTACATTTTAAACCTTTTAAAATGCTTCATTGAGCATGTTTGTGTTTTTTGTAGTAAAAAAACTATAATTTTTCTATTCGGATTTTGTGTTTTTTGTGTGATTTTGGGTCCAGTATGTTGATACAGTACATAAAAGTGAAAAAATAATTGTCTGTTCATATAGGTGATGTTGTGCTGAAAAAAACAATACCAAACATTGGTATGGTAAACATTTGTTTATGTCGCAAAATAAAAAAAAATAAAAAGTACTCAAAAACGGCCAAAATAGCCCAAGACTCCGAAGAGTTAAGTTTCACTATTCCCAGGTGGCCCTCATGTGCCATGTCCAGCACACGGGTGCGAAGGGCCCCTGGAATCACGGTGCAAAACCCACGCGCCACACATGTCTCATTCCAACAAGAGAGCTCCTGCTTGACCAGAGAAAATGCTAACAGCTCCTCTGGTAATTCCCGTGGCCATCCCTGACGACTGTAGATGCAGAGCTGGGAGATAACTGGATCCTGTTTTGAGGCTGCCTTCAGTTCCTGTAGAGTGACCGTGGACTCGAGCAGAGTGTGTAGTGTGAGAATAATCTCACTTTCGATGTGGTTGACGCTGGTAGGCAGGGCCTGGGCAGGAAATGACCGAGAGAGAAGGTCTGCAACGACATTATCCCGGCCCGGGGTAAACTGTAGAGTATAGTTGTATTGGCGGAGGCGGTCATACCAACGATGCAGTTTCATCGGCCTGTGCCCGGTGCCAGTAGAGGAAAGCAGAGCTGTCAAGGCCTGGATGTCTGTTCTCAGCGTAAACTGGCGGCCATAAAGGTAGAGGTGCCATCTCTCACAAGCCCACATACTGTACAAGCGAGTGCCTCCCGCTCCCCAACTGAGTATCTTTGTTTGGTTTGGTTCAGAGCTCAGGAGGCGAATGCAACAGGCCTCTCCACGCCATTCTGTACTTGTGACAGTACAGCCCCTATCGCCATGGCAGAGGTATCACAGGTGACCAGGGTGTGACTGGATATGTCAAAATGTGCCAACACTGGAGGTGGGGTAAGTTGAGCTTTAAGAGTTTGCACTGCCTTGGTGCATTCTAACGACCAGACCCACGGCTCATCTCTCCAAAGCAGCTGGCGCAGTGGGGCTGTTATGGCTGAATAGTGAGGCATGAACTTCATGTAGTAGCCCGTCATGCCCAGGAATGAAGCGAGCTGGGCAGCCGAGGTCGGTTCAGGAACGGAGAGGATGGCCTCCACATTAGATTGAAGGGGAGAGATGCCCTCAGTGGAAAGTCGGAAGCCTACATATTCAATGGCCGGCACAGCAAAAACACATTTGCTGCCATTGAGGGTTAAACTGTGCTTGGTGAGGGCTTCGAACACACTCTGCAGGCGACTGTCATGGATAGCCGTAGTAGCACCATGTACCACCACATCATCAAGGTAAATAACAACACCTGGTATACCTGCCAGTACTGAGGTCATGACCTTTTGAAAGCAGGAGGGGGTGGAGCTAAGGCCAAACGGCATCCTCGTGTAGCGGAAAACACAGAGGTGTGTAACGAGGGCCGTCAGGTATCTGCTTTCAGGGTTGAGGGGCACGTGGAGATAGCCCTCTCTGAGATCCAGTTTCGAAAAGACAGTGGAGCCGTGAAATTGTGCCGTGAGCTCCTCCAACGTAGGCAATGTGTATATGTCTGGGATGACTGCTTTATTTACTGCGCGGAGGTCCACACAGACTCGCAGAGCCCCTGTTTTCTTTCTTACCACAACCAAATTTTAAATCCATGGTGAAGCATCAACCGGCTCAATGATACCGGCATCCAGCAGCCGCTGCAGCTCAACAGACACTCCATCCCTTCAGGGCCAGTGGAATACAGCACAGTGGCTGGACGACTGGCGTCACCGAGGAGTCAATGAGGGGTTGATGGGCAAAAGCAGACAGACAGCCCAGCCCTTCAAACAGTGATGACCACTTCTGATGTGGTCCGGCAGCGACAGTCATAATGGCAGCCCCCCCTGTGTCAATGAGTGAAAATCCCAATGCCATGAACAGATCCAGCCCCATTAAATTCACCCCTCGTCGGGCCACATTGAAGACAAAGGAGGGCAAGACCCTAGTGCCATAGCTAACAGTCACTGTGATGGACCTCAACAAGTCAATTTTTGAGTTACCATACCCATGTAGGACAGCAGTGGGCGTGGACAGTGGACAGGAATGAAAGAACTTATGGTATGTACTGGCATTCAGAAGGGAGACACTTGCACCTGTGTCTAGCAGCAGGGGAATACACACTGTGTTTATATTCACTGTACATGATTTGAATTGCATGGGCCCCCGATGTTACATGGCGAATTATGGTGGGTGAACCACGGGGAGTGTGTGCATCCGACCTGGAGGGGGCAGAGCGTCACATTTTTGCAAAGTGATTTTTCCTGCCACAGTTACGGCATGTGTGGTCATTAGCTGGACAGTGCCGGGCTCTGGTGGCATGCGTGTTTGATCCACAGTTACCGCAGGAAAACTGCCTTTGACGCTGACGCGGCCCTTGTTGTCTTGTGAGATGCATGACTGGGTCTGGGGCTGTATCTGGTAACCAGACCAGACCAGAGCTAGATGGCTGCTGCTGTTGCTGGTCATGTGACTGTGCTCTTATGCATACTGCTTGGCTTAATGATGATTCTGTCTGTGTTAATTTAGCTGCACATTCCGCTGCACTTTCAATTTGGAATGCAATGGCAACCGCCTTAGCTAGTGTTAAGTCGTCTGATTCAAGTAGCAACGTCTCCCTGATTTTATTTTTTTATTTTTTTATTTTTTTATTTGCAAGGACAGTGCATATTAACATAACAGCTCAACTGTAAAATATGCCAGAGTTAGCCAAAAGGCTAGTTTTCATCTGTAGTCCTAGGCCAGATGTACAGTAGGCACCCTGGAAATAAGTAATAGGTAAAACAAGTTGATTATCACATGGCAAAATACAATAAACATTACATTTGCTGTAGCAGCAGGAATAAGACACCAAAACAAACATGCAACAAAGAGTTCATGTGCTACAGAGCTTAAGTGGGAAAGCAGCTGGAGGCGACAGGACATAAGAGCACAAGCAGCAGTTCATGAAACAACTAGAATCAGTATTAAAGGACACAGTCAATAACATTAGTCAGTTATAATACAAAGCTTAAAAGAGAGAGTAAACATTAAAATGCAACAGTATCGAAACTAAATAAGAAGAACATGCAAGATGACTCAAGAAAGCGGCGATGAAAGTTCAATGCTGGCATGTTTGATTGCTAAGGAGCCAATGTTTTAATGATGAGCGGAATACATTATAACTATTGATTTCTCTGATTGGTGTTGGAATGTTGTTCCATTCTTTTGAAGCTTTAATAGAGAAGGCTGACTGACTAAACGCAGTTTTCCTGAATTTTAGCCTGTGTAGTGTGCTCAATCAGTTGATCGTGTATCATCTCGTCTGTCAATGCGCTGAATTTACAATGGCTGGCTAAACCTTTTAGGTTGGAGACGTACTGATGGATGGACTCCCCTGGTAGTTGGTGTCGTTGTCTAAACATAAACCGTCTCAATAAAGCACTCTGTGGGGCAGCAAACTGGTCTTTTAAAAGTTTCACTGTCCCTGCATAGTCTGTATTTGTCCCGTTGCCAGTTAACGTCTCCAGTACCCGTTGTCCCTCGACTCCTAAACAGTGCCTCAGCAATGCTGTTTTCCGAACTGCACTCACGTCAGCTAGTCCCGTAGCTTGTAGGTATGTTTCAAAAGACTGATGCCAGTGATTCCACGGTATTGTAGGCTCACCGGGAAGTGCGAGGAAAGGAGGTGGAGGAGGAAGACAAAATTCAGCCATCCTCGTCGCCAATTGTTGTGTATAAAAAAGGATGCTGGACGAGAGATTTATGCATGCAACTCTCTTTACTTTTCGGACAAACCGGAACCAAACATTTCAGACCAAAACAGCTGCAATCTAAACATGCAGCGAGGCGTTACCAAAGGAACACAGATTAATTCATCCTAACAGAGACGCTTACCACCAGATTCAAGGTGGATTTGTCCCGGCTCCCACCCAGGAGAGACAACCTGGTCCCACACATCAACCATGTCGACCACCGTCTGGCCAACTACAAGAGAGCAGCCACACCGATATTCTGGTGTTCCCCATGATCCTGGCCAAGGCTGGGAAAAGACTGAAGAGGGTACCCTGGAACCAGTGTGGTCTTGTGGACCTATCCTCCCCACTTTACTCACTAATTTGCTGGAGGAAACAGTCGAGGAGATGGATGGAGATGGTGAAGAAGACGAGGAGCAAGAGGACGATTATGAAGACCTGCTTTATGATGAATAGACATCATTGCCCTTGACCTTTTGACCTTTGATTAGAAGCACTTTTTTCTATTTCAGTTTATTCTAATGGGGATTTGTTATACCCTATATATACACACATTTGACTATATGAGTGGTTATCTGTTTTGTTTCAATAAATATAATACCAATATAACGGTTTGAATAGTAACTCCTTATTATGGGAGATGTTCATTTGGACCAACATGTGACAATTTTTCAAGTAGGGATCATCAACATTTGCTTATTAGACATCATAACGACTATAAAAATACAAAAGTTAGAAAACATATATCAATAGGGTCCATAGGGGAGGAGTTCCAGTGATCCAATGTCACCGATTTTTTACATTTTTTTTGCGTTTATTTGAGTTTTAATGCACCATACATCATCTAATCATGACAATCCTCATATCTATCAAATCCTCATGCAAAGACGAATAGAAAATGGGGTGGATTGTGTCTGTAGGATGTATTGTTCAGATTCTATGTAGATTTAAAGTTTTCATTTTTCACAGCCGAAAATCAAGCACGGACACAAAAGATGAAGATAGGGAGAGACTAGTCGGCACTTCAGCACTGCGTTGTCATCGGGTCCAGGCGAAGGTCCTTCATCAGAAAAAGATGGCGGCTAGGAGCAAGCACAGTTTGGCAGGAGCTGTGCGCTCTTCTCTAAAATCTCCGGACTATCTAATGCAGCCATCTGAACGCTTTTTACAGAACTGGATAACAATTTTGTATATTGTTACACTTTTAATTGTGTCTGTCAAGCACCTTGGTCTGCAAGAGAACCAAAATTGCATGTACACGCAAAACGGCAAGAGCTATCATCTTCTATATTCCAAATTCCTCAAAAATGTTCATCCTAAAACTTCATCTAAGGCATGTGCGAGATCTCAATCAAACAACATTAACGTGAGTGCTACTCAATTGGTGATTGTGCTACTTCTGGCTGGAGACATTGAAGTTAACCCAGGCCCAATGCCACTGATCAACACCATTGAAACTACAGAAGAAATAACACAGCCAACACATAGTGGCCATCAATGTACTACCACCTGGTCACTGTCAAATCGCCTGTTTGACCCACCTTTGGGGGCTGTGGGCCCTGTGGGGTTCCCGACTTCTGGGCTGAGGCCTGTGGAGCTCCCATGCCTTGGGCTGTTGGGCGCTCATGGCCCTGCCGGTGCTTCTTCCTGGTTTGGCGCGGGTGTGTCGTTGGCTGGTGGTGCGGTGTGTGGGGAAGTGGGCGGCCTTGGACGGGCTGTTTCGCCGTGTGTGGAGTGTTCTGTTGGGCTGGGAAACTCCGTGGGCGCGGCGGGGATCGTGCGAGTGGCGGCGCAATCACCGGAGAGGCAGCTCTGCAGGTTGGACGCGGGAGCGTGCACTGGTGAGCATGTGACTTTGCTAACACAAACAACTGTCGCTGACTCTTGCAATGTTAATCAACAGACTCCTCCAACAAAACAAATTAGGAATCCAGTCTTCAAACGTCACAGAACTAATAAAATTTTTCGCACATTAAATCAGGCAAAGGTAGTTTGGGATCCGTTATCGAAAGTAAAGGGACTATTCGGCGGACACTTGAATTAGAGTTCTCAACGGGCCTGAAAATTACAACCCGACCCGACCCGGCCCGTGGCTTTTAAAGCCCGGACCCGATGTAACCCGACACATAAACATGAATTATCTGGCCGAACCCGGCCCGCGGCCCGACGCCGCGTCGGATTTTTTTTTTCTCTCATACACGTATTATCATGACCAGCAGATGGGAATTCAAATCAACCTTTAATGTTCACGCCTTTTAACAATACAAACAACTGAAACAATACACTTTAAATATATAAATAGGCTGTAGTAGCGACGGTGAATTCACCTGCGGCAAGTTTACTTCTCACCAACTCCATCTTCTTCTCCAGGCTTAAGGCGTGCACGCAGCGGCGTCAGGTCTGCCCCCGCCCCTCTCCATGATGCACGTTACAGGCAGCAGCCAGACTTTCTTTACGGTGAACAGCAGCGATGATTAATAAATGTTTTTTTTGTTTTTTGTTTTTTTTACTGAGCGGAAAATATTAAGCCCGAGGTCCGACCCGACCCGAGTCATTTGATTATATTTTCGACCCGAACCCGGCCCGAACCCGCGGATCCCGTCGGGTTTGTCGGGCCGACCCGACCCGTTGAGAACTCTAACTTGAATATACACAGTATGAAACCAAAACGTGAACAACTGGAACATCTGCTGTGCAGTTCCAATATTGACTTTTTAGGACTTTCAGAGACGTGGTTAACCCATTCTTCCCCTGAGGCTATTGTAAATATGCCCGGGTATAATGTATTTAGAAAGGACAGAAAAAACGGGAGGGGTGGGGGAGTAATAATGTATGTTAGAAATACTCTGAAATGCACAATGATTGAATGGCCAAATGAAGTTGTATTGGAATGTGTAGGTGTTGACATATCACTTTCTGCAACAATGTCTTTTGTTATAGTGTGTATATATAGAAAGCCCACAGCGAAAAATGATTTTTATGAACAACTTAAACTTGTCCTCAATCACTGTGATAAAACCAAGGAAATTATTTTAATGGGTGATTTTAATATTAACTGGAATGTAAAGAGGGAACGAACAACTCTTAAACAAATTACTGACTATTTTAATTTAACACAAATGATAAAAACACCAACCAGAATAACAAGCCACTCAGAAACTCTAATAGATCTGTTATTCACAAACCATGCTGAGAGGATTGGTAAAACATACAACCTCATTACCGGGCTTTCTGACCATAATATTGTATTTGTCTCTCGAAAATTAAGTAAAAAGCGATTTAACTCATTTAAATGTAATAACCATTTTAATTTTATCCCAAAACATCTGCATCAAAATCTTAATATTCTTCTAAATGAAGTAAACTGGTCTGAATTGTTTTCTGATAATGATATTGAAAACAATTCCCAGATGCTTAATGCTAAAATTGCGGATGTTATGGAACCTTTTATAAAAAGAGGAAAAGGTAAAAAAAAAGGGAAATCATTTACCCTGGCTTAATAATCAATGCAAAATACTTATTAAAGAAAGAGACATATTACTTAAAGTGTTCTTAAAATCTGGTCTTACTATTGATAGGCAAAGATTTACTTCAATGAGAAATAAAACAACTCATACCTTACGTAAAGCCAAGGCAAATTTCTTCATGGATGTTATTAAAAGTGCTAATGGCAATGGTAAACTAATATGGCAAAATATTAATAAACTAACTGGAAAGCAAAATAAAATAGATAATGATAGATTGGAAATAAAAGTTAACAGCAAGCTTATAAATAATCCAAAAGAATTAGCAACTGAATTCAATAATTTCTTTATTAATTCGGTCAATGAAATAACACAAATGTTTAGTTCCTCAGAGATAGCTCGTAAGCCTATTGATCCTGGACAGCCGGTTTTTAGGTTAGAGCAGATAACTGATGTGGAAGTATCTAACATTATTAAGTCTATGAAACCCTCAAAGGCCAAAGATGCATATGGCCTTGACACACATTTTTTAAAATTACACAGGGATGCGCTAGTGTGCCCAATAACACATTTGATCAATCTATCAATTAAAATGGCAGTTGTTCCATCAGGATGGAAGGTGGCCATAGTCTCACCAATTTTTAAATCAGGCGACAAAACAAATATTTCAAATTATCGCCCCATCAGCATCCTCCCTGTCGTATCTAAGGTTGCAGAAAAGTGGATCGCCAAGCTGCTGAATAACCATCTCAGCCGTGGTCCTTCTCTCCTGCATCCCATGCAATTTGGGTTTCGCAAAAATCACTCCACTGAGACGGCAAACTGTGTCTTTATAGAAACAGTGAAATCGTTGCTTGATAAAACCACATGTGTTGGTGCAGTCTTTTTGGATTTAAAGAAGGCGTTCGATACTGTAGATCATCGAGCCCTTCTGTCTAAACTGACTCACTTCAACTTTGTAGAAGATGCTTTAGTTTGGTTTCAATCTTATTTGTCCAACAGAAGACAATCTGTGAGTGTTGGTAGCACTAAGTCACCTCACCTTGAATGTTCAGCAGGGGTCCCACAAGGTTCAATTTTGGGACCAGTATTGTTCTCTGTTTATATAAATGATCTGCCAAACATTTGTGAAAAAGTCCATTTTCAAATGTATGCTGATGATGCGGTCATTTTTACATCTGCTAAAAGCACACAGGAAGCATCATACATCCTCACATCAGCACTGGAGAATATACAGCAATGGCTGCTTAAATCTTGCCTACTATTGAACAAAAAGAAAACTGTTGCTATGTTCTTTACAAAAAAAAACATAAAACTAGAGCGGTCCAATGTGTTCCTGGGGGAAGTGGAACTTGATATTGTAGAGGAGTTCAAGTACCTCGGGGTAACACTGGACTCAACACTTTCATTTAAAAAACACATTAAACTTACAGCGAACAGAATTAAATTCAATCTACATAATTTTAAATAAATTAGACCATCAATGACAATTAATTCCGCTAAAATGTTCTTACATTCAATGATATTTTCGCACATAGATTATTGCATCACTACCTGGTCACTTACTGGAAATACAATTTTAAAACCCATAGAAAAGTTATTTAAAAAATCTATAAAAATACTTGATCAAAAACCTCTGTCATACCATCAGTGTAATATTTTAGAAAAATATAATTTGCTCAATTTTGAAAATTTTATTAATTTTAAATATAGCTGTTTAATTTATAAAGTTTTTCATGGATTAGCCCCACCTTCACTCTCTCTATTTATCAAACCAAGGTCTGACAGAGGTCGTTGTACCAGAGCTTCATTTAGAGGAGATATAGAAATCCCACATAGAAAAACTAACTTTGGTCAAACTGTTTTATCTGTCAAAGGGGGTCATTTTTGGAATAGCATTCCAACAATTACTAGAGAATGTCCCACTTACTGCACATTCAAAAAGCATCTTAAACAATTTCTTAAAATTTCACAATTATGTACTCATTTTAAATAATTGTATTGATATAATGTAATCTGCCTGATTGTGTGCTAATGTGTTTTGTGCTTGATATTGTACTGATATTGTACATTCTTTTATGTTGTATTATCTTGTATAATGTTAATTTCCTGCCTCGGGACTACAGGTGAAAATTAGCATTTATGCTATAACCTGGCTCATTTACAGCCTACAGAAATGTTTGATTGTCCATTAATGTGCACTGTCCCGAATAAATAAATAAATAAATAAAAAAAAAATAAAAAAATAAAAAAAAATAGATGATACAAAAAATCACATATGGGACAATAATTTGCGTGGGGAACATCAAAATTCCTTTACTAGACACCTTAACGATTACAAAAAACTAGGTTAAAAAAATATACCTTTCGGGTGCAGGTGAACCCCCCCTTCCTACCCTACTATTTGTTCATTGTAATGTCAGAGTCACCACACTAGAACATGGGAACAAATAAAAGTGAAGTACAAAAATATTCTACATAATGGCCATTTTTAGTTATATTATAGTCTCTTTTATAAAAGGCACTGTTAAATAAATGGTTGTCTGTTTATAAAAGCAACCAAGAAAAAGGCTGAGAAAAAAAGAAAAGAAAAGATCTTAGTAGCCTACACTGTAAAATATTTTTTGCTGAATTAAATTAAGGCTGTATAGTCATTTCAACTGTTAAATCTTGATGAATTGCTTTGACTTGTGAAAGTGAAAACTGATAAACTTATGTTAATGTAAAAATATTTTGCCATGAGTTATTGATCACATTTTTCCTGAGTGCACTGTAAACCCCGATAAGTTAAGATAACTCAAAAAATTTGAGGAAACTTATTACCTCAAAACTTTTAAGTTGATAAAATTAATTGTTTTAAGTCAGTTACACTTAAATTCATAGAACAGATTAACTCAAAATTATTTATTTGAATACACTTTTTGTATGTATTTTATAACTCAAAACTTTTAAGTTGACAAAATGTATTGTTTTAAGTCAGTTACACTTAAATCCACAAAACAGATTAACTCAATTATTTATTTGAGTAAACTATTTGTATGCATTTTATAATTCAATACATTTTATTGACCAGAAATTAAAAATATTATTTTTGTTATACATTTAAAAATAATTAAAATCCAATACTTAATTTTCAAGAAATATGACCTCAAAATTAACATTAACAAAATATTATTCCTTAAACTTTAGAAAGGAAGACAATTTCAAACTTCGTATGAAAGTAAGTTTTATTTTGCAAAAGCAATAATTCAAACCTGATGCATTAACATCTGTGTAACTGCCATTCCCTTTATAAGAACATAAAGAAAGTGTCACAATATCTAGACATTTTAGAAATGTCTGAAATGCATTTTTAAATGCATTATTATACGTGTTTACACTTGATGTCAGCATTATAACAGACCTCTGTATACATTAGAATGTAACAAATGAAAAGGAAAGATAATAAGGTGTACAAAACTAGTGCATCCAGAGATGCAGAAAAACTCTTTAACAAGTAAAAATGTACTTGTTTTTAAACGGCAATCTGGGTGCTAGTGGCTTTCAGTAACGCAATCCCAGTAAATACTAAGTGAACACAAAATCTGTGTTCTGGAATTTTTTTAAATTTGAGTTAAGTATTACAATAGACTGTAACAATATTAGTCACAAGAGTGAAATAAAAGACAATAAACAGTATCTTGCACACATAAGAAATGCAGAAAATCTCTTAATCAGTAAAAATAAAATGTAGACAGCAATCTAAATGCTAGTGGCTTTCAGTAATGCAATCCCAATACTAAAATGAAAATGAAATTCTCCACTTCACTGGGAAATTTCAAATCTTGAGCTCAGTGTTTAATAGGGCAACTAGTCACAACAACTGAAAATAAATTATATAGAGCTTGTACATCCATTCCTCTTACTCCTGAATCAGTAGCTCATTTTTTAGACTCAGCAATCTGGGTGTTAGTGGCTTTGAGTCATCCAAGCCGAGACTTTTTGGATGAAGTTAAAGGTGTGGGTCAGCTCTTTGGGGTAGGTGAGATGTAATGTACATATCAAACCAAACATCAAAAGAAAAGCATCAGCCAACCTGGAAATGTCCCTTAGAACAATGTCACCTTCCAGCACAATAGCAATCCCAGCAGGGTCAAACTGAACAGTGGAACTCGAGTCTCCATTCACCATGCTGACAAGAGCTACAGCTGAATCTGCAATGTCTGGCTCATCAACCTCTTCAGTCTGAAAAGCATGAGAACTTCATGAGCATAATCAGATAAATAACATTAAAATTCAAATGAGATGTATAAAAACCTACATTCCACATTTTGAAAAACACAGAGTCATCTTCGCGCAAGTAGACAGGGAGGGCTCCAAGTGCAGCTATTCGTCTGTTGTTAATATCATTGTGATACTGAAAAAAGAAAGAACTGTCTTAGTGGTGCAAGAGATAAGAAAAAATAGAGATACAAGTACATGAATTTTTAGTGCATTGAATGAAACAAATGTGCAAATGCAAGAGTCATAGAGACACGGTAAAGGGCTAACCTTTGAAAAATGGCTATGTTGCAAACCATAATGACCAAGTAACTGTGCTCGGGTAAGTGAGGAGGAATCACATAACTTGCATTTCCAATCCATCGCTCAAATCCAAATCATGAAAATGACAAGACATGAGAAAACCCTGAGCTATGTCAACCTCTAAAATCAGTTGGAGTTTTAAAATGTTGCATACTTTTAGTAGATACATATTTCCACCCCCAAATTCCAAATTGTAATTTTACTCACATATGCTCTGGTCGCACAAGTTTTAACCTGTATAGAAAATAAAAACACAAATGAATAGTGAGGCAGAGACATGTCAAAGTCATACATCAATTTCAGAATTGGGAACATTTAGCTTCGATTACAGCTAATTTAATTCTAAACATCGGTTAAAAAACAAGAAAGATTGAATGAAAGTGGTTTTAATCTTTTTTTTTCTGTTTAAATTTAGGTTCTGTAACATTTAACCGAAAAAGCTTCAAGACAAGCAACTGCAATAACCAACAGTGCCACAAATTAATATCCGTGTAATGCGATTGCGTGCATACATTAACTGCATAATAAATTGTGAAAATATAGTTAAATCACTCCACAAATAATAACATTGCAACATGTAACGTTAGGCCTAAAGTGTGCCTGATCATTTTAGTAGGTCTATTAGCTAAATGCAACAAGTAAATTAGCTAACGTTAAATCGTTTCAGTTTGATGACTATACTGTCACATTCTGATGCAGATTACATGAATAATTTATTTGAGAAAAATATTTGAGAAGTACTTACCAGATTATAGCCGCTAAACACACCGCAGCAACCACAGAAATGATGACGACGATGAACGATGTTGATTCCACAGAGAAAACCAGGGCACGTTGAGGCAACGACTCCTGCATGGCGAGCGCGCGCTTCTAATTTCAAATCCGAGCGCGGGCTTCCAAGTTCAAATCCGAGTGCTCAATTTCAAATGGGAATTATTTTTACTCCGTTGTTATTTTTCCCATAGTCATTCGAGTAAAATATGAAATAAACGGACATGGCATGATATGTTGACTCTTTGTGTTTTGGAGAGTTTTACCTAGTATGTTATGTTATAAAAAAATATGCAAATAAAGTGCGCAAGCAGACTTTTCTTTTTCGTTGGCAGATTGGAACGCAATAAAGCTCATTACCGCCACCAGGAGGCAAAAATAAGGCTGTGGATGACGTCATGTTTACTTATTTTATTTGAGTTTCTGGAAGTTAAAACATCCCAATCGTTGAACAAACTTAAAAGTTTTAAGTTGAATGAACTGTTTCACAGTTTTAAGTATAGTTCACTTATTTTTTATAAGTAGGTTATACTGTTCGGGAATACAGTGTGTAGTTCATTGTAATGACATTGTGTTTTCCTCTTTTGTGTACTTTTACATAATACACCAACACTTGTATCTGTTCCCAAGAAAGTGGTGGCTGAAATATGTGCAGTAAGTGGACATTTTCTAACTTTCCAAAGGACAGAAAGTATAAGACTTTGTAATGTCCATTTGTTTCCATTGCACTGGACAGTGAATAAACTCTCTCAGATAACTCAACTGTCATATGGAGGAACTAGCCTACCTGCAAGTGCATAAATAACTTTACTTAATTTATACTTGTATGCTTTATGGCTGCAATATAAGTTGCAGGATTCCACATCTACAGAAAGGCCTACAGAAGAGTCTGCACAGACAGAGGAGACATAGCTTTTCCTTTTTATTTGTTGCATGAGGCATGTGTCTAATATCTGTTGTTGCAGGCACTTGACCACTGGCTTTTCTTTACAAAGAACAATTGAAATAAAACTCAAGGAACTAAGCATATTTGTCTTTTATTAAACATTTAATGAAAAGTTTTTTGGGGTTTTTTTTTTTTTGGCAATGTTGTGTAATAACGGCACATGCAACAATGTCACAGGCCCTGTCAGGTGTGCAACCCTCAGACTTTTCAGACACTGAAATCTTACCTTTAGTTAGCCAAAGTTAATTTCATTGTGTGCCCTTGTCCTGGCTAGAGCTGCATTGTAACTGGTTTGGGTCAGGGAATGGGGTCATGAAACACCTGTCTGCAGGCAGGAACATGTCATAATCACCTATTAAAAAATGCAGTTCTGTTATATCAGCATAAGTGTATGTAATACAGTGAGCTTGATATGTAATTGTGGAACTTTCCTAACCACTTTCAAATATTGCTTTCACATTTGTGATATGGAAGATTTTAGTCAACTGCCTTTTTTTAATTTGATATAATATTACTAATCTAGGCCCGGTTTCCCAAAGCGTTCTTATCTCTAAGTAGTTCTTAACCTAATCCTTAATCTCTCTCTTAACCTTATGGCACGATTCCCGAAACGTTCGTTCGCTAAGTATATCTTCTGTAAGTCACACTTTCGTAAGGTTGGTCTGGACCACTCTTAGCTTTACCTTATCACTGTTGCAGGTCTATATGAATATAATTCTGAAGTTTTAATACACCCAGACAGTATTAAATTAGGCTAATTCAAGTGTTTTCATGCAAAGAATAAAATTGTCATTACACTGATTGTTGTTAGATTTTTAATTATAATATTATACAATATTATTAATTTAATTAAAGCGCTCTTTTAAAGGCCAGTGAAAGCATAGGCTACTGTCAGTTAAGTCCTATTCGGACGATAATATTGTTTCTCATGGGCTCGTCCGGTATTTTAAACATTTACAGGGGTAAGTCGGTGATTTTAGTGCCGTCCGAATCCATAATATCAGTGTTTTTCTCACCCAACCCACGTAAAAATCCCTGGCCATATTAGTACCTTCTGTTTTTTGACAAACAGGTCGTGTGGTAATTTAATTGCCGTCTGAATCCACATCTCTGAGTTTACAAGAGATTCAAAATTCACGGTTTAAATCCTTTTTGATCACTGCCGAGCACCGTACGCAAGATGTAAACTTTTATTACTGAAATGCTGGAAAGTATTTACAAGAACAATATTTCATCGCAGCTCCACCTCAGCGAACAAAAATGGGAAAGAGAAGAAGGCACGTAAATTTTTGAAAAGGTTATTGTGGCAGCAATATTTGTTACAATTTTAAAGATCCCGTTCTTCGTGATCCCATGTTTCAAACTTTAGTTAGTGTGTAATGTTGTTGTTAGAGTATAAATAATATCTGTAAAATTATAAAGCTCAAAGTTCAATGCCAAGCGAGATATTTTATTTAACAGAAGTTGACTACAAAAAACGGCTGGATTGGACTACACCCCTCTACTTCCTTCTTTAATGATGTCACTAGAACCGTAACCTCCGCCCACAGGAACACAGGCGTATTGATGGCGAAATGTCAACAGACGTGGTTGATGTTTATCTATCGGATACCGCAAAAGTTTAATTCGAAGTTGTTAGTTTGCTCTGTCCATTTCACCACGGACTGTTTTTCTAACCTGGGATAATATCAAACAGGCTTCTCTCAGCGTTTCATACTGACGAAGGGGGCAATTTCAACTATATGCCAGCAAGCGGTAAGTAGTGATTTAATATGGAAGTAGCGATCACTCTTCACATCGTTTCTCTTAGTAGGATGAAAATAATCTTACTTAAAGTAACAACATGTAGCTTTTCAACCTTCATAATATATTTCCAAGACCCTTGTGATAGTACATCGACTTACAATAGGTTGAATGAGACGTCTGCCAGAGCCTGACGGGGTCTGTATCGCTTTTACTGGCACTATGTAACTTCGCGGTGCGGGTAGTAACCAGCGCTCAAAAAGAACTACAAAATTCGACTGCTTTACGGCATACATCACTTCGCCCACCACTTCCTCAAATGTGGCCAACCAGCGCGTTTGTTTTCGTGCGTCTGTTTTCGTCATGGCTGAAGCAGCAGCGAAACGTAAGAAGTCCAAGGTTTTGTCGGAGTAGAGTCGGAAGAGGAAAAGGGAGAGTGATAAACTGAAAGGTTGGACGAGGATCAATATGGGTCGAGCGTTTGCTCGCTGACGTGAGCTAATGGAGGAGGAGTGTTTCCAGACCGATGCTGACTTGGCCGTCATGCTGTTGAACTAGTAAGTAACTGTAAATTGCTTGCATACTATCTTTAGTTTTTCTAATCTGTTGTCTGCCTGGCTACGTTACGGAAACTATCTGGTCCTCCATTTATTTATCTTCATGAATCAGCTAGTAGATGAGCGAATTATCAATCTGGTAGCTAGTAAACACTAACATGCGTTAGTTTTAGATGGTTAGGATGCTATCGCTATCATTCTCGTTCAGATTTGAGCATTGTAATCGACATGCAAATCGCAAATGTTTGAGTTAAAATGTTTAGTCTACTAAATATGTATAAATTATAAAAGGAGGAAGATTAATAATATTATCATTGCCCATATGAAAAAAAACCTACATGCTTCATATACAGTAACCGTAAATCATTTTACGACAGCGGTAATGGACAATTCCGCTTCCAACCTGTAGGGCGACCGCAGAGGAAAAGTTCCATGTTGTTGCTTTAAACTGTGATTAATATACAGAAAGCGATCAAAGAACAATCCCTTTCCAATCGCCCAAGCTATCAATCACACAGCGCAAGTTTATCTGGACACTTGCCAAAACTCGTTATGAAATCAACGACGCTGTTACACTGCACAACGAATCTCTTACTGTATTTATATACCTCATGTTTGCATTGGTGAAATCATTAGTGAGAGTGCAGAAACTGCGTTGCAATGATAAGATCTTTCACGCGATCAACAGACTGTTATCTGCTTAATGCTCATCATCACTGCAACCTTTTATGTGATGGTAATAGATCTAAATACTTAAAAAACTTCTCACGATTCGTTAATCCAGATAGCTGTAATAGTAAAAACGTATAATAGCTGTGTAATAGTAAAAGTTTTCCAGATAGTTCCACATGTAATGCCAGATATTTCATATGCAAGCATGTCAGCCAATCACAGCAGAGGGCGTTTACACTGAAGTCTCACAGCAGACACGCCCCTTCAAACAGAGTGTTCAAACCAGGGAATGAAATCAGGCTAGGAAATATGCCTTTTATTTCTAAATAATACAAATTTTTGATCAAAAAAACATACTAACATTATAAGGGCACCCCTGGAAACATTATAAAATAATAAAAATAATCCATTGAATGGGACCTTTAAAATATGTAGACTAGGCTATTATAGGCTATTATAGTTTGGATTATTTTTTATAATATCCAATAATCATAATAAATTGCAATCTCAACTATTTCTGAAGTGCTTCATTTATAACGATCACCGCTTTCTCACATAAACAGCCCCTGCACGAGAGAATAATTGATTCTCGAGCCATCGATATCAAACAATTCAGCACCATCGCCACGGACAGTGCCGGGTAACGTCGCACGTAAGAAGGTATATCTTAAGCAGCTTCCTAAGGTATGGTTCGGGGAACACACTTAGGAACATAAACAACTTTGGTAAGATATATCTTTCGAGCTTTCTTAGCGCGCTAAGAGTGAGCGTTATCGGGAAACCGGGCCCTGGAATATTAAGAATCACAATAGTAACTGGGCTGCACATTTACATTGTGAACCCCCTTTCTGTTCACATAATCCCCTTCATTGAGGCCTTGATGGCAGTCTATGGTCTATATAGTCTATGGTACCAATCACGTCAGTGAAGCCTGAGTGACATATACTGTAATCGGCATGGTCATGATTGCATGATCTTCATAAAAAATGATAATGGCGTAAAAAAAAAAAAAAAACCTGCTTTAAAAAAAACTGCATTACAACATTGGGTCTTAAGTGGCTTGGAAATGCAACAAAAAAACCTAAAACTGTTTTTTAAATCTACAGTAAAAGCGCCAGGTAAACTCCGAATGACACGACAGACAGCACTTTCCAACAAGTTCTCCGCATCTCCAATAGTGTAAAGGAAAGAGCCACTCGCAAATAATCTTAGGGCAATGCAAACAGTTTGTGCTGTAGGTAAAGCCCGACTCCGACAAGTCGAAAATAAATGTACGATTCCAACAAAATGTAATGTACATGTAAATGTAAACGACAATCTCACGAGTCATGAGAAAAAATATATATCTCAGAAAGTGCAATTCTGCACTCGCGCTGCGCTGGACTTCCCGTATCAGCTCCGCTTATGAAGCCACAGTCTTATCCTGTTAACATGAAATAAGCCTGCTCCCGAGCAGGTTTAAAGGAACACTTCGACTTTTTGGGACTTTAGCTTATTCACCGTATCCCTCAGAGTTAGATTAGTCCATACATATCTTTTTCATCTCTGTGCGTGCTTTAAGTCTGTTTGACGCACCCACCGCTAGCCTATCTTAGCACAAAGACTGGATGTAAATGGCTACAGCTAGCATAATAATCCCAATAAGTGACAAAATAACGGCAACATTTTCCTATTTACATGTTGTAATTTGTATAGTCACAGTGTGTACAAATAACAAGGTAAAATGAGACACAGACATTTTTTAAACGTTTAAATACTGGGAACTATTTTCTCAGAAGGCGAAGCACTGCTACTTGGGCGGAATGATTAGCGCAGCACCCAAGAAGCGCCGTGGTGAGGAGCAGAGAGTTCGCTCAGAGTTGGAGTAATAGAGTCAGCAATTACTAGATAGTAAATGCAAAGTTTACAATCATGGGTGTTGCTGTAGTGTATTGTAAAGAGCTGCGACAATAAACAGGGGAATTCCAACCAAAAACGCTGACCTGATGAATCAATGGCTACTTGCTCTGGATACAGATCCAAACACACCTGTAGACATCATCAAGGACTATCGCGTTTGCTCGGAACATTTCACGGAGGACGACTATTTTGAAAAAATTGAATTTGCCACACGGAGCATGAAACGTGTGCTGAAGGATAACGTTACGGCCATCCCATCGATAGTAAAGACAGGACAAAGTGGATCACCTGCGGCTGCGGTAAGTGTTCCGTTATGTTTTTAGATGAGTAGCCTACTGTTACAGTGCCATTAGCTAACGTTAGATGTAATGTAACCTTCGTGACACTATTACATGAATAGGGTGCTCACTATATATTACAGTTGTTCCCGGGCTCCATGTATCCCCTGTAATGTTAGTATTGTGTTGTCACAAACGCGCTCTATCGCCCCAGTAACAAATAAGCGGCGCTAAAGGTAACTTTCAGGACTGAAGCCTTCAACTTGCTAATGAATTGGAGGGTGGGATGGGCAGTTTTCATTTTTGAGAAACAGTGACCTTGTTTGTGAAATAGTAGGCTAAATTACTCCCGTTCTGATTCTCCCCTCGACCTCAGTCTGTTCGGCATTGTCTATCAGCTTCCAAAGTTTGTAACTCCTCGTCTGTGTATTCTGGCTCAAAACGATATGGTTCTGGATCTTGGTTTGATACCAAATAAAAATCCTCTGACAATTCATCAAAGTCAGGCATGACCACGAATCACGTTCGCTACTAGCTAGTTAGTCACGTTGGTTTTGTTGACGGAACGGCGCTTCTCGGGTGCTGCGCTCATCACTCCGCCCAAATAGCAGTGCTTCGCCTTCTGAGAAAATAGTTCCCAGTATTTAAACGTTTAAAAAATGTGTGTGTCTCATATGACCTTGTTATTTGTACACACTGTGACTATACAAATCACAACATGTAAATAGGAAAATGTTGGCGTTATTTTGTCACTTGGGATTAGTATGCTAGCTGTAGCCATTTACATCCAGTCTTTGTGCTAAGCTAGGCTAGCGGTGGGTGCGTCAAACAGATTTAAAGCACGCACGGAGATGAAAAAGGTATGTATGGACTTACCTAACTCTGGGGGATACGGTGAATAAGCTAAAGTCCCAAAAAGTCGAAGTGTTCCTTTAAGCTTGCGCACCTGTTGCTATGACAGCAAGTCCAGGATGAGCTTCGAAGAACCAAACAATCCAAGATCATGCCAAATCGCCAACAATCAAATCCAGCTAACTGAGTTAGCGACGTACGAAGAACGGGCCCCTGGTCCTCAAATTAGATTGACAGAGTGGTGTTCCAAGAGTGCTCAGCCATTTCTCAAAGTGCATTTTTGTTTGTATTTGTGTTCCTGTGGACTTGTGAAACATTGTCAGTCACTGTCCAAGTACTGTTCCAATTCGAAGTTCACATCTAGCCAAGTACTGTTCAAATCCCCAGATGTGGTCTTGCTCCACCACTTTTAATAAGGATGCATATGGAGGTGAATTGTGCAGACTTGAGAGAGCCGAGTATCCCAGAATGCATTTCACACCAATTAGCGAGCGGCAATGCAGGATAAAACCTGCATCATTTTCAAAATACTGTTTTTGTGTCACAAAATATATTAACAGTTTATGGATGAGATTGTGGTTGTTTAAACAATCTATTTATATTTATTAACCAGTCAAGTGCTGAAATTTTATGAAGAGATTTACTGAGGTGTGAGATCCAGGCAATCACTGGGTGGTTCCACGCTCATGTAGCCCACAGAGAACAGAACAGCCTTGTCTCAGCTAGTCCTTCTGAAAATTTCCACTGGCTCTGATGTCGCTGTTGTGGTTAAATATGAGATATAATTAATTTTGGGTAAATAAACTTATGAGACCAAATATTGCCCCTCAAATATATAGCCATGTTGAATTACAGCCCACAAAAATGCAAACCCTAAAAATACAATGCATTAAAATGCAAGCAGGGTTAATGCAATGCATATTTTTTCAAGTAGTGCAATTCAACAAGCTTTTTTGTTTCAAAAATATTTGTCATTATTTTACTTCCATACTTGCATCGGTTTGGAATGATCTGATGCATTTTGATACTCTCTGTAAAGGCAGTATCTGTGGATTTTAGAGAGGTCCTGCATTTCAGAGGTCACTCAGAGGTCTTGGAAGAAGAAAAAAAGGTCTGTTTTAAGTCTCTGTCTTGGGGATCAAACAATCCTTGGCGTTAACTCATGGTTTTCCTCATGAGACTCAAGGTGTGCCATCTGCAAGCTAATCCATCTTTTAAAGCTGCCTAATGTTTACATTTTAAATGTTCGTAACTCTTACAAGTGTTTTTTTGTCTTTTACTGTATGTAGAAGAGTCTGTTAGTTTCCAGACTGATTGGCATCCCAAATTACATCATCTGATTTAGGGTCCTTAGTGTTGGACCTTAGTGGAATTTGGCTCTTTTCACAGTTTTGAAGGAGTCATTTCTGTCTGATTAGCTCTCAGTTTCTACATAATCATTTACTGCACTTTGTTGTTGTTTTTTTTGTTGTTTTTTTTTTTAGATATTTTCCTATAATGGCTAATGAATTGGATTTCTTGCACACTCACATAAAATAGCTTACTTCCGCTTTGTTCATGCCTTTCCAGATTATGTGTGCAGTGCAGAGTGAGAGTGGAGCAGGGTGCGAATTTGCCTGGAGCAAAAAGTGAATTTGTTTTTTACAAAAAAAATTTGCTTTCAGCCAGGAGCTAGGTTTTGAAAATCAGAGCTTCAGTGTTTTCTCTAACTTGATCCTTTGGACCTCCTATTGATTATTTGTTCACAAGACTTTTGAAAAATGTATCACGTAGCCTAGAATTTTTGCTTCAAAACTATGAAAATCATCCTGCCCTAACCCTGCCCACAAACAATAGGCCTATATTGATTTAAAATTTGTAAGACATGTTTTGTGTTAGAAAGCTTTATGCGAGGAGGGTGTGAATCATCATGAATATTGATGTGTTTCACACCTGGGAAGACAAAGACACTCCCATAATGGCCCTATCAGGTGGGACTGAGAATGAGGATAGTTTAGAATGTCTTTTTGATTGTTTGTATTTATTTACAACACAACATAATCCAAAGATACACAACAAAGGTCAAAAAGGCACATTATTGAGCACAAATGATCTAAACAGTAAGACGCGAACAGTAAGACGTGAACACACCTCTGTGCCATTCCTAAAACATTTACCATTTAACATACCTTTCATTTCCAAGGAGTTTGCTTTTTCATTTTACCATGTTTGTGTACGGAGTCTCATGTGAATGTTTAAGTCAGCAGGACTCATCTGTAGCATCTGGTGTGTAAAAAAAAAACTAAAAAAAAACCTGTGAATATGCTGATATCAGAAGCAAGGCTGCACGATTTGGGGAAGAAAATCTAATTGTGATTTTTCTGGTTAATATTACGATTTAAAATTCACTATATATATATATATCCAGAGAAAATATTGTTATTGTTATTAACTATAAATCATTAAAAAGGAACACTTCAGTACCATAGACTGTAAAAAAATATGGACGACGCCCCTTCGCTCTCTTCCATTGGTGAGAACTGAAGCCACCAGTGTCCCTATATGGCGCTGACATCTTGGAACTTGAGTCTGCGCAGTAGCGATCTCGGGACCAGACCTGCGCAGTAATGAGCAGGAAGTAAAGCCGCGAAATCAACGATCCGCCCTCACTCTCGCAGAATGCACTCTCCCTGAGTGCACTTTTTTAAAAATTGATTGCAGTACGACAAGAGGATTGTTAAAATAAAGAAAATACAATCTCCTCAGTCCTCCTAAGATCCCGGAAAAAATGTCTGTTGGTGCTTCAGTGACTACTTCGCTCAGAGAACCTGTCAATCACAGCTGTCAATCATGATGTTACACCACCGTTTTTATAGCATCACGTAACTAACTAAAAACCAACTTATTTTTGAAACAGACACTTGAACTTACATCAGCGTGGTAAAAATGACAGCAAATGAAAGAAACCACCTTTGGAAAAAAGATATTTGAAGTGTAATTTAACTGTTTAGTCACGTCCCGTTGAATAACATGGGGAGGCGGGGCTTATGACCTATACTAGGACCAGTCACCGGGGGGCGATCGAGACATTTTGGCTTCACTTTTCAGGGCTTGTGCGGCACGCTTGTTCAGTACACTACACTACAGAAAAAATATGGATTATCACATGCTACCTCAAATGTTTTCAGACATTATGAAATGAGATTGGAGTAAAACCATATCCTAATGTTTGGCGCGTTTTGCTTTTCAAATGCACAGCGTGAGTGACCCAAACTCACAGCGTGTGCTGAGAACATTTACTGAAGTGATCGAGTCGCTCCTCGAAACATTATTGTTACCACATTATAATAAACATCTATGTTTGAGCAGATATCCACAAACAAAGTATTTCATAGTAAACACCGCTGGCACGTTTGTCGACCCCTAATTCGTTCCCCACAAGGATTTCACCTCAGATTCATTTAAGTTTGTAAACTTGAACACACAAATTTGCTGCATTGATCATAAGCTGCATGATTCAGAAGTGACCTGAGTTTGCATTGCTTCTTGCATCACTGCATTATTGACATAGGACTCGCTAATGTGACTGACTCAGGAACAAGTTCAGATGAGATATGCACTCCCCACACGAAGAAGGATATGAAGAGAAGATCAAGCATCCACGTCACAGCTGGCCGTAATTCACTCTCCATTCATCTCTGAAAGTCTTCACGAAGTTAAGCTAAGTTCCTTTTTAATGCTCATTGCTAAAAGCCTTGCTAAAAACATGCTTGTTGCTAATGCTATCTGTGTTGCTTATACTTATCTTGTCATTTTCATTCAAATGCTTGTGCTAGGTGTAAGAAATTGTAGTCTGCCTCGACCCAGATTCCACTCCTAAATATATTTTAGAATGAGCACATCCCCAAAATGGCTTAGTTATCATAGAGATGAAGGAAGTCAAGTTATATTGTTTCTTCACCATTGATCACATCCTGAGCAAATGGTAGTCAATTGTAGAATGGGACTGGGTGTGGGACACAGAGACCCTTCTCAGACAATGGGGTGTCTCAACTTCATTAACATACAGACCACAGCTGTTACAACAAGAGCAACTTAATTTACATTAAGAGTTGTAAACTGTAACAGGATAAAAGGTTTAAGATTTCAATGTTCTGGCTTCATTGTGACGCAAGGTGCTTTGTGTATCTTGCCACTGCTATGCTGTAATAAACTTTATTTTTGAGATCTTCGACGTCCACATAATTTTTTCTTACATAGGCTTATGCGGTCATTGGCAACTATCAAAACTTATAAACCTATGAAGTTAAGTCGCCTTTATTTTTATAGTACTATGCAGCACAGATTCCAGCAGCTTGTGGGGATAGTTAGGAAATAACGATTCATGGTGCAACAGAATCATTTCAGCAGTGGCGCAGCTCTTAAAAGACATAGTAAACAGTCGCTATTTATGGATTTCCTTTTGTGCCAATAATAATGAACGTAACTTTTCAAGAAACTAATGAAAATATAAATTGAAACTGATTAAAATATCTTTGAAACTGAAAAAGAATAAATTGCAGGCAAATTTTTTGACTTCGTTTTTAATACACTGCATGTTTTGCTACCTATTTCTCATATTTCTTTCGCTGATCTAAACTTACAAATGCGCTTCCAGAGTTTTTCATTTACGCTTCTGAAGTTTTCGTTTATGTTCCCTGAGTTTTCGTTTGCTGTTCTGATACATTTCTCTCGTGGGGGCGGAGCTAGTAGCAGTGTGTTCTCGACTACTGAGTTTTTGATTGACAGCTTCTTCACCTGGAAGTGAAGACGTCAATGGTGTGTTTATGTGTGGATGTTAGCGTATGTAATCGCAGCTTTCTATTTCATTTTAGTGATATTAAGTTTATATCTGTATTTATTTGCTGCTACACTATATTGTTGAGATGATTTCTTATAGAAGGAATAATACAGACGAATGATATCATTATCATTAGTCATCATCGCTATCAGGATACTGGATAGCCTAACTACTTGTGGTAAGTCAGATTTTTTATTTTTTTTTTTTATTAATATACTAATACTATTTATAATACAGTACTGGCTTTTTTCAGGTGGAGAGGCATTTTAGAGCTCAGTGAGAGCCCATAACATTATACAGCTGTGTTGTCTTGATTTAACTTAGCGTTAGCCCAATCACTACATGACTTGTTTATCTAAGTTACATTTGGTTACAGTCTTAGATTAGATCATATTTCCCCCCAGCCACCGCAAACAACATTGGGCTAGAGTACTGTACAGTATCTGTACTGTAGCCTACAGTACAAAAAGTACTGTATCAGTCAATGACCGATGCCATAGGACCAGAGCGCTGTCAATCACTGCCTGATTCAACCTTGGCAATGTAAAGCCTTTTTAACCATGCCAATAAAGCTATTTAAACCTGAATTTCTCAATTGCTGATTAATTTGCAATGCAGAGTTTTTGAAAGAGGAGAGACACGACTTGACCACAGACCACGTCTCTGTTCATAACATGTAAACAGTCAATTATATTGAAGTATCACCCTGGTCGCAATATTTATTCTGATTACTTTTGTGTGATAAAGATGACTGATAAAGCTATTATATGTAACTCGTATAATGAGAAACAAAATGTTTTTTCTGTGTCCATATTTGACTAATATTAATGCAAAAAATTGCACTTCAAATGAACATTTCTGAGAATTTTTTTTAATCTTTATTAGTCTTTAATAATAAATATATGAAGAGTTCAGATGCAAAAGCCTCTAAGTGAAATCTGAAATTTTCTTCTAGAATGATCATTTTTATGAAGCTCGTATATTTAAGTTCAGTAATTTCACTTTAATGGCAATGAAAATTACCTATTAATTGCCATTTAAGTGAAATTACTGAACTTAAATAAACGAGCTTGATAAAAATTATCATTCTATAAGAAAATTTCAGATGACACCTAGAAGTTTTTGCATCTGAACTCTTCATATGTCCAAATTGAAAACGTAATACATGCAAGTAATTATGACTGAAAACATCCAGCAACTACGGAATACACAGCCATGGATATATGTTTATATATAGGGCTATACAGCCATCTACTGGTTACACAACAGTATTACAGATGATAAATGCTGCATGACTCCGAGGTAAATATTTAGTACTGTAAAATCCCTTAAAAAAATGTATTTAATTTGTTTGGAATAAATATTTTAAGTCTGCACCTTGTTACTGTATGTGGGAGTTCAAATAAGTTTGTATTGTTAGATTATAATACATTTCCTCTCTTATTTTCCAGGGAGTGGAGCAACTTTTCCATAAACAAAATTCTGATGCTGACACAGAGGATGGAGTGATAGTACCAGAGATCCACTGTCCCTATCAGACAATAATCTTACTTTGTTCAGACACATCACCTTTGAATGACTGGGATCTTGATCTTCAGACACCTGATTTATTTTATTTTAATATAAACTAGCAAATATTTTAATTTCCTCTAGATTAAAACAAACACAGTTCACAAGTACACAAGAGGTTGCACTTTATTCTTATTAGTCTATGCTGATCTTGGATTAGCATACCAACAGCATATGAATGTTAAGGGGATAGTTCACCCAAAAATTAAATTCTCACTTATTTTACTCACCCTCATGCTGTCCCAGATGCATTTTACTTTCTTTCTACAGATATACACAAATTAAGACTGTAAGGAAGTAATCCATCTCTGCGAGTCGTAAAGACGCTTTAAAAACCACACACAGTGACCGTGACGGTAATCAATGCGACCTCAGTGAATTAATCAATGCCTTCTGAAGTCAAACAATAGGCTAGATAAAAGAAATACTAATAATGTAAACTGTTTTAACTATTAAAAATCACTTCCGACCAACTGTCTTACGTACATACATGGGTTACAAGAATCCACTTGTATTATATGGACTCACAGAGATGGATTATTTGCTTAAAAATCTTTGTCTATGTTTATGTGAAGAAGAAACTCATATACATCTGGGATGGCATGAAGGTGAGTAAATGATGAGAGAATTCTCATTTTTTGGGTGGACTATCCTTGTACTGCTTGTATTCAGTCACTGCTTTGTTACTTGTACTGCAACAGGAACTGTTCAAAGAATCATTGCAACATTTAAAATGTATATGAATTTTTAAAATGTATTCTGTATTTGTAATTGTGCGTTTTGTATAGTAATGTATATCATGAGAATACTGTGCATTATGCAGTTAATGTTTTGTGGATTCTGGTCTTTCCTGTCACAACATTATTGCATCCAAGACTTTCACTCTGATACTTGTGTATATGCTTTAGTGACAATAAAGAATGTACATTTATTTTAATTCATATTTTAAATTACATTTAACTGGTTGTATAAGTCACAATTGAAACGGTTGATGATTGTTAAAATATATTTACAATTTTAAATGTTAGAAGATAGTATTAATTAAATGAAATAGCTAAATTCAATTATCAATAAAAAAAATGGCAACAAGAACATTCTGTGTGTGACATATGTAATGAAACGCCCTTTGAGGTCTGTATCATCTGACAGCAGGCCACGATTGTAATTTTCATATTGTTTAAATTCCTCTTATTTAAGTGATCATTAATTTTGATGGTGTAAATCATGTATATCATGCTAACAATGAGTATGGTTGCCAACCTTGATTACCTGGTTGAAGTGAAACTTTTTTGACGGCTGAATATATCACACACGTTTGCTAGTATTCTCTTTAAATTGTAACAGCTCAACCTAATCAGAGCCTAACATACAAAAGAATCATCAGGAATAAACAAATATTCTCCGAAAACATTGGACACTATACAATATTTTAAGTATTATATACAGTCCTTTAATGTACAATTACACCTGAATAGACTGAATAGATCTCTTGTGCTCCTAAAAGCTTCTGTCGACAAAGTAGTAGCTGCAGGTAAATACAGATAAAATTAAAAAACAAACATAACTTAATATCACTAAAATGAAATAGAAAGCTGCGCTTACATACGCTAACATCCACACATAAACACACCACTGACGTCTTCACTTCCAGGTGAAGAAGCTGTCAATCAAAAACTCAGTAGCCAATGAAAACACACTGCTACTAGCCCCGCCCCCACGAGAGAAATGTGTCAGAACAGCAAACGAAAACTCAGGGAGCATAAACGAAAACTTCAGAAGCGTAAACGAAAACTCCAGAAGCGTAAATGAAAACTCTGGAAGCGCATTTGTAAGTTCAGATCAGCGATTGAAATATGATAAATAGTTAGCAAAACATGCAGTGTATTAAAAACAAAGTCAAAAAATTTGCCTGCGATTTATTCTTTTTCAGTTTCAAAGATATTTTATTCAGTTTCAATTTATATTTTCATTAGTTTCTTGAAAAGTTACATTCATTATTATTGGCACAAAAGGAACTCCATAGCTATTCAGTTGAGTCCGTTCAGCATTGATTCTGTCGGGTATCGGACAGCTTGGTCTATCTAGTTATTCTTGGAAACATGCCATTCTTAAAGCTATAGTGTGGCGCTATATATATATATATATATATATACATACATATATATATATATATATATATATATATATATATATATATATATATATATATATATATTCTAAAGGCTAGTTATTGAAAACATGCTTGTGCTTAAGGCTATCTGGTTGCTATTGAAAACATGCTTGTTCTTAAGGCTATCTAGCCCTGTTGGTATTGGAACATGCCTTTATTTTAGGCTTATCTGGTGTCATTGACAACATGCTGTGCTAAGTTAATCCAGGTATCAGCAACATGCTTGTCGTTGTTTCAGAAACATTTCTTATCAGTAGCCTACTGTACTTGTTGCTTAAGGCAAATGTTATCGAATAATATGCTTGTTAATTAGGCTTCCAGTATTATTTCTGCATACTGTACTAAGCGACATGCTGTGGTAATTAAAGTGCTGTTTAAGGCTTATCTGTTTGCTTTGGAAAAATGCTTGTTTCTTTATTTGAGGTTCAGCCAAAGATGGCGCTCGAGCACGACGAGGTTAGCCATACTTCTGCCGATCGCTTGAGCGGTAGCCTTTGTAGCGTACAGTGCCAGGTCTGTGGCGCTACGCAGGTCACGAAAAGCCTCAGGGTCCGGGCCAGACCCGTCCATGTATTGGAGAAGCTTAGCCTGGAAAATCTGTAATACCGCCATGGCGGCTTCCGGCAGAGAGTGCAGCTTCAGCGCTCCCAGGCACGCGGCGCACTCTGTGTGCCCGTCCAACTCATGCAGAAGGGATCCGCATGAGGTGCATGAAGAGCGAGGCATTTGAAACAACGCCTCGCAAATTTGGTCTTTTAGAAAACTATAGTGTTGCAACGGCGAGCACACAGTTGGCAGAGAAAGGATATAGCGTTGTTCACCGGATGGCCACAGGAGAACAGCGACAGAAGAGAAGCGGCTTCTAGGTGAGTGAAGAAGGCGCTGTCTGCTGTATGCAAGGTTCGTTCTGGCTGTAAAAGGCTTGTTTCCATGGCGAAGGCTTCAGAGACAGAGACGTGAAGTGTCGCTGAAGGAGATAAAATCTGGTATTATGGCGAAATAATGGGCTTTTATAGACATAAGCCCCACCCATTCTGGCGGGCTCTGACGCGCTTTGGCGCGGAGTCGCCTGATTGGTTCGCACTTTGCCATAGGGTGTGCAGTTGCCGCAGCACAGCCAATGGGCGAGCTAGATGCTCTGCTGTGTTCGCTGTGCAGCTGCACTGCGTTTTAAATATAGGCTTCAATATTTCTCGAGGAAAGGAGAAATATTGAAAAATTAGCTACGCAATACGAAGTGACCGTTCTCGAAAGGGAACAAACGTGACACTATGTACACAGCAAAATCCCCAGTGTTAAATTAACACTCCTCAGTGTTTATATGTGTCCACACTACAGAGTGTTAAAATTAACACTGAAGCAGTGTTGAAGTTAATGAGATAATTAAGTGATTAATTAAGTGATGATTGGCTATTAGTGGTGACACCTGATGTTAATAAGCAGAATCATTGACGGAAAGAGAAAAAACAATAACAGAAAAAAGAGAAACACAAGAACTACAACTGACTTCGAGTCATTACACATTGTTGCACTTATTACCAGTTTGACTTTATTTCTGTCATACATCGACAAAAGTTCTTGAGATTTAACAGAAGTTTAGACGGTAATATTTTATGGAATTTTTCTTTTCAAGTTACCATTTTGGTGGTCAGTGTTTGCTTTAGTTGGCCTCTTGACTCTTTTCATTTTATAATATTAGTTTTTCTCTGGTTGCTACAACTCTGTGTTTATAAAGCACATTTGTTACTGCAAGAGAAAACATGACCTGCTCACAATATGTTTTGATGATAAAAACATTATAATGTAGTGACCTGATTCACTGATGTCATTCAGAGTCTAAATTTTTGACTATATGCTTGATGTCTTGTTTTAGTATTGGTGATTGTAGCTCTGAGATTCTACAATTTGAGATCCAACAGCAATATGAAAAATTTTGAAAATACTTTGAGCAAAGAAGTTATTGTGTTTAAACACACAGACATCAAGAATCAGCATATGAATCTCAACAATGGTGACAATAAACAATCTAGTGACAAACAGATCAACTATGAACATCACAAAACAAGCTACTAAAGTCAGAACAAAACAATAGCAAAATAAAAGCCAACAGAAAAAACAATGAAAATTACAGGACAATTCAGCTGCATAATTTATTCATGCTGCAATGCATGATGTCAGCCAGGGATGCGTTCTGATTGGTGGCTCCCATCATGCATTGCAACATTAAGCATTTGTTTGATTGTCACCATTGTTGAGATTCATATGTAGATTCTTGATGTCTGTGTGTGATTTTAAGATTTTCAGATCTTTAAAATATTGCTGGAAGTAACTACTGTAGTGAAAAATTAATAAAACAATTAGATAATCAGTTTATAATGCTGGGTGCCATCATTGAATCAGGTCACTAGTAATTTCATCATCGAAATATAACCAGGGCTGCATTTCCAAAAGCATCTTAAGCCTAACTTAATCGCAGACCAACTGCAATAAATGGTCTATACGATCAAATTAGGCTTGCGATATTTTCAGGAAACACAGCCAAAGTCATAGCTTCTCTTGCCACAACACATATGCTCTATAAACACAGAGTTGTAGCAGCCAGAGAAAAACTAATGTTAAATAATAAAGTGTCAAGAGTCCAACTAAAGCAAACACTGACCACCATAATGGTGACATGAAACGAAACATTCCATAAAACATTACCATCTAAACTTCTGTTAAATCTAAATAAGACTGTGTGTAGATGTATGACAGAAATAAAGTCAAACTGGTAAAATAATAAGTGCAATAATGGTTCAAAGTCAGTAGTTCTTGTGTTTCTCTTTTTTCTGTTATTGTTTCTCTTTCCTTCAGTGAGTCTGCTTGTTATCATCAGGTGTCACCACTAATGGTCAATCATCACTTAATTAATCACTTAATTATTGCATTAACTTCAACACTGCTTCAGTGTTAACTTAATTATCTCATTAACTTCAACACTGCTTCAGTGTTAATTTTAACACTCTGTAGTGTGGACACATATAAACACTGAGGAGTGTTAATTTAACACTGGGGATTTTGCTGTGTAGGTAGATGCACATTTTGAATATTTAAGTGCATGTCCACATTGAATCTTAACCTTGGCTTTAATCAACTCACATACTGACAGGCTTCAGGTAAAAAGGGGGCCGTTTACAGGACACCATTTTCACGTTTTCAACTAAAAACTGAAGACTTTTTATGTGTTTTGGCCGTTCATCATTTACACGACAAAGGTGTTTTGGTGGCCTGAAAGCGCAAACTATTGAAAATGGGTTTCAAAGAAACAATTAAACAAAGGGGTGCAACTGTACGAACACGGAGAGTGATCGCAACAAGCTACCACAAGTAACGTGTTTTCATACATTATTTATGGCATGAGCACACATTCAAGCGGTTCAGAAATTATTCATCTGTAATATGTCAGTTATAAATAATAGATATATAAATACAAATTATAAAGACACATTTTGGAAAAGGTTTTCATTTTCATTGAGTTTTACTTTCACTTTTACATGTTGTTTCCAAGCTGGTAAACTGAAAAATTACGCTTAATTTGAGATACACTTTCCACGCAGGTCATGAGAGCGGCTATGACAGTTCATAACACAGCAAGTGTTCACCTTTCCTATGTGTTTTTAAGTGTATAATATAAGTTTTAACGTCTACCTCCACTACTACTCAGTCTCTAATGTCTCTCAGTCTCTGTCCTAATGTCCCAGAATGCATTGCGTTGCTGACATCACGTTTCCATTCTCTTACAAAGGAAAATATTCAGAGGAGAACTTTCTAAAACTGGGATTACAGTGAATGTTTCTGGCTTTGTGAAGATGAAATGTACCAAGAAGACAAAGTAATTACAGTATTATCAAGATTAAAATCCTAATGTCTACAACTACTTGTCTGGCATGCATTATACAGTGTAATTAGTATTTTTCATTAATCCGTGTGAACAGGGATCGTTTTGATAATGTTGTCATCTGAACAAAAAAACTTTTTTTAGCCCATCATTTTTTTATTATTATTTTTTTTACCGTTTTTAGCACATCGTTGATGTGTAAACCTACCCTAAAAGAGAAGCAATTAATCACTCAGCAGTTAAGCAGACTCTTCATTCCATCAGATGACCCCATCATGATCACTTCAAATGCCAAGCTGAATTCTGCAGTTTGAGGATTGAATACACCATGATCCGCTGTGTCCTATGTTGAATATTACCTTGACCGCAGCATGTCAGAATCAGTAATGAGCAGAGTAAATGCTGGGATAAACTCTCAGTAAAATATGCTGAACTTTTGCATAAAATCCTGCACTCTCACTTATTTAACCACAGAGCTTATGGGCACGACAGCATTAACATAAATGTGAATTCATGCATATTGCAAATCATGGCCAGCAAGTTATGGGAATAATCAACTTGCATCAATTGCATTCGCACCATCTGGAGGAAGTTCACTAACACTGAATAGATTTGCACAATAACACAATACATATTGAAGGTGAAATAGGTTAATGAGTTTTATAGGATTCAGAATTTTCTATGGTGTGGCACATGGTCACAGCTATCTCTCCCAGAGGAGTTACATTGCAAAAAAATAATAAAAAAAATTGGCCAATATCAATTTTTCAATCACTTCTAGTTCTGCTTGATGGAACAAAAGAATCTAAATCCACTGAGCACGGGTGAGTAAATGCTATTCAGATGTTTAATTACAGTTTCGTTTTGCTCCATCCCCAGAGCACGACTCTTCTTACAGCCATAACAATTGCATTTAGAGTGGTAGAAACAATGTCAGGACAGTTTAGGATCCTCAAGACTGGAATCCAATTGTGCACAGCACTAAGAATAGACATGACACTTTAGGAATAACCAAGTTATGAAGATACATTTTAATGTATAGTTCACCCCAAAAAAATTATTCTTTTGTCATCTTTTACACAATCTGTGTTGGTCCAAACCTGTATGAATTTGTCTCTTCCATGGAACACAAAATAATCTTTGCACAGCTTTACACACCACAAAAGTTCATAGTGACTATCAAACAAAAAAAAAGTTAAAAAAAGAAATGTGAAACAAAAACGTAATTGTAGTGTAATTATTGTAGGGTGCATCATATAAGGTTACAACACACACAAGAGCATAACACATGGAATACAGGGCACAAGCTATATGCACTACGTTTATGCTGTTTCTGTGGTGTTTCAGTGTTTTTCTCTGTTTAGATCAGTTATTGTGAGTATTCATGATGGTGATTCAATGTGACTGTTAAGCCCTGTTTACACCTGGTATTAAGATGCGTTTTGGTCGATCGGATCACAAGACGAGGTAGACACATACCCGTTTACACCTGGTATTTTACTTCTTAGAAGCATACCTCTGGTCTTTAGTGACCTTTGATGTCAACTACCCTCCTCCTCATTAATTTTTTCAAAGTTAGACATCAACCTTCTTAGTATTCCTTAATCATTTCATTATAAACATTATAACAATAAAAAATTATAAAGAATGCCTGTTTTCACATTTATTTTTTGTAAAAAATTGTATAGGGTTGCTACCGACCCCAGGTGTATAACAGTGTCCACTTTCAACCACTTCTGTCCTGATTTCTTCGATGGGAGGGTCTATGGGTGGGTAAATATATGAGCTTTATTAGATCTTTTGACCTAATGGACGAAATAAGCTCACGCAATTTACATATGAACACGCCCGGAGACGACGGAAAAGCATACAGAGAGCATCAGCTTTCGTTTGTGCTCTGATAGCCGGTAGACCACGGCGAGCACTGTGAGTGCGTGTTAAAAATCAGGAATTGCGAGAGAACATTGAGCTTGGTATGTTTTTTGTCTATAAACCAAACTTGGGTCCAAAGATAAACCAAAGATTTTCAGTAAAGCAAAAAGAGACAGCTTGAGGAAATCTACCTCCTCACCCTCCACTGAGACCCTTCTCAACTGCAGGAGGCTGTGTGCTTCTTCAGCATATGTTCATCATTTTTCAGGGTTTAATGAAGCTTTGACATCCTGCATTGGCCCAGCAGACTACAGCCCAGTGATGGTCACTTCCCACAGCCTGAAGACCTAAAACACGCTGCCTTTCTGAACTGTTGAAGGTCACTTTAACCTGCTTTAACCTTTTGTAAAGTTAAATAAGCAAAGTACTGTGAAACAAGGTCAGTTTGATCTGGTGATAAAACTGTAAAATGCTAGAACACTTTTATGCTCATTATTCCACAGCCACACACGTTATTTCATTACAACACATTTAACCGAGGGAGGTAAATGGAAATGGAGGATCTAAGTGCAGGTTTTTACATTTATTGATAACAAAGCAAAAACCCAAACAAGGGAACACAGAGAGAACAGAAAACAGAGACACACGCAAATGCAGAGAACATGGAACGACTGACAAGGAACAAAGCAAACAAAGGCTATAAATACACAAGAGCTAACAAGACACATCTGGGAACAATCAGACTAATCAACAGAGAAAAATACAAAGGATTTCAAACATGGCCCTAGGAATAGGAAACAAGAACAAAGCAGGGCAAAATTACAAACTGAGGCTGAGTCCGAAACCGCATACTCACTGAGTAGGTACTTAATTCCAATAAGTACTTACTTAACGAGCGCTAAAAGAGCAGGTACTTTATAGCCTGATCTCGTTAAGTATGAATGTGAGCCGTACATCATCCGCCATGTTGACGTTATCATGTGACCTACGACGTTATCACAATCGCAACAACTTAAAAGATACGAGTGACAGGTTTAATTAATCTATCTGTTAATATCTTGATATTGACGAAACTTGCTCATTTTGTGGTCTTGAAGAAACTGCCCATTTATTTTGTGATTGTAGTAGAACCAATGAATTATGGGTTGATTTAAGTTCTTATATTTTTAACCCACTAATGTGACCCACAGTTTTATCCTTAAATATATTATTTTTTATTACGAAACCCCCAAATCGTCATCTCTTGAATATGTTGTTAAATTTATTATGAAAAAATGTTCCCCCACAAGCAAAAGTCGCTTAAAGGGTTAGTTCACCCAAAAATGAAAATTCTGTCAGTAATTACTCACCCTCATGTTGTTCCAACCCCGTAAGACCTTCGTTCATCTTCGGAACATAAATTAAGATATTTTTGATTAAATCTGAGAGCTGGATCACTCCTCCATAGGCTGCTAGGTGACCGAAACTTGCTGGCCCAGAAAAGTTATTAAAGAGATCGTTAATATAGTCCAAGTGACTACAGTGGCTTAATCTTAAGTATATCAAGCGACGAGAATACTTTTTGTGCGCAAAAACAAACAAAAATAACGACTTTATTCCACTATTCATTTCCTTCTCTCTGGGCCTCTAGTTGGTTCACGTAGTGTTTTTGCGTAGCGCGTCTGTGTTACACGTCACCACGTAGGCTCACAATTGGTCGAAGCTGGTCATGTGTGTGATGCGTGTTGACGTGCAACACAGACGCGCAGCGCAAAAACACTACGAGGCCCAGAGAAAAGGAAATGAATAGTGGAATAAAGTCGTTATTTTTGTTTGTTTTTGCGCACAAAAAGTATTCTCGTCGCTTGATATACTTAAGATTAAGCCACTGTAGTCACTTGGACTATATTAACGATCTATTTAATAACTTTTCTGGGCCAGCAAGTTTCGGTCACCTAGCAGCCTATGGAGCAGTGATCCAGCTCTCAGATTTAATCAAAAATATCTTAATTTGTGTTCCGAAGATGAACGAAGGTCTTACGCGGTTGGAACAACATGAGGGTAAGTAATTACTGACAGAATTTTCATTTTTGGGTGAACTAACCCTTTAAATCTCCATTGTTTTCCTCTTTTTCTTGTTGAAACTCTCGTTTTATCCCTCAGGCTTATAAATAGGAAAAAAAAAAAAAAAGCATTTTATTTATGTATTATGATGAGTTATTCAAATATATTTAACCTTGTCATTGTGCTTTTTTCCCCAGTGTATATAATCTTATATTATGATGTACGCAAACCCATGCTATTTTTTTTTTTTGTCATTATGATTGTTCATTGTTGAAAGATACAACCATGTCTTTCCCTGGGGCCGTATTCACAAAGAATTTTAAGGCTAAAAGTAGCTCCTAACTGGCGAATTTAGGAGCAACTCCTAAAAATAATGGGCGTGTCACTCGTAACTTTAGGACTCCTAATTTTTTTGACTAAGAGTAATTCACGAAGCATTTTAGCCCTAAAAGTAGCACCTAAGCCTGGGACAGCTTAAAAGAAGTCGAGAGGACTCCTAACTCACTAAGACCTATTCACAAACCGCTTTTTGTGGCATTTCACGTTGCGATGTTTTGAAATGTGTATGCGGCGGCTACAGGAGCTTCCAATCGCGAGGGAACAATTTTGCATTGTAGGCATAACTAGAGATGCAATAACGCCACCAACAACAACCAAAACTAGGCTACTCATTGCATGTAAACTATTTGTAACGTTTCATTGTGAATCAAATTAAAATGTTCTTCTCTTTGCAAACGTAGGCAGAGGCATTTAGTGACAGATTAATTCAATAATGTTGCAAAGATATTGCATACATCCATATGTTTCATTAGGCTACTAGGCTATTTGTTTTGCCTTACTCTTTATTCATTTAGGCTATTTATTCAGTTATTCATCATCTTCCGTCCTTCGCACTACTTGTGTAGCGCACGCATTCTCAGACCTGTCACTCATCATCGTAGGGGAGGTGTTTGGAATCATTCCCGCGTTACAATCATCAGCCAATCAAGGTGGTCACTTCAGTCAAGCTTGTGCATGAGTAATGACGTCATCCATAGCAACGAAGACAAACTCTTAGTTTAGGAGTTGTCATTTTTCTTTACTAAGAGTAGGTCTGAAAGGCGTTGTGAATAACTTTTAAGAGAAAACTCCTAGCTAAAATATTTTAGTGCGATTTAGGAGTACTCCTAGTGGTAAGATAAAATGCTTTGTGAATACGGCCCCTGATATTTATGTAACTAAAAGTTCTGCAATAATTAAATGATAAAGAGACAGGTGCACTAACTCGACAGTCCTACGTAGAATGGTTTTCCTCATCGTTTGTAGTGTCTGTACAAAGGAGACGGGCACCTGCGCGAAGATCTCGCCTTAGGAGAAAATTTGATTTTATTCTGGGAAAATGTAAGCATCACTCCTTAAAAATTAAGATTACCCCAAAATGAATTGCATTGCTAGCCCACCCCCAACACTTATGCACAATAATAAAGATAAATGCTGACCAATACTTAATATTACTTTTTTTTTTTTACTGAATTATATATTTTAGTAAAACAAGCCAAATATAATTTTTGTTTTGTCATATGCAGTGAACACATCTCAATTTTCAGTCAAGCAATGAATTAATGCATTATTTAATGAAATGAATTATATTTTATTTACTGACAACAACAAGAAACATGAATAAATCAGTAAAAAAAGTAACCATCACAATAAATAAATTCACCTGTCTCTGCCGTCCATCATGTCCCTCATTGCTGCAGTCAGACTGGAATCTGATCATGGATGGGAAAGGACCTGTGAGTCAGTACAGAACCTGTGAGACTCGTCTCAACAGCAAACACTCCTGTGAGAGAAGTAGAGCGAGCCTTTAACATGCTGAAAACAAGCTGGTGCTCTATTTTCTTCATGGCCAGAGGTGAGCCATGCCTTTGTGCCTGAGGTTGTTGCTTGCTGCACTGTGCTTCACAATCTGAGGCAATAAGGGCCGGTGGAGTGATGGAGGGTCTCATCCATGGCACTATTTCCAGGATTTAGCTCTGGGCTCCTTATCCTCAGTGATGATGATATACCAGTCTGCAGAAATGTCAGAATCCTACAAAAATACACAAAACATAATAAAAAACAGACATGTTAACAGCACAATGTCATTTGATTTCTGTATTACAAGTAACAAAATTATCTTATTTTTTATTTTTATTTCAGGTTTTCCTTATTTACCTTTTTTTTTGATAGCCTGTTCAGGAACCGTTTGGAGCGGTGGTTGGTGCTTAGGAGTCCCGATTGTGTAACAGTCACTTCCTCAAGTTGGTTGAACATGTATTCGACCTTGGCCTCGGCGTGAGAGAGGGAGTCCTCTGTCCATTGGGCACTTGCCCAGCTGTATTGGGCTACGGTGCTGGGGTAGTGTGCTCTGTAGGCCGGGCGGGGCTGGATGAGTCGAACATGCACTTGCTGGGTGTGTGTCCTGTAGTCGGTGATCAGGAGTCTCAGTTGTTCTCTCAGTGGCAGTTGTCCTCTGGTTGGCTGACAGCACAGCATGGCGAACCACAGCAGCAACCTGGTACAGACAACAGGGAGAGAGAGAGAGAAAGGGGAGGAAGAAGCCAGCGAGGGTTGTCTTTGGTTGGACAGGGCAGTCTTTTTACTTCGTGGGTGGCCACTAGGTTTAGCTCGCCTTGGCCCATGTTTTGCCACATCTTGCTGCCGGCATGTCGCTTGCTTCAGTGTCTCGTCAGTGGCTCTGGTGCTGCGGTGTGCAGCACATGATGCGTCATGGAAATACATTGGCATTATCCCCCTTTTGCGCCGTGGCATTACAAGCCTTGGCATTGTGATGTCAGATGGTGCACAACCCAGAATGTTGTTCTGTGCATGCAGCATGTGCTTGGTGTCATGCAGTGGTCTGAGGCACTGGTTGTCAGTGAGGTCAGACGGCGTGCGAGGGTGGTTAGGCAAAGTCTTTATGGAGGTGTCAGAAGCCCACATGTCCGCTATGTTGGTTTTTGTAAACAGCGGAGCCAGCGTAAGCGGCTCTGGGGTAGGCAGTTTAGCTTGTAAAGTTCTTATGCTGTGTGTAATTTCTTCAACCTTGCGGGTGGGTGGGTTGGTGGGTTGAAAGTGACCACAGCTTGTTGTTTAGTGCACCAGGCTTGGCGAGGGCATGAGTGAGGTCATGTTGCTGCAGGTCAGTCATGACCTTGAGGCAGCAGGTGTCAAAGTCTTTGGTGGGCTGTAAGGTGCAGGGTAGCGGATTCGAACCTTCAGTTGGTGCTGAGTCTGTGTCTTCCTGGCTGGCTGTGGGAGTTCCCATGAACTCCGTGACCTGACCGTCTGGCTGTGACTGGAGGGGGTGAAGTTCTCGTACTTGAGCCCAGACTTTGAGCTGTTTCAAGTCCAGTAACGGTTCAAAGCGATCTAGAAGGTCTCTGCCGATGAGGAACGGGAAAGTGTCCATTTTTGAGATGAATACGGGATGGACTAGACTCAAAGGACCAATTGTCAGGTGAATGTGAGCTACCTGTTCGAGCCGGATGTCATTTTGACTGTATGACTGCACGTTCAGTTCACAAGTTTGCGGTGTAAGAGTTCGATCTTGTCTCTTAGCTTCAATTTGGAGTCTTTTGCAAAGTTGAGATGAGATCACCGTAAGGTCTGATCCTGTGTTGATCAGGGCTTCCATGCTCACTTCCTTTTCCAACGTGATGTTCAGGTGGAGTTTCCGGCCCACCCCCTTTTCGACGAGGTTGCCCAGGAATGTTGGCATCGGGGCAGGTGTGACGATCGATGGGTGGTTAGGACCGGTCTCGTGTAGCTCGCTGCGGAGGCAGGTAGCCAAAACAGCATGTTCAGGGTGTGCCGCTGTCAGCTGTGGAGCTTGGGTGATGCTGTCACCTTGTGATGTGACAGTTAGCTCTGTGGTCTGTGGATGACGAGCAGTGTTCGGGGTGCTTGGCTCAGTCAGATGGCAGTTAGACAGGGTGTTGGTTTCGGTTCTTATGCTTAGACATAAGATGTCTGGTTCGTCTTTCTTGTCTTCCTTGCGAGTTTTTCTGTAAAGGAGCTCTTTCAGCACCCTCAGGATCTCTGTTGTCTCAGACGTGGCTGCACTGTGTTTTTCTGATGTGGTGGGCTCAGGATTGAGCTTACCAGTGTCGTGTCGAGAGTGGTTCCACTGCCAGCTGTCGGGGCTTGGTGTCCTGGACGGTGGAGATCGGCTCTTTTTGGGTCGCCGGCCGGCTTCCCATGGAGCTTGTAACAACAATGAGAAGGAACCAACCACCGACTCATCTTCTTTTTGAATATTAATTCAAATTCTCTGCTTCTCGATGAATGAGGGGGGGGGGAAAGACTTGTTCAGAACGTCTCATGATCCTCATCCATCTTGTCATCGGGGCCAGGCGCCAACCAGTCGGGCTGTTTAAAACTGACCCCCAGCACTAACGAAATAACTGGTCAATACTATCTTTGTTGCCGAAATTACTGATTGGTTAAGAGAAAGACAAAGACCAAGGTCTCACACAAGAGTCCTCACGAACCAGAGCCATAAATCATCCAGTCTCCAGAAAGTCTGCTTACCAAAGACATTTTTATTGGTTAACTTAAGGAAAAACTGGTCAACGTTTGATAGTTTTGCAAGACGGATCAGTTCAGAAAATGGTACTGCTGACCCCTGCGGCCAACGGACCCCATCTTGGTCCCATGAGAGATGAACAAAACCTCTCTTCAGCAAGAACTATCCATGACCTCAGATTGGAATGTCTAAACTTTGCACACCAAAAAGACTTTACCTATCAAGATCCATAAAACTCATTCAAGAACAATTTTCAACGGACTTAAAAACATCATACATCATTCTATGTGTTTCTACGATATATATGTGTCCGTTTAATATGCTTTGATCCCATATAATTCATGTAATTGTTAGAATTATAATTATTAGACGTGTGAATGTGTGAAGTGTGTACTGTTTCATATCAATGCTATCTTACGAACACAAATAGCAAGATGACGGGAATTAAATCTGTTTAAAAATGTTCATATTCTGATAATTCGAAATCATGCCTAAACTGCATCTGGTCTTTTAGTTTCATTAGAAAAACCCCTCAGGGAATACATGATTTATGACTTTGAAAACAAAGAACAGTGTCTAATTGGTCCGCTCTCTTCAGAAGGGGAGGCCAAATTTTAGTTAAAAACCTTAGACCCAAAACTCTCTGGGCTCTCTGCTGATAGCTCTGAGTTCGCTCTCGGGAGTCCAAAAGTTAGTTCGTTCAAAATGTTCTGATACAGAAGAGCTCTCAACGAGTGCAGAACAAAGACGGAGACGGCAGACGATGGTTTTAGTAACCATGTAACGTTAACAGACGAGCAGATCAACCCAAATTAAGATCAGATATGGGTTAGATTCAATTTCCAGTCATCTAGCTCCTTTCCGTATCTCATTTTCTTTCTTTCTTTTGTGTTATTCTTCTTTTCCGATTGAAAGTCTCGGTTTTAAGTTAAGTTTTGCTGCAAAGTTTCGTTCCACGATTCACGGCTGCAACGCACGCTTTCAACTTCAAAGACGCATCAACCATCCGCGACCGCCAGCCACACGTGACTGGTCCTCGCCCCATCTATCCAGGCACAAGGAGACCACAGCCGACGAACGAACCCGGGGAAACCCTCTGTTACGCAACGAAGGGAATTCCCAAAAAGGAACGCAAAGACAAGCAAGTACCTCCAGACTAAAAGCTGCACTGGTGTATTTACATAAATTTAATAACCTGTCTAAGAAACGATAGAAGGGTTAAATTAATGATTGATGGTTCGTTCCAGGTCATGTCTAAGTGCATATGGAATCGTGAGATTTCATCCTTTCACTCTTAAACCCACTCTTTCCTCACTCTCTTCCTTTCTGCAACCTGTATGAATGTGTGTGTATGCGTGCGCGTGTGTTTGTGTTAGTTGTTAGGATAATCAATAGAGTCGTGTGTTTGTGTTAGAGATTAGCTGTATGTGTTAGTATATAATCAATAAAGTATTGTTTGTATTTGAAAAGAGATTACTTGTGTATGTGCTTATCAGATTTATTGTCTTGAACTTCGATCAAAAGTTACCTATGCTTTTACCCTATTTCTTAATTTACTGTTAGGGGGTTATTCTTTCTTGGCCAGGAAGATATTATATTTCCTAGAGTTAATAATTGTTTATGCCTTCTGTTCATTGGATGAACTGATAAATGATCATATTATTGATTCTGTTACAGTAAATTTTGAAAATAATTAAATTATTAATTATTGATCATAATTCGTTATGAATAATAATTAATTATATTTATACGTGGGCGTATAAACGCTACATTATTTATGGTGGAGAGAATGCGGGAAGTTTAACCTAAATTGTAAGCATATACGAAGTAATTTATATTTTCATTTTCATGCGGATGAGAGATCCGAACCTCTGAGAGTCTGTGTGTATGACGTATGCAGCGCGCGCCGCGCGCTCCGTTTGAATGGATGTCTGCTGCTTGAGCTGTTACTCTAGCCTAGTCTGCCTCCCTTCCCGTGTTATTTTATTTTAAACTGCAGTAAAATAACCCAAGATATAAAATTTCACACAATGATAAGGTAAGGATTGAGCGTGTCCCTCAATCTCTGAAATACTTTGATTATAGTTTACTGACGTCTGCGTGTTCCAGCGTCTTTCAAAGCTGTAACTTATGCGTGTTTGTATCAGTCAGAGAGCTGAATGAAATTAAAACTGCAGTAATTAAAATAACCATGTAAAGGACGGACGAGCGTGTCCCTCGTCTAACGTGAACGTTAGTCCTTATTTATCTGATCGTCACTCAGTGCGTGTTCCACTGGGACGAATATTCTCCTCACAGATTAGTCTTTATTTATCAGGTTGTCCGTGCGTGTCCCACGGCAATTCCCGTGATAAACTATAAGCTTATCTGTGTCTGTTCAATTAATTCTCGTGTAAACACTGCGTATGTCCGAGTGTAGTTGAATAGGAATTATTTAAAGTTGTATTCAAGTAAAGCTTGACGTTGAAACTCAACCAACAGTTAAAAACCCTGTTGTCTTCGTGTGCTCAGATAAAATTGCACAGAGACGATCCACAGAGATCGCTATAATTGTTCCATCTATTACAGCACAAAGCTGCCCTTTAAAGTTAATCTCACTCCTAACAAACTGAGTGAAGCCCCACGTCGTAAAACAGCTACGAGTGGTGTCCTTTAGTGCACAGTTTGAAATGCGCCGTCATTTCACGTAATACGACTGTACGTGCATATTCTCCAAACATTGCTGAAATGTGCCGACATTTCATGTAACTGCTTATTTGTTTACAAACTGCAATTCACAGTTCGCCCACTAGCGTTTGTTTTGTCGCCATAGTTACAATCGTGACACGGAAGTCTTAACCAACGCTTCCGGGTGGGCTCTGACCAACGCCACAGTGTAAACAAACTGAAACAAAACCCATTTGTGGCTAAGCTAAAGCTAAAGCTAAGCTAAGTAGTTGTTTACAATTGGGGCCTAACCTATATGCTAAAGCCTTAAGCATTATCTACGTTTGTCATTAGTATTAACATCAGTGGTTAAATACAGTGTCTGTTTGAACAACGTTAAAGTGATTTAACCATTTAACACCTTGATTGTTACACCTGTTGGTCTTTTCTTCTTTCCTATTTTACCTGTCTCATATTTTGTTTAGCTGCATTTTACTTGAAAAAGGAAATACTGGTTTATGAGTATTAATTGCCAAATTCTAATTTGATTTAAAAAAGGGAAATATTAAATCAAGATTGAAGTTTTATTTTTCTAAACAGGTAATTTCTAATGATTTCTAGATTTATTTTTTTATAAATCTAATTTCATAATTTTTACAATTTCTAGATTTCTCTTTTGATTCCTAGCTTGGGAGTGAAACACCTGAGCCTCAATAGGAGACATTGGCATCTCACTACAAGTTTCAAATAAATCAGAGATAAACCTCTCTTACAAAGTTTTATTTGTGAATGTTTAGTTGTTGGCAACTATCAATTCTATACTCGTAGGTTGACAAAGGCTCCAGAGCCATTTGTGGATCCAATCTCCTTCCCTTCTTTCCTTCTTACATCCTTCCTGTTCTGTCCTGCGTTCCCATCCTTCACATTTGTGGGAAACAAACCTGGAAGAACCATCAATCGAGTCTAAAGAAAGAGAAAGATAATTTTTCCAAAGAAAACAATTATTAGGTATTTGATTTGTAATCAAACCCTCTCTTGTTCTCCATACTCTCTCTGTCTTTGTAAACACAATTTACAATTTAACATCTTATCCAAGATCATTTAACAGAGACAAGTGTTGAGCAACCGTCGCCTTCATAGCATCCCAGCTGTAAGCGGTCCAACTGATGGTGTGTGGTGTCAATCCTGTAAAACTCGGAAAAAGGTATCAGCATTATTATTGTATTATTTTTCCTTGTAAACATAAACAATAATATTGTTTACCTTTCTGGAAACAGATTCTCACCTATAGGAAGCATTTACGAGAAAAATAATATTTCTCCCACTTAAGAATTTTCTTTCTTGTTTTATTGAAATTAGTTTTAACCTCTCTCTCTTTTTCCCTTACTCAGTGAGTGACATAGTCCTCACAGCACGAGTTTAAACCAGCTTTTCATTGATAGAAAATATTTATAAAAAAAATATTTCTCCCATTGAAAAAAAAAACATTTCAATTGAGATTTGTTTTAACCTTTTTCTCTCTTTCCCTCACTTAGTTGAGTGACAAAGTTTCCACATCACTAACCTACCTGTCTACACTGAGACCAACACTTAGACATTACAACACTTCACTATTGTTGTACAGTCACTGAAACGACACTTAGCTGTTCAACCATACAGGCTTACACCCCACACAGATCTGTGTCAGTCTCTTCACCCCAGCGTGCCAACATGCCGTGGACGACGAACCCCACTGACGTGGACGCCTGGCTCAGAGGCATCACAGACTGCCTCACACCAAAGACAATTGAACTGTTATTATTTTTAATAATAATCATAATTCTGAGAAGACTCCTGACACATGATTCAAGCCAGAATCAGAACCACAACCACGTGGAACTAACCAAGATCATCTGTTCCCTAAGCAATGCCTTCACAGCCCAGCTGACACTAAGCGACAAGCACATCACCCACCTTCAGGAGGAGCTGACACGTGCTCAAAGCCGCATGGACAAGCTGGAAGTGAAAGTCCAGGACGACTTCAAGCGTCAGACTGCTGAGTTCCTGAGAGAGTTGATGCACACTCAACGCTGCACAGACCAGCTCAGAGCGAAATCTCAAGTGCCTGACGAAGTGGAGCAAGAAACAAAGAAACAAGTTGACAAGCTCCAAGAAGCCCTTGCAGTCACGGAACGTGACAAACAAGAATTAAAGACTGTCCAGAAGCACCTGGCAAACCAACTCCAGGCTGCTGAACATCAGCTAGAGAAAGCCAAAGCTGACATTAAAGACAAGAACTCTAAAATTAATGCTCTGAAAGACCACCTGGAAAGGTGCAGTGCTGAAATTGACCATTTGACCCAACAGCGAGATGACGTCAACGACGAGCTCTACGCGGTCAGAGATGAACTCCAGCACATTTTCCAACAGAAACCAGAGCCAAGAAGGGAGAGACCTCCCTCAGCATCACCACTGCTGAGCAGAACAGAGTCCTCCATCCAAGAACTGGCATACAGGGAAAGAAGTGAATGGCCACAACCCAAAACGTCACAGGCCTTCACCACAGAACCGTTCACTGCCAACAAGCAACGAGAACTCATCCAGGCAGACTCCAAAGCTGCACAGAGGATGACCTTTAAAGATCTCAACCAGCTGGTTAAGAATATCACTCAGTTCAACCCGAACTCCACGGAGGGCCCAGACATCCAGGCCCACATCCGAGATATCAACTTCCACCTAGAGGTAAGACCACAAGTGACTGACAGAGACAGGTTCTACCTCCTCAGATCGACATCCACTCCAAAGGTACGAAGCTTCCTAGACCGACAACCTGCTCATGTCAAGTCAAACTACCAGCTGCTATGTGAGACACTGATTAAAGAATTCACAGGCCCAGAGTCGGAACATGGTGTGTTAATCGCTTTGGAAACTAAACAAGGTCGGCAAGAGACTCCTCAAGCCTACTACCACCGTTTTCGACAAGCCTTCTTTGGTGCACATAACTCACCTGAACATGAAGAGGATGTGAACTTCAAAAACCTCTTCCTGAGAAATCTGCACCCCGGATTGAGTCATTATCTTGGTCTCGAGGCCTGCGCAGACACAATGACAATTCAACAGCTGCGTGACCTGACACACAAGGCCCACATCAAACAGAAGATGTCCTCAAAGAAAGGTTTGAAAACATCCACAGTTTCAAACTCCTTCAGCCAAGACACAAGCCTTGCACTGGAAGACAACCAGTGGCATGACAACACCACAGTTCTTCGTAAGAAGCACAGAGAACGTGACTCCCATGCTGATGACAGCTTCCGCACCAACCGCATGGAAAAGACATGGAACCAGCCACGCTTCTCAGGAAACCCACCTCGGCACCACTCAGTTAAGCACAGCACTGAGTATGCCCAAGAACCATACAGTTTACCCTCAAAAGACATGGAGCCACTAATGAGGCAACTGGAAGTGTTCCTAGAAAGCAGGCTGAACAAGGATGACCAACAAGATGAGTCAAATTTGCTATGACTAGCGATGGAACGGAAGACCCACGACTCATCTGATACACCTTCATAATGAAGATGACAACCACTTGTTCTACAACAACACAGAACAAAGTGGTCTCTCACAGTCAACCACTGACAAACACCCAGAGGTACCAGAAAACACCATCCTGGTTACCCATCACTCATAAAGAAACCACCAAACGAGCTCCAACTCAAGAACCATGTGTGTGCTACAGCAACAACAGTAAGCACAGAAGGTCAGAAAGTCTGTCACAACCCGAAGACATCATCGGAGGAATGCAACAACGGAGACCAAGTTTCGCACTACAGCTTCACGCATCCATGCCAAACTACCTCCCCATGTCTGCCAGAGAACTTCCTGCCTTACTGGTTTGACCCCCAGCAGATCACAGAAGATCCTTTCTCCAAGGCAAAGAGGCAACAAGCTCATCAAAGCTAAGCCATCAAGCAAAGGGGGGAGCAAAACAGAATGAAACAGATCTGACCATACATACATACATGCATACACTACACAACATCCCTAACATACTCACTAACATACAGAAGTTAACCGCCTCTACTGTGCAAAACATGCAACAAACAGGTTTTCTCCCACAGGTAGAAACTAACTTCAGAAACTAGCTTAACAACGTAGCTACACTTACCATAGGAAACATGGTAACTACCCATCCAACAAGTACACCTGAGAACACCTCTCATTACATCATGATCCCTGACACCTTAGCTGCGCAACAGTAGTTATAAGTCATACCAGGAACACTCAACTGCTTTGTTTTGTTTTACCTCTTCCTTCCTTTCCTTCTTCTTTTATTAGGTAAAATGCCTGTCCACCCTATAAGGGTCAAGGTCGCAATAATAGGATTGACACACCACGCCTAATAGTTGTAAGTCACCTTAAAACGAATGTGAGCCAGAGAACTCCCTGCATCATTCGTATCACAAATTGAAAGGTAAATTGGTCCAAGCCTAGAACGATTTAGAAGAGAAGAAAACAAACAAATCAAATTTAGTCACAAAATTGATTAATCACCATCCCAAAATAAATTAGGATAACGTCCTAAAATTGAACTAAACTTTATTCAACGTGATTAACTATATTGAGAGAGTGAACCTGTTTATGCCTAGGTAATCTAATGCCCTGCACCAGTAAAGTGACCAGTCATGGAGGTGTTGTCTTGTTGTTTGCTGTTTGTGTTTGCTTCCTCTACTCATTTCTCCAGCGTTCACCGATGCCTTCTACTCAACCCATCAGTGACCGAAGGGGGGATATGTAACAACAATGAGAAGGAACCAACCACCGACTCATCTTCTTTTTGAATATTAATTCAAATTCTCTGCTTCTCGATGAATGAGGGGGGGGGGAAAGACTTGTTCAGAACGTCTCATGATCCTCATCCATCTTGTCATCGGGGCCAGGCGCCAACCAGTCGGGCTGTTTAAAACTGACCCCCAGCACTAACGAAATAACTGGTCAATACTATCTTTGTTGCCGAAATTACTGATTGGTTAAGAGAAAGACAAAGACCAAGGTCTCACACAAGAGTCCTCACGAACCAGAGCCATAAATCATCCAGTCTCCAGAAAGTCTGCTTACCAAAGACATTTTTATTGGTTAACTTAAGGAAAAACTGGTCAACGTTTGATAGTTTTGCAAGACGGATCAGTTCAGAAAATGGTACTGCTGACCCCTGCGGCCAACGGACCCCATCTTGGTCCCATGAGAGATGAACAAAACCTCTCTTCAGCAAGAACTATCCATGACCTCAGATTGGAATGTCTAAACTTTGCACACCAAAAAGACTTTACCTATCAAGATCCATAAAACTCATTCAAGAACAATTTTCAACGGACTTAAAAACATCATACATCATTCTATGTGTTTCTACGATATATATGTGTCCGTTTAATATGCTTTGATCCCATATAATTCATGTAATTGTTAGAATTATAATTATTAGACGTGTGAATGTGTGAAGTGTGTACTGTTTCATATCAATGCTATCTTACGAACACAAATAGCAAGATGACGGGAATTAAATCTGTTTAAAAATGTTCATATTCTGATAATTCGAAATCATGCCTAAACTGCATCTGGTCTTTTAGTTTCATTAGAAAAACCCCTCAGGGAATACATGATTTATGACTTTGAAAACAAAGAACAGTGTCTAATTGGTCCGCTCTCTTCAGAAGGGGAGGCCAAATTTTAGTTAAAAACCTTAGACCCAAAACTCTCTGGGCTCTCTCTCCAAGTTCGCTCTCGGGAGTCCAAAAGTTAGTTCGTTCAAAATGTTCTGATACAGAAGAGCTCTCAACGAGTGCAGAACAAAGACGGAGACGGCAGACGATGGTTTTAGTAACCATGTAACGTTAACAGACGAGCAGATCAACCCAAATTAAGATCAGATATGGGTTAGATTCAATTTCCAGTCATCTAGCTCCTTTCCGTATCTCATTTTCTTTCTTTCTTTTGTGTTATTCTTCTTTTCCGATTGAAAGTCTCGGTTTTAAGTTAAGTTTTGCTGCAAAGTTTCGTTCCACGATTCACGGCTGCAACGCACGCTTTCAACTTCAAAGACGCATCAACCATCCGCGACCGCCAGCCACACGTGACTGGTCCTCGCCCCATCTATCCAGGCACAAGGAGACCACAGCCGACGAACGAACCCGGGGAAACCCTCTGTTACGCAACGAAGGGAATTCCCAAAAAGGAACGCAAAGACAAGCAAGTACCTCCAGACTAAAAGCTGCACTGGTGTATTTACATAAATTTAATAACCTGTCTAAGAAACGATAGAAGGGTTAAATTAATGATTGATGGTTCGTTCCAGGTCATGTCTAAGTGCATATGGAATCGTGAGATTTCATCCTTTCACTCTTAAACCCACTCTTTCCTCACTCTCTTCCTTTCTGCAACCTGTATGAATGTGTGTGTATGCGTGCGCGTGTGTTTGTGTTAGTTGTTAGGATAATCAATAGAGTCGTGTGTTTGTGTTAGAGATTAGCTGTATGTGTTAGTATATAATCAATAAAGTATTGTTTGTATTTGAAAAGAGATTACTTGTGTATGTGCTTATCAGATTTATTGTCTTGAACTTCGATCAAAAGTTACCTATGCTTTTACCCTATTTCTTAATTTACTGTTAGGGGGTTATTCTTTCTTGGCCAGGAAGATATTATATTTCCTAGAGTTAATAATTGTTTATGCCTTCTGTTCATTGGATGAACTGATAAATGATCATATTATTGATTCTGTTACAGTAAATTTTGAAAATAATTAAATTATTAATTATTGATCATAATTCGTTATGAATAATAATTAATTATATTTATACGTGGGCGTATAAACGCTACAAGCTCCATCCCTTTGGTAGTTGGATGGGTGTTGCCGGTCCCAGAATCTTTCAGAGCTGTCGCTCTGGTGCTTTCGACGAGCACCACCACGGTTGTGCTGCCCTCTGCTGGCTTGGAACGGTCTGGACTCTCTGTAAAAAGGTCTGTGACTGTGGTGTTGTTGTGCGCCCTCTAGGGTCAACTCTGAACAGTGCTCAGAGACAGAGTAGATTGTGGGGTTTTTCACAGTCTTTTCAGAAATAGTCTTTTGCTTGGTGTAAGCTTTATGGGCTAAGTCTCATAACTGTTGGGTAGACATGCTACGCGGACACGCTGAGAGTCCGAGATGAAAACTCAAACTGTGATGTAGGTTTCGGAGGAACAGAGTTTTAAAGTTGACATCCTGTTCCATACCTGGTTCGCTGCGTGTTCCGAAAAAGGCTTTTCGTAGACGACTGTAGTAGGCTTGTGGGTTTTCAAGTCGGCCCTGTTTGAGGTTCATAGCGTTGATGAACCCTTCGTCTGATTCTGGATCAGCAAATTCATGAATCAAAGCTTGTCTTAGCTGTTGGTAGTCTGCTTTGACAGTCTCTGGTTGACGGTCTAGAAAACTACACACATCACGACTGGACGTGATTCTTAACAGATACAAATTGTCCCAAGCTGTCAAGTTGGCGACAGTTTGCAAGTGAAAGTCAATGTCCTTTAGATAAGCGTGAACGTCATGACCTCCTGCAGAATCTGGATCGAACATAGGAAAGTTTCGGGCTAGCTTGTCAAGTTCTCGGGGGGCCGTGCCGTGGTTAGTGGAATGGGTTGTCTGGAGGGGTCCTCCCCCTTCTGTTGCTGACAGGTGTTCTTGTAAGCTGGCTGGTGATGTCTTGAAAGGGACATTTTTACCCCCCCCCCCCCCCCCTCCCCCCTCTTTCAGCTCTGGGTTCTTGGCTGAAAGGTGCAGACCAGCGGGTCGGGGAAAACTCTGTGATGTGTGTTTCCCCTTCCCGGTTACTTTGCAGTCTATAAGAATGTTTCAGCTCTCTGTGAACAATGTCAAGTTCGTATTTGAGATCGTGTTTCTGCAGAGTAAGCTCGTCGATTTTAGCTCGGGCCGCTTGCAAGTGTTTCTCGCAGGCCCTGGCTTTAGCGTCTCTTTCTTTGAGTTCAGTCTCTGCTCTTGCAAGGAGAGCGTCACCTTGTTGGAGTTTTTCGTCAAGTTCTTTTCGGGTTTCTCTTTCCAACTGTTCTCTTTGGTCTGTGTCGAGGCGAAGATCTTGCAGGGCATATTGAAGTCTTTCTACTTCTTTCTGTGCCTCCTCCGCTTGAAGCTTAAAGCTAGGGTAGGTAATCCTGTTCAGAAACACTTTTTTTTATACTGGGTGAAATGGTCCTTCCATCCTGAGAGTAGTCAATACATTATGTGTTCAGAAAAAGGAATGAAAAAAATCAGACCTCTGTAGCAGCTGCAGGACAGTAAAAACTCTGACCAATCACTGCCATTCGGTGCGAATGTAAAGAACCAATCAGATGCCTTCATGTCTCGTGCCCGAGCCCCACTGCGCGCGCTGCCCTGCTTGCACTCATCACATGTCACCGTTCCCGGAAACATTCAGCTCACTACACCGAGTAAGCAGGAGTTTGCGGCACAATGGAAGAGAAAATGCAGCAAAATCTACCAATGCCAGCTTTGCTGGTAACTGCTCGCCCTGATAAAAAGCCTAAAAAAAGAAAATCGGAGGCAGAAAAGGCTGCAACGAAACAGGCACTGGATAAAGCCAGAGGACAAACTCGCGTCAACATTGGAGCATTTGAACGGTGGAGACAACTGAGGGAGCTGAAAAGCAATGCCGAGGTTGCGTTCTTTCTGCTGAACAGGTAATTATTTGTTTTGCTTCGGGGGGATTTGTTATTTCCATGATATATGTTACGTTAGGCAACGTAGCTACTTTTGTAGCTAGTATTAGCCCAATGCTAACATTAGCTTCTCTGTCGGTGTAAGCCAGTTGCGTTACAGGTCTGCTTATCTGACTTTTAGGACATGACATTTTGAACATATTGCACAGCCATAGTCGCAAGTGTCTGCATTATAATTGTGACAAAAATACTCGGCTTTCCTGTGACCTGCAGCTGACTCCGACTGTGGATGCGCATTCATGTTTGTGGGGGCGTAGCTTTGGACAGAGTACTGACGGGAGGGGGTGGAGCTTAGAAGAGGTGCCGCTTTCAAATCTTGCTAGCTCTCCAACATTACCTACTATAGCTTTAAGCGCTGCTGCTTGCTGCTCCAGGTCGATGTTGCTCCTTTCGCTGAGCCTTGCCTGGGCGACAACGTTGTGGATGACACTTCCGACGATCCTGGCCCAGTCTTTGTAGTTGTAGCTCTGGGTCGGATCCTGGGTTATCAGCTTGTCTAGCTCGGTGTCCAGTTGCTCTTGGTTTAGGTGCTGCAGGTTACTGGCGTCCTTGGGCAGGAAGGTGTTCGTCATCGCTTCCAGCCATGTCGCTAGGTAATCCCGACGGACCGCGGGACTGGATGCACGGGACATATTGGCTTCGCTGTAGGCGAGAGAAACACAGCGCACACACACACAGAGACCAATGCAAGTTCGTTCTAAGGCTAACGCGCTATGTTAATACGGCTATACCGTCTATGAGAATTTGGGCTAACTGATGCAGACAGTTTGAAGGTGCCAATTAACTTGGGTCGACAAAGGACCTGAAATATAGATTTTGGCAGGCAGTAGCCTGGCGGGTCACGTGGTGACACCGGCTGCTGGTGGTCACTCTACTTATTCAGCGTTACTTGGTGGCTCTCACAGGTTACTGTCTCTAGGTGAAATGAAAGAAACAAATCACAACAGAACAAAGGATAGAAAAGATCAAAGTGAAACAAAACACTTGAAATGGCATAGAACAGAATAGTAACACGGTATGTGTTAGGGAGAATAAGGAGGCCTAAGTCTATTACCACTGAAGGGTTCTTATGATAGGACCAACAGAGTGGGGGCGCTATACACTGCATGAAAATTGGGATTTCCGACCCCGTAAACGGCCGTAAATCTCCCTAATTTTCGGCAGTTAACGACAATTTACAGCCTGTGAACGTCGCGTTCGTCTGTGCCGAATATTGTCTGAAACGAACCATGACGTATGCAGAGTGCTCGCGCCGGAGGTGTGAATGGCTCTAATTACCATATGAATAGCAGCTCCCGCCAGAGAAAGGCTTGAATTTCCTCATTCACTATTGGTTGAACCCACGTGGTTTAAACAAGAAAAATCACTCATGATTGGTTGGCAGATCTGTTACTATTGGTCACACTCGCTCATTATAAATTCAAAAAATTATAATATTCATATAAATAATAATATATAAATTATTTTTTTATATTCATAATATGCTATTCTGTGGTATATTCATGTCATTGTTAACCTATGGACTACACTATTACCATCAAGGACATGAATTTATAAAGGAAAGGAAAATTTGCCAGGGACATGCTGTTTATTCAAAGAAAGAGCTTTATTAGCACAAACACAAAACAATATACACCTATGGACAAAGCATAGATCATCTGCACACACAACAAATTGGAAGCTCAGTGACTGTTTTCATCTTCGGAGCTGTAGTAGGTGACTAGCGGCGTTCTCTCTGAATTCGATCCACTTTGAAAACGTCTGTGGTGCGTTGCCCTGTATTTAGGAGTCGCCTCTAATCTCGACTGCAGCGTAGCACAGAGCTCTGTGAGCTCCTGGCTGGTGGTTAAACTTCATCGGACATCAGATCTATGGTGGCGCACTTCCAAATGCCCACGTCATCCTCACCTAGCACACTCTGTCTCGCTTCTAGCAGCTGTAAAAACAACCAATACAGACAATCAGTACTGTGATGCACTGTGTATGGACACAAAACATCTATTAATGCACGTGAAAAATAGTCACATTGACTAAAAATCTTACCCTCTTTCTTCTCGCTCGACTCCGAGCTGAACTCTTCACAGCTTCGGCCTGCAATGCCAGATCTGGTTGTTTGTACCTGAAATTCCTGCGTACTGTCTCGTAGTACGTCTTACAGGCAGCTGGAAAACAATTAAATGAGAGTGATATGAATAAAAACAACGCAAGTCACAGTAGAATTAAACAAAGGAGAAAATAGTAAAAGTTACTTACACACAATGTCGTCATGATCAGCGTCATGAAAATCTGGACTTGCAGACATAGCTCTGAGTAAATGTGAGGTTACGCCCTCGTTATGAGGCGAGGTTACTCTGTGGAAACAAAATGTATGATTAAGATCGGTCTCTATAACGGATCTATTTTCTTATACAAGAGAATGAAAGCATATTCTTTGAACCTTACCTTTAAAATGTTTGTAAGTTTTTATGAGAGTAAAAAAATAAAAGAATGTAAGAGTCTTTTATTTATTTTTTTTACCTTGCTCCAGTTTGTAGCGCCCACAATTTGTCTCAGAGTGGTGAAGATGGCATACTGCTTCCTGTAAATTACAGGATTATTTACAATTATTAAACAAATAATAGCCATCACTCCCATGACCTCTTGCTTTATGATGAAATCATGAAAAACAGAATATTCTTACATTTCACAAGGCCTGACAAAATACAAAAGTGACCGATGAGATGAATACTTACTGGGTGTCAACATCTGGTTGTTTGTACCTGAAGCTCCTGCGTACTGTCTCGTAGTACGTCTTACAGGCAGCTGGAAAACAATTTAATGAGAGTGATATGAATAAAAACAACGCAAGTCACAGTAAAATGAAACAAGAAGAAAATAGTAAAAGTTACTTACAATGTCGTCATGATCAGCGTCATGAAAATCTGGACTTGCAGACATAGCTCTGAGTAAATGTAAGGTTACGCCCTCGTTATGAGGCGAGGTTACTCTGTGGAAACAAAATGTATGATTAAGATCGGTATCTATAACGGATCTATTTTCTTATACAAGAGAATGAAAGCTTGTACAAGAGAATGTAAGCTTCTTTTATTTTATTTTTTTACCTTGCTCCAGTTTGTAGCGCCCACAATTTGTCTCAGAGTTGAGAAGATGGCATACTGCTTCCTGTAAATTACAGGATTATTTACAATTATTAAACAAATAATAGCCATCACTCCCATGACCTCTTGCTTTATGATGAAATCATGAAAAACAGAATATTCTTACATTTCACAAGGCCTGACAAAATACAAAAGTGACCGATGAGATGAATACTTACTGGGTGTCAACAGGTCTTTGCTCAGAGGTGCGCTAGCATCTTAAGGGCGAAAAAAACAACGAATATTTAAAAATGTACAATTATTGAAATCAAACAAAAAGGTAAGAATTGCCACACTCTGCTCTTCTAAGCAAGACTGTCTGAAACATGTCATTAAGCCAATAAAATAAACTGTTACCAAACTTGATTCTCAAGCAGTAAGTAAAGACCAATTTATAGTTATGCGTCAACCTCCCGCTGTAGCTACAGAGTAGGCTGTGTACATAGCGTACCCTTTAGCACACCCTGACGTGCACCTCTCCCAAAATGTAACAATGCGTCAATTTTACGTGGACGGAAGCGCTGTGATTGGTCTAGAACGCCTCCCTCGGGTTTCACAGGCTTCTTTCTGCATGTGTAATTGTACGTCAACAGGGACAACAATGCAGAAGTATAAATGAAACAGTGTAGCCTATAGCATAGAGGCTCGGGCTTCGGTCTGACACAAAAGTATAAATCAGCCTTAAAGGATTAGTTCACCTCAAAATGAAAATTTCCTGATAATTTACTCACACTGAGTGACAAGATATCCATGTCTGTCTTTCCTCAGTGGAAAAGAAATTAAGTTTAAAGGGATAGTTCACCCAAAAATGAAAATTCTGTCATCATTTACTCACCCTCAAGTTGTTCCAAACCTGTATGAGTTTCTTTGTTCTGCTGAACACAAAGGAAGATATTTGGAAGAATGTTTGTAACCAAACAGATCTCGGTCCCCATTGACTACCATAGTATATTTTTTTCCTACTATGGAAGTCAATGGGGACCGAGATCTGTTGATTACAAACGTTCTTCCAAATATCTTCCTTTGTGTTCAGCAGAACAAAGAAACTCATACAGGTTTGGAACAACTTGAGGGTGAGTAAACAATGATAGAATTTTCATTTTTGGGTTAACTATCCCTTTAAGGAAAACATTTCCATATTTTTAATGGCATATACTTTAATGGCAACCAAAGATCTCAATGTTCCAAGACGGTTCAAATGTCCGTCTCAATGCAGCTTCAGAGTCTCTACACAATCCCAGTCGAGAAATCAGGTTCTTATCTAGCAAAACCATCTGTCATTTTCTAAAATTATATATACACATTTATGTATTTTTTAAACAATTGTTTGTCTTGTGCTAGTCTGCTGGCATTACAGACATTTGAACCTTCTTTGAACATTGGGATTGTTGGTTGCCATTAAAGTCCAATCTCTGTAGAAAAATACTGAAATGTTATTCCTCAAAACTAAATTTATTTTCCACTGAAAAAAGAAATAAAGGTTGGGGCAACAGATAAAGTGAATACTCACTAGAAATTTCCTTGCGCTGAAATCTGGCTGCACATTTCTCCGGGTCAGAGAAGGCTTCCACAAGACATTCAAAGTTTGACTTAGAGTCTGAAACACATGAGTCAGCCAGTAAGTACGGTCGTGTTGCCTATACTAAATTAATAATGAAATACTGGAGTCATTACTACGCTTAATTAAGAGTGAGAAGAACCTACTCATCTTGAATGGACCAAAAAAAGCTAATGTTTTAGTTTCATCTTTCCATAGAACGTTTGAAAAGTAACTGCCACTACTGGAACTTCAAACGGGCAGGGACGACCAGACTCTGACCATAGAACGCTGCCCGTTTCACTGCCAGGACGCTCCACTTGGCTAGACATGGCACAATCTTTATTAGATAAAACACATGAATAAGCCTGTTACTTATGTTGTACACAACACAATATTATGTTTAAGTTGTCATCAGTACTCACCAGTATTGTGCAACATGCTGGTGTCCTCAATGGGCTGCAGCTTCCTTCGTACTGTACATTATTGAAGGGGGTATATCTTGACGCTTATACAGAGGTAATGTAAAATAAAAATATAAAATATATAAGTTAAAGAATTTAATTTTTAAACTGCAATTATAAATTAAGAGAAAACGATTACCCCTGATATTCTCATCCGAATCCAATAATACTGCAAAATAAAAATAAAATCAATCATTTGTATAAAATTTCAGGCCCAATTTGTATCAACCGATTTTATATTTCAAATGTATAAAATTTCTGAAAATGAGAATACCATTTCTAACAGAACCCTCCGATTTTTTTTTTTTTTTTTTTTTTTTTTGTGCTTCCTCGTAATGTTAAGTTAACGTTAGATCTAATCACCTCATCGTCCTTCTCCTCTGCCTGGTAACGTTGTTACGTTAGGTGTCACATTCACGACGCACATTTATAAATTAGACAATTCACCTTTAAACCCACCTTGCATCATCTGTGAACCCCGTAGCAAGCTGCTATATGGACAAGCTAACTTAGTTAGCAAAGAGCTAAGTTAGCCAGTCAGACTCAGAACTCTATGCCATGCTGCTATCGGTTTACGTGCAGTTTAGTATCCCAAATTGACATATTCTCTCGTGTACAGCTAAAATAACATGGAAACTGAACATGAACCATGAGCAGCAAGCTAACTTAAAAAAAAAAAAAAGCGCCAAAAGCTAACGCCATGATTGCCGTGAAAACTGCTGACACCATTGCCCATTCGCGGCTGCTGTAACCATAAAAGATTTAAAAGTTGAAGTTTAAGACAATAACGCTAAACTACCTAAGACTATACGTACACAATGGACATTGAATTCATTAGGTTGACCGAACTTACATTCAATTTAGAGGAAACGATGAGTTCACCACCAATGCAGTCTCTGTACCGTCATTTAGGAATGTTTGAACAGAAGACCCGACACAGTCTGACTGAGGCCGGAAGTGGGCGCAACAAGGCATTGCGCTAGTTATATTTCTTTGTTTTGGAACGTTTCAAAGTTTAAAACAAAGTTAATAAAAACAAAAGTAAACGATTTAATTGAAAATATATATCTAAAATATTGTAAAATATAAGAATTAGGCTATCTTTGGTCCTATTAACAAAATATAATATACTAGGCCTACTATTAACAAATGTTAAGTGTTTTAACAGTTAAAATTACTTTATCCATTTTTGTTGGGTCAAATGAACCATATATATTAAGCAAAACTAATATATATATATATATATATATATATATATATATATATATATATATAACATGAAAACAAAGTGCGACCATTTGATTTAATTCAAAATATTTTTTAATACTCAACCATTTTACAACTAACCATTTTTTTCATAGATCATACACAACATAATTATATGATAGACTGAAAAAACAAAAACGATTGATTAAAATAAATACAGAAAATACAGGAATATATAATTGTTTGTGTTTTGTTAGCTTAAGTTTCAGTGTGGATTGTTTGTGTAACCTTTAGACATTAATGAAGATAATTTAATATTTTGTCTAAATCATGCAGAAAACCGTCTATCTTTGGATAAAAGCGTCTGACAAATGGATAAATGTAAAATAATATATATTGCCACTGTACACTGTAAGTCCAGATGTTCCTTCATGAACAACAGCCTTTTAAAGTGGATTTTAATGTGGTTATTCAATTTGTCCCCTTTTGTCTGTTTAATAATACTGCTTTCACAAAAAGGGCAGTGAAAATTTCTGCAACATGTTGTGCATTGCTCCAAAAGTGGTAGCGCTGAACCTTTCTGAATTGTTGTGTGGTTCTGTGTTCTCCTATGGTCTACACTCTACACTATTATTACCATCAAGGACATGAATGACTTTATTGAGGAAAAGAAAAATTTCCAGGGACGTGCTGTTTATTCAAAGAAAGAGCTTTATTTGCACAAACACACAACTATATACAAAGTGTATGAGATCTTCCCACACAACAAATTGGAAGCTCACAAGAAGCCCAAAATCCTACAGCACCATGAAGCGTCTGTTTTCATCTTCGGAGCTGTAGGTGTCTATAGCGGCGCTCTCTCTAAATTTGATCCACTTCGAAACCGTCTGTGGTGCGTTGCCCTGTATTTAGGAGTCGCCTCTAACCTCGACTGCAGCGTGGCACAGAGCTCTGTGAGCTCCTGGCTGCGAAAGGATGGTGGTTTAACAATCCATCCAGACACCCCGCCAACAATGCAGTCTTCTTCATCGGACATCAAATCTATGGTGGCGCACTTCCAAATGCCCACCTCATCCTCACCTAGCACACTCTGTCTCGCTTCTAGCAGCTGTAAAAACAACCAATACAGACAATCAGTACTGTGATGCACTGTGTGTGGACACAAAACATCTATTAATACACGTGAAAAATAGTCACATTGACTAAAAATCTTACCCTCTTTCTTCTCGCTCGACTCCGAGCTGAACTCTTCACAGCTTCGGCCTGCAATGCCAGATCTGGTTGTTTGTACCTGAAATTCCTGCGGACTGTCTCGTAGTACGTCTTACAGGCAGCTGGAAAACAATTAAATGAGAGTGATATGAATAAAAACAACGCAAGTCACAGTAAAATTAAACAAAGGAGAAAATAGTAAAAGTTACTTACACACAATGTCGTCATGATCAGCGTCATGAAAATCTGGACTTGCAGACATACTGTAGCTCTGAGTAAATGTGAGGTTACGCCCTCGTTATGAGGCGAGGTTACTCTGTGGAAACAAAATGTATGATTAAGATCGGTATCTATAACGGATCTATTTCTTATACAAGAGAATGAAAGCATATTCTTTGAATCTTACCTTTGCTCCGGTTCGTAGTGCATGGAATTGGTCTCAGAGTTGTGAAGTCGGCGTAGTGCTTCCTGTAATTTACAAGGAAAAAATAGATTTTTATAAAGCAACTCGCTCTTTTACTTTTGTAAGTTACTTTTAGCTTGTGCCACTTAAAAAAAAACTTTGCTTTTATGCTACTTTTAGCTTAGATAACATAGCAGTCTTACCGCAATCTTAGGATTGTGCACCCGTCTTCTCTTCTTAGAGTTGGTCTCTTCCACACAGTTTTTCGACTCCAAAGCAGCCAATCTATCCTCCATAGACAGCAGCCTGGAATTTACTAAAGTGAACTGCTGATTTACATCGGCAGCAAACTGAGTAAGCTGACGAGACAGCCCACTGATAGCACTCAGAAGTTTCTTCTCGCCGGTCTGCGGACTGACTGAAAGGGGTTGATCGCGTCCATGCAGAGGAGTTGAAGGGGAGGTGAAGGGAAGACGTCGTCCAGCCATTGCAAGTAAGCAAGTATGTAGGAAAGGTCTGAGTACAGGAGTAAAACCATGTCTGTTTATATGATCGTCTTTCAAGTACTGCTGTACGTGTCGTCATGCCCATGACCTCGCACGTGATTGGACGAGAGCTAGAAGGCTCGTCGGGCTCCTCCAATCACATGTGAGGTCATTGTTATACGGAAGAACTCGCGAGACGAGCTCGCATGCCTACCACTGTTTGCCTATAAAGCTCTGTGAAGCGGTGTGCCAGCAGTTGAAAGATGGAAGTCCCAAGACTAAAGAAAAGACCTCGGCGCCTATGTGAACATTGCGACACTGAACTCTGTCATACACAGTATTTTGACCACAGAAAGCGCTATTTCAAAAATGGAGTTTGGGAGAAAAAAAACAAAAGGGCTAGGTCAGATGAAGTACAGAGCCTACATCTATCCAGTCATGACCCGACAGGCGGGAGTTTTGTACCGTCGATGTGTAAAGACCTCGAAGATAACTTGGCTGGAGTTGGAGAGATTGATGAAAGTGAAATAAACTCAGAGGAACCAGAAAGAGTGATGGAAGAATCTGAAGAAATGCATCCAGCGATTGACAGTTCAGACAATGGTGAGCACCACAATTTAACTTTTACACCTGTAACGTACAGTTATGTGCTACAGATATTGTAACCCTAAGTTACCTGGTTTCCCATTTTAATTGTCTAGTTAAATGTGGTTGATTATAACTGTTGTGATTATTGTAGTAATAATTAAATACGAATATCGCATTATAATGCATAACTATATCTTCTGTATGGGTTTTCCAGACGAAACAGCAGATGACCAAAGCATTCATCTTTTCCTGGAGACCAGCGATTCAGAATCAGTGCAAGATGATGAAGACATCTCCTGTTATGTGGTAAGCATGAAATTACTTTTGAATACAAGTATAAATTTCCATGCTAATCCAGAGCTCAAACGGGAAAACCCAACATGTTTCACCAACATTATTGTTTCCACTTTCAGTACTACTATCGTTACTCTCAGTGTACAGTTTAAATTTCTGTTAAGGAACTATGAAAGCAACTAAAAAACACTTTTCATACTCCGATGGCCATATTAATGATGGTCTTTTAATACTCAAATGGCCATCTTAATGATGCTCTTTTCACACTCAAATGGCCATAATAATGATGCACTTTTCACTCTCAAATGGCCATATTAACCCTTTAAGGTACGCACCATGAAAAAAGCAAAGGAAAAATTATTTCTTTGCATTTTTTATTCAATTATGATAACAATAACAACAATCAATATTTTTTTTTAAATTAGATCCTACAGTATTTTAGATACAGTGCTCTACCAAACGGTTGAGATGTCTGTTCAAGGTAAAAGAACAACATTCAGAACAAGTCATATTAAGTGCAATTTCTTGACCAATAAAAAATCTGATGGTTGCTATTGATGGCTCCAAACACATCAAGATTGTGTGTGTGTGTGTGTGCGTGTGTGCGTGTGTGTGTGTGTGCGTGTGTGCGTGTGTGTGTGTGTGTGTGCTGGTGCAAAAGTTCAACCAAGATTTGATTAGTACGGAGCCCCCCCAAGTCCCACTTTGTCAAAAAAAATGTATTATAACTATCTTGTGGCCTCAGGATAGTAACTCGTGGCCTCAAGATTTTGTTACTATCTTGAGACCACAAGTTACTATCTTGAGGCCACGAGTTACTATCTTGAGGCCATGAGTTACTATCTTGAGGCCACGCCCACGAAATACTATCTTGAGGGCCACGAGTTACTATCTTGAGGCCACGAGTTACTATCTTGACGCCACGAGTTACTATCTTGAGGCCACGAGTTGCTATCTTGAGGCCACGAGTTAGTATCTTGAAGCCACGAGTTAGTATCTTGAGGCCACGAGTTAGTATCTTGAGGCCACGAGTTAGTATCTTGAGGCCACGAGTTAGTATCTTGAAGCCACGAGTTAGTATCTTGAGGCCACGAGTTAGTATCTTGAGGCCACGAGTTGCTATCTTGAGGCCACGAGTTAGTATCTTGAGGCCACCAGTTACTATCTTGAGGCCACCAGTTACTATCTTGAGGCCACGAGTTAGTATCTTGAGGCCACCAGTTACTATCTTGACGCCACGAGTTACTATCTTGAGGCCACGAGTTACTACCTTGAGGCCACGAGTTACTACCTTGAGGCCACGAGTTACTACCTTGAGCCCACGAGTTACTACCTTGAGCCCACGAGTTACTATCTTGAGGCCACGAGTTGCTATCTTGAGGCCACGAGTTGCTATCTTGAGGCCACGAGTTGCTATCTTGAGGCCACGAGTTGCTATCTTGAGGCCACAAATTACTATCTCGAGGCCACAAATTACTATCTCGAGGCCACGAGATACTATTTTGAGGCCACGAGATACTATCTTGAGGCCACGAGTTACTATCTTGAGGCCACGAGTTACTATCTTGAGACTACGAGTTAGTATCTTGAGGCCACGAGTTACTACCTTGAGGCCACGAGTTACTACCTTGAGCCCACGAGTTACTATCTTGAGGCCACGAGTTACTATCTTGAGCCCACGAGATACTATCTTGAGGCCACGAGTTACTACCTTGAGCCCACAAGTTACTATCTTGAGGCCACGAGTTACTTTCTTGAGCCCACGAGATAGTATCTTGAGCCCACGAGATAGTATCTTGAGCCCATGAGATACTATCTTGAGATACTATATTGATCAAATATTTCTCATCAAATATGTAATTTAATAATATTAAATGTATCATTTTACCAACACTAACCCTTTTGTTCATTGTAAATAGCTAATTTTACCAACATTAGCTAATTTTACTAACATTAGCTAATTTTACCAACATTAGCTAGCTTCTCTACCCTAAAAGGACTACTCAACCGTTTGGTAGAGCATTTTTTGAAAAAATTATTTGACCCTTATAAGACTTATTTTTGTTTAATTAAGTTACATAATTCTGTTTAACATCTCCTCTGAAACGATAATATGTCAACAAAATAGTTTTACCTTTAAAAGTCCCGCCGATATGCGTCATCAAAGGATGAGTAAATTTTTGCTGTGTCACATGCTGTTTGAAGGAACAATAAAACGGCATGCTGCTCAGACACAGCGCCATCTAGTGGATTTTTTTTTAGCATTGCACAACTACACCAAACAATAGAGATGACTCATTCAGGTTGAGTTAAGCTTGATGCATTTTTCAATTAAATATAGTGACTTAAAGTGGGGTCTACCAAACGGTTGAGTAGTACCGAGTAGTAAACGGAGCCCCCCCAAGTCCCACTTTGTCAAAAAAAATGTATTATAACTATCTTGTGGCCTCAGGATAGTAACTCGTGGCCTCAAGATTTTGTTACTATCTTGAGACCACAAGTTACTATCTTGAGGCCACGAGTTACTATCTTGAGGCCATGAGTTACTATCTTGAGGCCACGCCCACTAAATACTATCTTGAGGGCCACGAGTTACTATCTTGAGGCCACGAGTTACTATCTTGACGCCACGAGTTACTATCTTGAGGCCACGAGTTGCTATCTTGAGGCCACGAGTTAGTATCTTGAAGCCACGAGTTAGTATCTTGAGGCCACGAGTTAGTATCTTGAGGCCACGAGTTAGTATCTTGAGGCCACGAGTTAGTATCTTGAAGCCACGAGTTAGTATCTTGAGGCCACGAGTTAGTATCTTGAGGCCACGAGTTGCTATCTTGAGGCCACGAGTTAGTATCTTGAGGCCACCAGTTACTATCTTGAGGCCACCAGTTACTATCTTGAGGCCACGAGTTAGTATCTTGAGGCCACCAGTTACTATCTTGACGCCACGAGTTACTATCTTGAGGCCACGAGTTACTACCTTGAGGCCACGAGTTACTACCTTGAGGCCACGAGTTACTACCTTGAGCCCACGAGTTACTACCTTGAGCCCACGAGTTACTATCTTGAGGCCACGAGTTGCTATCTTGAGGCCACGAGTTGCTATCTTGAGGCCACGAGTTGCTATCTTGAGGCCACGAGTTGCTATCTTGAGGCCACGAATTACTATCTCGAGGCCACAAATTACTATCTCGAGGCCACGAGATACTATTTTGAGGCCACGAGATACTATCTTGAGGCCACGAGTTACTATCTTGAGGCCACGAGTTACTATCTTGAGACTACGAGTTAGTATCTTGAGGCCACGAGTTACTACCTTGAGGCCACGAGTTACTACCTTGAGCCCACGAGTTACTATCTTGAGGCCACGAGTTACTATCTTGAGGCCACGAGTTACTATCTTGAGCCCACGAGTTACTATCTTGAGCCCACGAGATACTATCTTGAGGCCACGAGTTACTACCTTGAGCCCACAAGTTACTATCTTGAGGCCACGAGTTACTTTCTTGAGCCCACGAGATAGTATCTTGAGCCCACGAGATAGTATCTTGAGCCCATGAGATACTATCTTGAGATACTATATTGATCAAATATTTCTCATCAAATATGTAATTTAATAATATTAAATGTATCATTTTACCAACACTAACCCTTTTGTTCATTGTAAATAGCTAATTTTACCAACATTAGCTAATTTTACTAACATTAGCTAATTTTACCAACATTAGCTAGCTTCTCTACCCTAAAAGGACTACTCAACCGTTTGGTAGAGCATTTTTTGAAAAAATTATTTGACCCTTATAAGACTCATTTTTGTTTAATTAAGTTACATAATTCTGTTTAACATCTCCTCTGAAACGATAATATGTCAACAAAATAGTTTTACCTTTAAAAGTCCCGCCGATATGCGTCATCAAAGGATGAGTAAATTTTTGCTGTGTCACATGCTGTTTGAAGGAACAATAAAACGGCATGCTGCTCAGACACAGCGCCATCTAGTGGATTTTTTTTTAGCATTGCACAACTACACCAAACAATAGAGATGACTCATTCAGGTTGAGTTAAGCTTGATGCATTTTTCAATTAAATATAGTGACTTAAAGTGGGGTCTACCAAACGGTTGAGTAGTACCTTAAAGGGTTAATGCTCTTTTCACTCTCAAATGGCCATAATAATGATGCACTTTTCACACTCAAATGGCCATAATAATGATGCACTTTTCACTCTCAAATGGCCATATTAATGCTCTTTTCACTCTTCAATGGCTATAATAATAATGCTCTTTTCACTCTCAAATGGCCATAATAATTATGCACTTTTCACTCTCAAATGGCCATAATAATTATGCACTTTTCACTCTCAAATGGCCATAATAATGATGCACTTTTCACACTCAAATGGCCATAATAATTATGCACTTTTCACTCTCAAATGGTCATAATAATGATGAACTTTTCACTCTCAAATGGCCATAATAATGATGAACCTTTCACTCTCAAATGGCCATAATAATGATGCATTTTCACTCTCAAATGTACACATTCATGCGTTAAGTACAGCCGTTTGAGGTGATGAGTATGATAATTGCGTGTGTTTTAAATGTGTACTTTATATTTGTATAGGATGAGTATGTGACTGAAGAGGGGGAAAGCTTTGCTGAGGATCAGAGTGAAGCCTTTCATATACAAGATGAGGAGGAGCAAGGAAGTGATCAGTCCAGAAGTGAAAAACCAGAAGACTTGTTGATAAAACTTCTGGCCATGATGCTTTTGTCATGGCAATCAACCTTCAAGATTTCTGACAATGCCATCACATCACTTCTTCTGTGCATTAAGCAGTTCATGTGGATAATGGGAAATGTTCTCTGTGCTAATTCCCTCACTGCCTTTGCAAGCATTATTCCAAAGACTTTATTCTCCTTGAGGAAATGGACTGGTATCCTCCGTGACAACTTCTTACAGTATGTGGTTTGTCCAAAATGTATGGCAGTATACGTGCTAACTGAAACGTACGAGGTCGGACGGGATGGCACAAAGGTTTGCAAGACTTGTGGTCACATTCCATTCTACAATCACCCACAGCAGAGGTCTGCATTAAGGAAGAAATGTGGCTCTGCCTTGCTAAGAAAGGCAAAATATTCTAGCGGTAAAGAGTATGTAGATCCAATACGTTCTTACTGTTACAAAAGTGTTGTGCAGTCTCTGGAAGAACTTGTTAAAAGACCTGGATATGTAGAGAAATGTGAAGAATGGCGAAAGCGGAAAATACCTGAGGGTGTGTTAGGAGACGTATATGATGGACAAATATGGCAGGATTACCAGTATGTGAATGGAGAGCCTTTTTTAGCAGAGCCAAATAATTTGGCCTTGATGCTGAATGTGGACTGGTTCCAACCTTTCAAAGATGCACCTTATTCAGTTGGAGCCATCTACTTGGTCGTTTTGAATCTACCTCGTGAAGACCGTTTTAAGGAAGAAAATATGATTCTCGTTGGACTAATACCTGGACCAAAAGAGCCATCACTGAACATAAATGCTTTCTTAGACCCCTTAGTTGATGAGCTTCAGGAACTTTGGCATGGCATGATTTTGGAAGACAGCTCTTTCTTAGGACATCAGGTTTACAGAGCAGCTCTGCTTTGTCTTTCATCAGATATCCCTGCAACTCGAAAATGTGGAGGCTTTGTTGGACATGGAGCATACAGAGGTAATTTAAATATTCAAACATTCTTTGCTATAATTAATAAACATTGATATTATTAAATCAGTAAAATCAAAATGTTTAAAATGTTTTCTTTTTTAATGGATAGCAGATGGTCTTTTTCATTGAAAAATCAAATATAAATATATGTGTGTAACATTGCATTTAATTTACATTTGCAGGATGCCACAAGTGTTTGAAGACGTTTAGCAAGAAAGAATTTGTTGAAAAAATGGACTACTCAGGATTTGAACGGTCTTCGTGGGAGCCACGCACGTCAAAGGATCACATACACTATGCTGGATTATCCAAACGGGCAAGGATGAAGGCAGAACAGAAAAGAATTGAACGCAAGTATGGAGCTAGATGGTCAGAACTTTTCCGCTTGAGTTACTATGATGCCATCAGATTTGTCGTCATAGATCCAATGCACAACCTTCTCCTTGGTACGGCAAGACATGTATTCAGAATGTGGACAGAACTAGGAATTTTAACAACAAAAAGCCTTGATGAACTTTAAGCTAGAGTGGAAAACATCAAAGTACCTTACGAGGTTGGAAGAATTCCCTTACGGATTTCATCTGGCTTTACAGGATTTACAGCAGATCAGTGGAAAAACTGGACAACCATTTACTCACTGTTTTGTCTGAAGGGGCTTATCGACAACAGACACTATGACATGTGGTTTGACTTTGTGCAGGCTTGTATCATACTCTGCTCCAGAGTCATATCCATCAATAGACTGGAAGTAGCAGATGGATACCTGCAGACATTTCTCTCAAAATTTGTCGAACTGTTTGGCCCATTGCACTGCACCCCTAACATGCATCTACATCTTCATTTGAAAGAGTGCATGTTGGATTATGGACCAGTTTACTCTTTTTGGTGTTTTTCATTTGAGCGTTTTAATGGAATACTGGGAAAGTTTAATAACAACAATAGGAGAATTGAAGTCCAGATTATGAGGCAATTTCAGCAAAGCCAACAGCTTAATATGCCATGGACATGTGAATATGGTGCTGAATTTGCCAGTATTTTAGGAAGACAAATGGTTGGGACTTTGTCATGCAATGACACAGCTGATATGCTTTATGTGAAGCACAATGTTTTAGTGTCAGCAGAAAGACTTCACTTAGAAAACGTTACAGCGGTGCCTCTGTCTCCATTACACCAGACAATCTTGGATGAGCCTGACAGACATGCAGTGTTAACAATGTATAATCAGATGTACCCTTGTGTCACTGATGTTGACTGTTTTGCCATGACATGCAAACGGGTAACATATCTTAATGTAACTTATTCAATTGATGGATCTAGAGCAGAAAGGTCAGCATATGTGTATGCTAAGTGGTGTGGAAACACTAACAGTTTTGAGGAGCCCATCATTGACCCTCTAGCAGAACTACGACCAGCCATTATAAAGCAGTTTATAGTGGTTAATGTTGTGTCAAAAGGTACTGCATTCAAACATGTCATTGCGCAAGTTTCCTGGCTTCATCCCCATCCGGACAGACATTTTTATGGAAAGCCAATAGAAGTTTGGAGCTTGCAAGGAACAGACACTTCATACCCAGCATCATTTCTGCCTGTTGAGCGCATTGCTGGGAGATGTGTGGTTAACACATCCACTGTGCATTTAAGCAAGACCAAAGAAAAGGTCACGGTAGTCATGCCACTATGCACAGTGGTTGAGCTCTAGGAGACTGTGATGTTGTTTGCATGGAATGCACATTTTACCATTGTGGCAAAGCTTGATTAAAACTTTTTTTTGAAATAAATTGTTTTGTGTATCTTTTATCATCTTTTACATTATATTGGCCATTGCTAATGACATACAATAATTAGTATAGCATACTTTCATTAAATATATCAATTCAAGTTCAAATTTAAGAGTCTTAATTGGGCTTTACTGAGCCTTATCTATTTATACCAGAGATTTTGCTTTTATACCAGAGATCATGCTTTTTTCACCTCCGCCAAATCTCTACAGTGAAACCTTTTTTAACTCAAGAGTAATCTCCAAACAATGATTCATGCATTTGTTACATCTCGATTAGGCCATCCTTAAAAATATTTTGTTTTTCAGTAACAGCAATTTTTTTTTAAAAAAGGGTCGGTAGGTAGGTCTATATTTTTTTTCCAAGATTCAATGTAAAAACAAAAAAAGTAATATTTTTGTAATGGTGATTACATAGGTATGAATAAACTAATTTGCATATCGTGACGTCACTGACTGGCTTCAGGCGTGCCATTGCAAACTTCATTTTGATTATATAGACCACAAACTATTTGAAATCTTTGTCAAAAAACATGTTTATTGCATTAATTGCAGCTGCATTCATTTCAGGAGAAAAATGAGGCAGAATCAAGAAAGAAGCCACTAGATATCAACAAAAGTGGATTTTCAGAGGGAAACAAATAAATTTAAATGACTTTAGAATTATCAAAATAACAGTTAATTGCATTAGCATGCAATGTAATAGGCCTAAATATAAGAAAACATGTTAATGTGTTACATTAACAACGCATAGGCTAGTTTTTCACCAATGTCTGGGGCTGTTTACACCTGGCCACTTCATGCCACTTCTATTTCATTCAGAAATAGCTGATTTATCAAAACGATTCCATTTGCAACCTGGTCACATAAATGTGTTTTTGCGGATATAAATCCGATCTTCAACTCTCGTGCTATATGTGAATTTAAGAGAGTGGACGACGTCACTGAAAACAACCGTTATGTTGAGATGAATTATTTTAGATCCAGACTTAAAAAATGAAGCGACTGCACTTTTGCGACTGCAGGCCCAAAACTTTGGAACAGTCTACCCCTCTATATCAGACTAGCTCCCTCAATTTCCATCTTCAAAACATCCTTGAAAACTTATTTATTTTCTCTTGCTTTTAATACCCCTTGACTATGATACAACTATTGGCTTTTTTATTTTTATTTTTTTTATTTTTTTTATTGTCCTGTTTCTGCCCTGCATTTTATCTATTGCCCTGTACAGCACTTTGGTCAGCCTTGGCTGTTTTTAATTGTGCGTTATAAATAAATATTGTATTGTATTGTATTTTGTTTTGAATTAAGTTAATACCTTTTAGTCACCTGGGATAAAACTCCCCCTGCTACCCTCATTTGCATTTGTAAAGCTCACAGCAGTCTCATTTACATGTTAAAGCATTAGAGGGAGGGGGGTCACGGGGCAAGCAAGTACCACGTCAATTTCCGACAATTTCCGACAGTTTGCAGTGTTGCCTGTAAATTGCCGTTTGCAGTCGTAAACCTGAAATTCCACGACAATCTACAGCGCCGGTAACTGTCGAAAATCCCACTTTTTATGCAGTGATAGGTGTATAAACCTAAGAAAATGGTATGACTTGCAAGAGAGAGAAGGTGGGTCAAGCACTTAAGATATCCGGGAGATATTTAGTATTCTGTGGCTTATAGTAAGTGGAATGGGTTTTACTAAATTTAGTTTACCTGCTGTGAATTGGGCCACTCTGGTGGGAACCCGTGGCTCAGTCAACCCCTCCGACGGTTCCCAACCCTTTGACCGCTGTGTCCTCGGGCAACTTCGTCTCTCGGTACCACGGTGTGCCCACTCAAACCACTTGCGACTTTAAACACAAAGTGGTTACGCCAAGGTGTCAATCATCAGACGGCACGGAAAAATTTAGTTTTCCTCGTAACTCTCCTTTCGGAGTGGTCCTTTCAGCAGACCCCAGTTCGAGTGATTGTCTCAAAATTGCCTTGTGTGTTGCTGGCGTTGACTTAACCTTTTGGCGGGCCAAATTGCTGATGTCGGGGTGGCGTGCCACAACCGGAGGTACGAGATTCGGAAGAGTCCGAGACTCACGCACGGCCAGCGTCAGTAACGTCGGTCGGGCGACCTCGCTTGCGGAACTCTTCCACCCACCAGAGATGACTTCAAATCACCACGGTGCTCTAGTGAATGCCACCTATAAATACACAAAGGATAAACAAGTGAAACTTAAAGTGAATTAAGGCTAGTTTGTTTAAACCAAATTAGGGCTGAAACGATTAGTCGACATTGTCGACAACGTCGACAATAAAAAATTGTCGACAAATATCTTTGTTGTCGAGTAGTCGTTTGATCTCACGTGACCTAATGTAAGGGCCTGCAATATCGCGATTTGACCTCTACGGCGCTGTAGTGCTAGAGTGTAATGCAGCCGTTACAAATGCTATTGCGGTAGAAGAAAACACAGCGCGAATTATGACGGAGTGCAAACGAATCCGAACTAGCAAGGTGTGTGAAAGTTTCACAAAACTTCAAACCAAGCAATCTGTCGTGTGCAATACATGCAAGGCGGAACTGGCTTTTCACGGGAGCACAACATGCATGTTAAAGCACTTAAAGAAGAAACACCCCGGCACAAGATGAGCCGGTGAGAGGTGAATGTTCTCCAGCTGGAGCTAAATAACTAGCAGTAAATCTCTTTATTAGATAATGCAATACTACTAATAATAGCAATAATATTAACAATAATAATATAATTACAGTAATGTGATGATTTATTTTTGCATAGAATAAAGCTTGATCGAGCTTAGGAGTCAGGGCTGTTTTTATTATTGTAACTCTATTAGGTAACGTTATTACAGTCTTATCACTTGCCTGTATGTTATTCCATATTTATGAAGACTTACAAAAGGAGATGTTATGAAGAATATCACGTCAGTTAATGTTTTATACTGTAAATTAAAAGGTGAATGAGAATGTCTCTGTCAGCTCAGCTCAATTGTCATGTCAATTTTTTTTAAAAATTTTATTCTTATAATAATTGTTTGCAGTTTAAGTTTATCTGTAATGCAGCTGATATTTTTATTTTTTTCTATTGAAAGAGAACAGAATATTTAACCAATGCTTAGGGCATTTGTGTGTCATTTGAGTTGGACAGAAATCTGAAAACTTAAAGAGAATGACCTGTTTAGTTGGCTCAAAGTTCACCAAAACAACCATTTCAAAAGCTAAAGTGATTTTCTTTTTTTTATATTATAGTTAGAATATGTATAACTCAGTGTTTTAACTAATTGAAAAGGCTGAATAATCGTTCCAAACGTACTGATTAGTCGGCGAAATAATCGACGATTAGTCGATTAATCGTTCTAATAATTGTTAGATTAATCGATTATCAAAATAATTGTTTGTTGCAGCCCTAAACCAAATGGATTAATTATTTATGTGGCAATCAGAGTCAAAGGTTTTAAAACAAAAGGGGATTATGATAATGATTGTAATTATCAAAATAACCTAACCCAAAAGAGAGAAGAAAAAGAATAAAAATCAAAATGGACAGAGACAGGATGAAACACGAGAGAAGAAGCAGGCCGCAGTAGCTGGTTTTCACCACAAGGGGGCGTACTCCCTCTCTGTGCTTAACCTGGTGAACAGAAAACTTAATTCAAATTAAAAATTCAGATTTGTTTAAATTAATAATTTAAAATAAGCATGTAAGAAGAATTAAAGGAAAATCAGAATGATATCCTATAATAATCCAGATACACTAAAGTATCAGTACTAATTATAAAATAATCAGGAGAGAAAGACGATATAAATGCACACTTCAAAAGAGTGAAAGGAGGAAAATAGTGATACTAGCTGTGTCCCAATGTGAAGGCTGCATCCTTCGAAGGACTGAAGACTTCAAGGATGCAGCCTATGCGTCCTCCGAAGGACGCACCATGTAGCCTTCATAGGATTTCCTAATTGCGCAACCAGGTGTTTCTGATCACCGCTCCTCAACGGTGCGAGAGGACAGCTGCCATCCTGATAATTCATTTGATATAGCCTAATTGAGTAAACAGCTATGGAGCCAGACTTGGCTATTGTCATTTTTATGTTTTATATTTTACTGGAGGACATGTTGAGGATGTTTCAGCCCCGGCGCTGCCGGATCATGTATTTTCGGTTTAGCCCGGTTTGAATATAAAACCCAATTGAAAATAAAAAAAGTCCAGTATTTCTCGCGCTCGTCATCGGCAGCTGTCACAGTTGCCAGGCGACAAGAACAATCCTCCGTAGGCTAGACCGGTCCGAGCGCTTCAGATGCGTCCTTTGATATGGGACGCTGTAGTTAGCAACAATTTGTTAATATAGTGACTGACAACAGACCTACATTTTGTTATTTTAATTTTCGGAACTGCATATTTCGTTAAATATTCACGTACAAATGTGAAGTAACCTACTGAAGTACCTTTTTTCCCTCACATGATTTTACATTAAACTACACAAAAGTATATAATGTAACAACCTTGAAAATATTCAGAAGTAAAATGCAGTAGTAGCATAATATAAATACAAAACTATAATAAAAACCCTGACAAGGAGTTTTTCCCCTGCAGAATACACACCTCTAGTTTTACTCTTGATACTAAAAACTTGTTATTAAAAGTACTTTTTTCAGAAATTACTTTTTGAAAAAAAAAACAAAAAAAAAAACATCGATTGAGTCAGCCCTGCAAACCTGTTGGTAGACAACTTATTGGAAACTGGAAATATGCACTCTAACACTCTGGAGATCATCCCAGATGATGTCCCACCAGCAGAGAGGACTTACCAGGGGAAGCCCATTCCAGTCCAGCGGGTCCAGGGTCTCCCTGCTCAGCTCAATAAAAGTCTACATCATTTTTTTATTATTTTATGTACTGTAAATGTTTGTTGATTTTGATATGTTTAACGTATGTTGTTAATAGTTGGAAAAAGTACTTTAATGTAGCCTGTGGAACAAATGATTTTCATTTACCAATTTTATTTGAAAAAAAAAAAAGGTATACAAGAGTTTGTTTCAAGTAGAAATTATGACTGTCAAAAAAATAAACAATGTCCAGAACAATTCATTCTCTTTTATTTACACATTTGAAGTTTCATAAAAATAATGTACAGATTTTTTCTTTCCTTTTAAAAAATAAAAGTGATAAAAGTTAAACAAGAATATGTAGAATATATATATATTTTTCAATCATTCTCTCAAGAAGAGAAAACAGCCTGTCCATCCTCTCCCTACTCTCCTGTGCTCTCCTCGCCTCTGCCTTCGTGCTGGTGCTGGCTCCTCCTCACCGTGGGCACCCACTGCTGAACTCGGCCCTGAGGACAAACCTCTATGGGACAAACCAGGGTTTCAGCAGTGGGTTTCCCACTCACACCCTCTCCTGTCCCAGGACACTTGCAATCCTAAGGGCAGAGCAAATTAACCATGGCTTGTTAACAACAACAGCACAATACATTTCAGCAAAGACATGTGTATTAACTTTCTTACTTTGTATTTTTTTTTCTCCTGAATTGCTCTAAAAAAGCTTAACACATGGGTGCAATCTTAAGTGCATTGTTAACATTGCACAATATGACACATCAAGACATGCATACAAAATACTTAAGAAATCATATTTCTATATACTCAAATTTGGTTAAAACCACATAGCTTTCATGACAGTGCTACAAAAAATAAATAAAAGTGAAACCCCATTCCCTTATCAACTACTTTTCTTATTGTTGTGGGCTTTATAGGGTGAGTGATATTTCTTATAATACACAAGTGAGATAGACTAGAGCAAATATTACAAATAGGTCGTTAAACTAATATCAGCACAAGTTTTGCCTCAAATTACCTGACAAATTAAGCCAGGCAATGGTGACGAAGGAGTTAAGATGAAGTTTATAATAAACTTTAACTCTGGTTTCGCTAGCTATTTGAGTAAATGAAAACATAATACTTACATTTAAATTTGAATTTGCTGTCCACCACCGATCTCTAGTCTCGACCGCCTTTAAAAATAAATAAATAAATACTGTTGTCAACGGCGCGCAATGACTCATGGGGTAGAATAGGGTAGGATAGGCCGCTAAATGTCCATTTATGTATCCTTCCTTTCACAAGGAAACGAAGGGCGCGTTTGGCGTCGCTTTTGAATCAGGGTAGCCTTCGTCGCGTCGCGATGACGCAACCGTCCTTTGAATACGGCCTTCGGAGGAAGCAGAACTGAATTGGGACCATAGACAGTAAAAGAAATGGACACAGCGAGCCCATAGGTTTCAACGGAGACAAGTGAAGTCAATTAGAAGCACTGACTTCCTGGGGGTCGAGCGTACTGCGCAGACTCAAACTGAGCTTGACAACGTAGATGTGACGTGAGCAGCCCGTCTATCTTCTAGTAGCTGTGCCAAGAGAAATCTGAATCATTCCTTTCCGAAACTTGCAGAGACAGAAAGCGTGAGTAGGGGCTGTCCATGAGCTAGAAGCAGGATAAGCTTTTGCTAAGTATTCTAATTAATTACTTTGTCATTTTGCCTCCACGTCCCCCCGATTGCCCGTGAGCTTCTCCTCCTGTCCATACGGTAATTTCTCTACTGTGCGACAGAGAGTCGCGGGTTATGACGCAATCGTTAGCCTATTTTTACAAAAACTGCTTCTACGGGGCCATAATGTAAGCTACAAGGTAATGGAGCCTTTTATACATTTTCGTGTTTCTTTAGAAATAAATAATGGACAAATGGAGTCTTTAAACGCCTCAGATGTAAAGTTATTCGCTGTCAAAGTGATGCCAAAATGAATGGGAGTCAATGGAATGCTAACAGCAGGTGGGGGTCCGCTAACCAATGGCGGCGCCCGGAGAACCTTCACTAAAATATCAAACCCTGCCCCCCTGGTTGGGACAGCCTTCATCGCGCCTCGGTGACGCAATCGGCCTTCAAATGCGACCTTCCAAGGATGCAGCCTTTGAATTGGGACGTCCTTCGTCGCGCCGCTGTGACGCAATCGGCCTTCAAATGCGGCCTTCGGAGGATGCAGCCTTCACATTGGGACACAGCTACTGACTTAGTATCCACAAGGCCACACGGGGGCGCTGTTTCCTCCAAGTGAATATCAGTGGCTGAATAGACACTCAATTTAAATTTTAAATTCAAAACTGGTTTAAAATCAAATTTAAATAAGCATGTAAGAGGATTGAAAAATCAGGATGATATCCTCTAATAATTAGCGATAACAGTGAAGTATCATTACTAATTATAAGATAATCACAAAGGGTAAAAGTAGAAATACGCAATTCAAAGCAGAATTGAAAATAGAGAGAAAAGAGAGCTGAAAGCTGTGAACCGACCTAGCAGGAGGCGACCACTAGATGGCTTACTTCCTTCTAGGTTATCAGTGGTTGACTTGAGACACTTAATTTAAATTTTAATTCAAATCTGGTTTGAAACAACTCAAAGTAAGTGTGAACAGTCATAGGCAGGAAAATTGTCTAATCATGAAATAATATTTGCACAAGCAAAGCTGTAAATGCAAACAATTATTGAGAATTTAGACAGGCTAATTCATTAGTCACAGGGAAATGGAGAAATAGCAGAAAGAGAGCATTATCTGAAACGGCCACGAGATGGCGTAATTTGAAACTTCTAAACACTTAAAGGGCGCCCTCTGGTGTTTAGTCAGCGTAATTACAACCAATTTTAGTGTGATTCAAGTGCTGAGAGCTTTCAGCTCGCGTCACGCGCTGATTTTCTGCAATAAATCACAAATAAACAAACAGGCCTCGGCGGACCTTTGCGGTGCTAAATGGCACAAAACGTGTGGCAAGATTTTTCCGCTGCACTAACTCACGCTTCAATGCAAAACAACAGGAATTTTCCATCTGTCGTTGGCTCCCATAAACACTCTTCACAATACTGCCCTACAAAGGCAAAAGACCTTAACTCACCAGAGTGTGAAACTGAGAAAAATGACTTTAAAGTTTTTTTGTTGTCCAGCCAATTGTATGATAGGTAGGACACTGAAAATTTGCCAAGTAGCTGTCATAATGAATATATTTATCTACATAAAAAAAAATTTGAGCTCAAACTTGACCTTTGACCCTTATTCGGAAGTTACTGCATTCTGCCTTTGCATTATCTGCAAAACAATAATGGCTCATACAAAGGCAAAGTACCTTAACTTCTAATTTATTGACCATTTTGACTTTTATCACTCTATAAAAACATTTCTATGATAACAATAATAGTCTTAAAATAAAATTTCTGTTTTATTAAGAGTTATTTATTTTTATTAAAATTAAGAGTTCTGTTTAGTAAGGCTTAATATTACATCAATAGAATATTACAAAATAAAAAATAATGAGAAGGCTACAACGTACTGGATCGTTTTAAAACTTTATCGGTGTTCTTAATTTAAGTAAAATAACACTGTAAGAAGTTAAAGTAACCTTTCACAAATATTTCTTACATTTGAAAGAATTGATTTGGCTATGCCAATAATATGTAGACGCCCTTTCTCAAATACCATTCACCCTTTTCTGACAAAACGTATTGGAATATGCTTAAATCTGATGACATTGGGTGTATGTTTTCCAGAATTAATGAAAAAACTCTGTAATAATACATTTTCCTGGACAAAATGGAAAATGTATTTAGTACCACATGCATGTACAGACTAACAGTTCTCCCTCACAAATTTGATGTGATTAGGATAGATTTTCTTGATACAGTTTACAAAGAAGGGAGTCTAACAACAAACTGATTTTAAGAAATGTATTAAATGAACAAGAAAATTAAACGAATGTTAAGAGGTGAATAAAATGAAGAAAGTTTATGGTATTTTGGTTGTGTGTGTGTGTGTGTGTGTGTGTGTGTGTGTGTGTGTGTGTGTGTGTGTGTGTGTGTGTGTGTGTGTGTGTGTGTTTGAGAGAGAGAGAGAGAGAGGGGGGGGAGAGAGAGAGAGAGAGAGAGAGAGAGAGAGAGAGAGAGAGAGAGAGAGAGAGAGAGAGAGAGAGATTTTTGATTTTTTTTTTTTTTTTTTGATTTTCAACAGAACTGTATTTGTTCATTCAATCATCCACAAAAAATATACAGTTATACAAAAAAATAAAAAAACAGTATAAAATTCACATTACAGCAATTACAGAAAAACTATTATACTAAAACATACAGATCATTCCAACGTTGGTGTAAAGATTAGGTTGTCTTCAAATAGTGTACAAAGAGTCTCATTATAACACCACTGATCCAGAAAAAACTCACAATTATTCATAGCTTTATAGAATTTATAATCAACCAGAATTCTGGCCTTCACAAACTCTTTAAACATTAATAGTGCTTCTTGTCCTGTCATACTTTCGATCTTATTCTTTCTGCTAATATAAATAGCCAGTTTAGCTTGACCCACCAAAAAATTTAAAAGCTGACTTTTCTTTCTAATCGAAAAGTAGTATTTTGGTCCAAAAATAAAGCTCTTGAATGAGAACACTTCTCCAAATTTAAAAAACAACCCCGTAAGTACACTAAATAAGTCGACCAATCTGTCACATTCCATAAAACAATGAAAAACAGTTTCTCTCATATCACAAAAAGGACAACCACTCTGCACATTATGATTAATGACAGAAACAAAGGCATTAACAGCAACTGTGCCATGTAAAATCTTCCACTGAATATCTCCTGCTTTTTTTGTTAATGGTGGTTTGTATATCACTCTCCAATTTGGTTTACAATCTTCTTCCACTCCCAATTTATCTTTCCATACATTGTCCACTCTTCCATTTAACACCTTTTTATTTAGAACCTTGACAAAACATTTATATAATTGTTTCCCTTTCACTCCAAATAAAGTTAAATCATGTAATCCATTCAACATTAACAAAGGTCCAGAAAATCCTTGAAAATCAGGTGTGAGATACATATCAGGGTATGAATCAATCTCTGTGGAAGTACTTTGTCCACTCCAATAATCTCTAAGAAATGCTCTTTCCTCAACAGTCAATCTCTGTTTAATCAGATCCACAAACATATTGACCTTTCGAAGAGACACCATACCCACATGTGCTGCCAATTCTTTAACATTGTTAAAATCAACTCCACTAATATCCACAAGTTGTCTTAACTTCATAATATGTTTAGCCCTCAACATGTAACTTATTCCAGGCATGGATTCACAAGACACATCAAAACGAGCTCCACCTATTAAAGGCTCTTCTAATAACCAAAAAAGTGAGTCATTTGATTCCAACCTTTGTTTTGTAAAAAAACTCCAGACTTTAAAAAGTCCTTTGTAAAAAGGAGGTAGTCCATTTACTGGCACTTTGTTACAGTCCATTAAAAACAATGTAGAATCCAGTCCTAATCCTCCAGCCTGCTTTAAAATTATGCTGGTTACATCTCTCCAGACAAGGTTTTTTGGTCCAGTTAAATACCTTTGGATGTATTGTAGACGAAATGTTGCACCTCTACTTGCCAGGTGAACAAGCCCTTGTCCTCCTTCTTCCTTTTGGAGAAATAGCACACTTTGTGGAACCCAGTGTAATTTGTCCCAAATGAAGTTCACCAGAATTGACTGCAATTTTCCAAAAAAAAACAGCAGGGGGATCAACGCAAGCCAGACGATGCCACAGAGCAGAAGCTACTAAATTGTTTATTATTAAAGTTCTTCCTCTGTAAGACAATTTTGGAAGGAGCCACCTCCATTTTTCAAGTCGACCTTGCATTTTCTCCAAAGAACCTTCCCAGTTTTTCTGCAACATTTCATTGTTACCTAAATAAACTCCAAGGTATTTAAAACCTTTTTTATTCCATGATAACCCAGCAGGTAATGTGGGTAGACCTTTTTCCCAATCTCCAAATGCAATTGCTTCACTTTTTGTCCAGTTTACTTTAGCAGATGAAATCAAACTAAAATCTTTAATAACTGAATGTAAAACTTCTAAATCTTTTTGACCCTTTATTAAGACAACAATGTCATCTGCATAAGCACATAATTTTAAGGACAATCCAGAAAAAGGCAAATCCCAGCCCTCAATTTGATTTCTCATTCTTACTAATAGAGGTTCAATTGACATAGCATATAACATGCCTGACAAAGCACAACCCTGTCTAATTTTAAAAAATTTTAAAAGGTCCACTCAAACCACCATTAACCTTTAAAACACTTTCAATATCCCGGTACAAAACTTTAATAATGTCAATAAAACTCTTATCAAAACCAAATCCTTCCAGCATATTCCAAAGGTAAGGATGCTCAACCCTGTCGAACGCTTTTTCCTGATCTAAAGAGATCAATCCAGTATCTATGTTCAAAAGACTAGAAACATCCAAAATATTCTTAATCAAATAAACATTATCAAATATAGATCTGTTAGGTATACAGTATGTTTGATCAATATGGATAATATCCCCAATTACTTCTCTAACTCTATTCGCCAATGTCTTTGAGAGAATCTTAAAATCAGCACATAATAGTGAAACAGGCCGCCAGTTTTTAATCTCTCTTAGATCACCTTTTTTCGGCAGGAGAGTGATGACAGCCCTCCTGCAACTCACTGGCAGGTGACCTTCAGCTAGGCTATTGTTAAACACTTCCAGTAAATCATCTCCCAAAACATCCCAATATTTTTTTATAAAAATCAACTGGGAGACCATCAATCCCAGGTGTTTTACCATTTTCCATACTTTTTAGAGCTGCGTAAAGTTCTCCTTTAGATAAAGGCCTCTTTAATTTAGTATTTGCATCTTCTGAAACTTTAGGCAAATCTTCGAGGAAGACTTTATTCAAATCATCCACTTCCTTGTACTCACTTTTATACAAATCAGTATAAAACAGTCTAGCCCTTTTTCTAATCTCACTCAAAACTGTTAGCTCCTGTCCACTATCTCAAAGGAGAGTATGAATATACCTACTTTGGCCACTCTTTTTTTCTAAACAAAAAAAATACTTAGTAGGGGAATCCATTTGCACGACACTTTGAAAGCGTGAACGAATCAACGCTCCCTGCGCTTGAATACCTAACAGATCATTCATTACTCTTCTCTTGGATTTAAGAGCATCAAACCATCTTGGATTCCTTGTAGAATCTGCTAAACTTTGTAATTTCACAATTTCAACCTCTAATTCTTCCAGTGATCTTACAATATCTCGGGATACATTGAATGTGTATTGTTGGCACAGTTGCTGTATTTTAATTTTCCCACAATCCCACCATTGTTGAATCGAGGTATACAAATTTTTCTTAACCTTAAAGGTTTTCCAAAACTCAGAAAAAACCTCCTTAAAAAAATTATCTTCCAGAAGAGAAACATTAAGATGCCAATACGCACTTTTAGATTTTATATTGGCAATAAAACCAGTAAAAATGACAATGGAATGATCAGAAAAACATACTGATTTAATATCACAACTTTTAACAATATTAAATTGATGTTTAAAACAATAAAATCTGTCAAGCCTGGCCAATGAAATAGAATTTTCTCTTGTCTGTGCCCAAGTATATTGTCTCTCATTCCCATTAAAGACTCTCCAAATATCACACAGGTCATGTGCATTGCTCAGCTTGATCATCGCTCTCTGTGACGGCATGTGTGGCTCTGAATGATTTCGATCTAAATTGTAGTTTTCAGTACAATTAAAATCCCCACCCATAAACATGTAATCTTCAGTCTGACAATTTGACAGTATAGTGTCAATTTCATTCAAAAGAACCACTCTATTTACCCCTAAAGTAGGAGCATAGACGTTAATAAAGACTAAATTTAACTTCTCAAACTGTGCCCTTACAATCATTAAATGCCCATCCACCACATTTTCAACTTTATATGATATTGGCATAAAATTCTTCTGAAAGAGAACAGCCACTCCTCCACTAACTGCAGTTTTATGGCTCATTATAATTTCACCTTCCCATTCCTTCTTCCATTCAATTTCATTAGCACAATCGCTATGAGTTTCCTGAATCATCATAACATCGATTTTTTTTTGTTTTATCAATTGAAAAAGAATTGCCCTTTTTTGAACGTCCCTTGCTCCATTTAAATTCAAAGTTCCTACTTTAATTCTGCTCATAATAGTAGAAGAAAGTGTCTGTACAGGACAACAAACAAAGAGAAGAAAAACAAGGAAGAAAAAAAATTCAAGCAATCTCAAATTCTTCATTAAGCATATTTAGTTTAATTTCATGCAGTATTTTCTTTAATCTGAAAATTTATTGTTCTGTAAATCCACCCTCCTCAACCTCCTTAACATTTAAACCACTGTGATCTGCCATTTTCTTTGCTTTTTTCCCTTTTCCTCTTTTGTTTGTCTTTCTCTTAATTGCGGGAGTTTTAAAGCAAGATTCATCCTCCACCACATCCAAATCATCACCACCCGCCTCAGCTACAACAGCAGCAACATTGTTTTCCTGTGGGCCTACTGATTCATCTTTTCCTTCACTATTTGAAACAATATCTACGACCGCGTTTACCACATAATTTACCTCGTCATTTACCACAGTGTTTACATCGGGATTTACCACAGTATTTACATCGACATTTACCGTAGTATTCACATCCATCATCTCCACAACTTCACTACCGTGTTTCTCCGCAGCGGTTTTGGGATTGTGCGCTCTATCCCCACTCGCGCTCGTCCCTTCATTAGCCACATTATCCTGAGCTGTACTCTGTATTAATTTATCTGGGCATGCCCTGATAGTATGACCTTCCTTCCCACAACCAAAGCATTTCATCATACTTGAAGTCGCGTAAATCACATAATCAAAATTCTCAACTTTGAATTTCATAAGATTCAGTTCTTCATTTTCATTATTTAAAATCACGAACACATGTCGTCTAAAAGATACCACATGCTGCAAACTAGGAGAGTTACACCGCATTGGGACTTTTTTAATCTTTGACATGATTTTACCATGCCTCGACAGTTCTCTTTCCAACGTATCATCTTTAATGAACGGCGGCACATTTGAAAGTGTTATTCTTTTTGCCGGTTGCACAAGCGGCATCACCGGGGTAAAAGTATCATTGATCACAATGCCATTTGCTACCACTAAGTTCACTTTTTCAATGCTGTCCAAAAACAACACAACATCGCCATTCATTCGAGACGCAGATATTATACTCTCACATCCCACCACATCTGCCACCGCCAAACTACACTGCTCCACTGAGCATTGTGCCTCAGTGAGTACTTTAATCCCATGCCGTCTACTCAGCTTATCAAAAGCCGACGACGCCGGTACCGCCATGCCGGCCAGCAAAAGCAGGCGGCCACGTACCACAAAACTACTGTTCTCAATAAAAACCTTTCTTTATACTACAAACCAAAAAATAAAGAAAAAGAAAAAAACAAAAATCCATAAACAGCAACAACTGATAGAAAAGTTAGAGAGAACTCACACACTCTGTTGGAAACGCACTCACTCAGACGCCAACTCCGCCCACTCACTCAGCACATGCGCACAGAGAGAGAGAGAGAGAGAGAGAGAGAGAGAGAGAGAGAGAGAGAGAGACGTTTGAATCTATTTAATTGTACACCATTTTTTTTTTTTTTTTTTTTTTTTTTTTTTTACATATTGGGTATGGTTTTTTTTGTTTGTTTTTTTTTTTTTTTTTTTTACATATTGGGTATGTTTTTTTTTTTTTTTTCACAATTTAACAAACACCTGTCACAAAAACACGACATATATCAAAACACTCCAAAAATAAATAAAAATACAATAAAAATACAAGAATATATTGCTACACAACATATGTAAAAAATTACCTACCAACATATTCAACAATTTAGAATTAGGTCTTCCTCATTATCTATAGAACACAAGACTTCACTTAAACCCCATGTTTCCATAAAAACAACCAGATTTTTTGTCAATTTAAAAAAAACAAACTCCGCTCTGATCCTTGAAGTCACAAACCCTCTTAACATTCTCTCTGGGTCAACTAAAGCATCTTCTTTTATCATTCTTTTCCTTGTTACCCATATTGCCATTTTAGTCTCCGCTATTAAAAAATTTATTATGCCTATTCTTCTCTTTTCAGAAACCTTATACTTCAATCCATAAATAAAAACAGTGTCATTAAACTCTTCGCCTAATTCTTCAATCCAGGTTTTTAATGTCTGAAAAACCCCTCTCAGTCTAGAACAATATAAAAACAGATGATCAGTTGATTCTTCTAAATCACAGAAAGGACATTTCTTTTCTACAGTGGGATCAATATGCGCCACGTGTCTGTTTGTAGCTACTGCCCAGTGTATAATTCTCCATTGTAGGTCTGCAGTTCGTTTTTCAATGGGAGATTTATACAATGACCTCCAGCATCTTCTAGGAGAAGAGTTTGGCCCTAGCACTTCTGTCCACTTTGTTTCTCTGCAGTTCTTCAGAACTGACTGATGAGCGACTTTAACGCAATTCAGATACAAACTTTTCTTCGAAGCCTCTTTAAAACCATGTATCTCTGGAGTCTTAAAAGTGAGGATTGATTCCTCTTGTGGTTCTTCTTCCACACGAGCTGAAACAGGAAGACCAGGAAAATTCTCCTCTTCCTCCTCTTCATTCAAAATCCCTTCTCCTGGGTTCCGATGATAGGCATAAGGAAGAGATGAAAAAATCGCATCCATTACATGTTTCATAAATCTGACGGACTTGATTCCTGTCAGATCACTCATTTCCACTGCACTTTTCCACCCGTCATGATGCTTTAAGTCCTTTATCCTAGTGCATCCAGCTCTTGCCATTGTTTTCTGAAGGCTTTTTGAATTAAGCACTCTTGCCTGAAGTAAGGGATTATGAAAAAGAGGTTCTTCTTTTATCCAGAAATCAGAGTCAGACCAGTTCCTTTCCACTTGAAAATTTGATGTCCATGTTTTCAGCATCGTTTTATAAAAAGCAGAAGTGTCTTTTAAGTCCACTACTGTAAGATTCATTAAAAACAACTGTAGATCGTATTTAAAAACATCAACTTTGTGTAACAGGGCTTTAGCAGTATCAGTCCAGCACCTCTTTGAATACAGCAACTTCTGTGCCGCCTGCAGCCTGAATGTTTTGATTCTGCTTTTAATGTCTATTAACCCTTGTCCACCTTCATTCACTGGCAGGAAAAGTACAGCAGCTTTAGTCCAATGTTGTCCAGTCCAGAAGAAATCCACCAATCTTTTCTGCAATTCCTGAATGATGTCATCTGGCGGGTCCAAGGCGTTCATTTTGTGCCACAGTGCCGAAGCTGCTAGATTGTTGGTCACCAAAACTCTTCCCCTATAGGATAGCTGTGGTAGCACCCACGACCACTTAGACAACCGGCTACACATCTTCTCCACCATTCCTTCCCAATTTTTTGTCTTAAATGTTTCAGTCCCTAAATAAACCCCTAGACATTTAAAGCCATCTTTACTCCATTTAACACCACCTGGGAGCACTGGTGGATTTTTACTTTGTCCACAAAAGAAACCTTCACACTTTTCCCAGTTCACTCTGGCTGTTGACGCATTTTCATACATTTTCAGTGTTTCCATTAAAACAGACACATCTCGTTCATTCTTAATAAAAATTGTAACATCGTCAGCATATGCAACAAGCTTAATAGGCTTCTCAACTGTAATCCCTTGGAGTGTTTTCCTTAACTTGCAAAGAAGGGGTTCAATGGCCAATGAATACAACATCCCTGATAGCGGGCATCCTTGTCTGATTCCTCTCAGCACTGCAACAGGCCGACTGAGCCCACCACCCACTTTCAACATAACAGAAGCATCCTTATACAGCATTTGAATCCATGAAATGAAACTCTGACCAACACCAAAAGCTTCAAGCGTTTTAAACAAGTAAAAATGGCTAACTCGGTCAAACGCTTTCTCTTGGTCAATTGCGAGAATACCAACATTTTCACTGTTCAAATTTGTAATGTCTATTATGTCTCTTACAAGAAACAGATTGTCCATTATTGTTCGATTAGGAATGCAATATGTTTGATATTCATTGACCATATATTCTAAAAAAGGTTTCAATCTATTAGCAAGACACTTTGCCAAAATTTTGTAATCTGTACATAACACAGCCACAGGTCTCCAATTTTTTAACATACCAAGATCACCTTTTTTGGGTAATAGAGATAAAACTGCTCGTTTACAACTAGTAGGCAATTCATGTTTTTGATAACAATAATTAAAAATTTCATAAAAATCGTCTTTCAGTTGGTTCCAGAAATGTTTATAGAACTCAGACGGCAGTCCATCGATACCAGGTGTTTTTCCAGTTGAGAGTTTCTGAACAGCTTCAGACAGTTCTTTTAACTGAAGGCCAGAGTCAAGCTGTTTACTCTGTTCATCGGAAAGAGTCAATAAGTCTTTATGTAATTCCTCAATGCATCCCTTATCACATTGTCCTTCTGCAAATAAGTCTTTGTAAAAGTCCAAAGCAATTTTTCTCATTTCATTTGGATCTGAAATCACATTCCCATTTAAATCTTTCAAATGCAACATCATTTTTTTTTCTCTTTCTTTCTTCTCAAGATTAAAAAAGAAGGAACTAGGTGCATCCATTTCTCTCACAAATGCAAAGCGAGCTCTAATTAAAGCCCCCTTCGCTTTCTCGTGAAATAAAGAAGCTAAAACTCTTTTCTTTTCTTCCAGCTTTCCAACTGTCTCAACATCACCAACAATTAATTCACTTTCAATCTGTTTTATCTCTTTTTCTAATTCAGAAACAGTTTTTTTGATCCTACCATTTGTGCTATATATATAATTCTGACAAAATATTCTAATTTGTGCTTTTCCTATATCCCACCACTGAACAATATCCTCATAATTACTTTTCTGTTTTTTCCACTCCATCCAAAACACATTAAACTTCTCACAAAAAAGCACATCTTTTAGCAATTTCACATTAAAATGCCAGTAATAGCTATGACTTTGTGACTTTCTTACATTTATATCAATTAAACATAAATGGTGATCAGAAAACCCATTAGGACAAATTGTAGATTTTAAAATTCTATTACTTTTACTTGTATTAATATAGAATCGGTCTAATCTGGCAGTACTAATATGATCATAAGAAACCTTTACCCACGTATACTGCTTAACTGTAGGGTGTTGCTGTCTCCATACATCAACTAAATTAGAATTACTAATAACATCCTGTAAACATTTGGCAGAAGAGGGGTGAGGTTCTTCCCCATTTCTGTCCAAAGTAAAGTTTTCTGTACAGTTCCAATCACCCCCTAAGATCAACCATGCATTTTCATCACAACTTTGTTTTAAAAAATTAAATAATTTTTTAAACCCGTGTATCCTCTCCGCTCCATTATTTGATGCATAAATGTTAATAAAAACAAAAACCAACCCATTTATACTTCCTTGAACAGCCAAAATTCTTCCTCTTTCTATTTCATTAACAGACACATTAGTTATATCAATCGTCTTTGAAAATAAAATAGCAACTCCTCCACTAACATTTGTACCATGACTCATATATAAATCGCTTCTCCACCCCATTTTCCAATCCACTTCAATTTTCACATCACTATGTGTCTCTTGTACAAATGTTATATCAATATTTTTATTTTGTATATATTCATTTAAACATGCTCTTTTCTTACAATCTCTTCCCCCATTGATATTAATAGATCCTATTCTAAGGCTCTCCATGAAAAAAGAGGTAAGAAAAAGGGAAGAAAGCGAAAACAAGACAAAAAGGGATAGATAGTTCACCAATTGTGCTTCCTTCCTAACTCAACTATAAAGAAATTAAAATAACTTTTTCTTTTCTCAAGTTTGTTACCATTTTTTTCAATCTGAATCTCTTTCTTCTACTTAGCTCTTCATAACCGACAGCCTTTTGTATTTTAATCACTGAAGCCAAAAACTTTTTCACATCAGGAAAAAAATCTTTTACTTCGACTTTTCTTCCAAATGTTTCATCAAGGAAATCATTTATCTCTTTTACAGTATACAACTCATTCTCGTCATAATTGGAGGGAATATCTGACATTTCAGAAATACAATCATCATCAACCATCTCTTCATTCACATCAGTGCTTTCAGAGAGCTGAGACAAGGGTATATCGAGTCGATTCTCAACAGTGTCTAATTCAACCAAACTTTCAAGAAGAGATTTTTTCGCGTCACTAGTCCCTGCCTCTTCACAACTCCTCTTCTTATTTTCTCCCCCACAATTATTTTTTTTCCCTTTTTTCTTCCCTGATTCCTTTTCAGCCGATTCTTTTTGGCCTATGTTTTCAGTAGTGCTACGTTCGTTTTGTTCATGAGTGTTCAATTCACTTTGTTCTTTATCGGTTTCATTTGTCTCAGTTTCTTTACTTTTTATCTGCATTCTCCGCTTCACCCTCGACCGCCTGTTCACTTTCATTTATTTTATTAGTATTGTCCTCGGCTTGTGTTTTTTGCGGGCAATCCATTTTTTTATGCCCGACATTACCGCACTTGAAACAGTTCAAATGATTGGTATTCGCATAGATCATATACGATTTGTCTTCATGTTTAACCCGAAACGAGATGTCTAACGTCGGCGATTCTAAAACCATAAAACACTGCCGCCTAAAAGACAGCACATGTTTTAAAGTTTCCATTTTACACCCGAGTGGAATTAAAGTCATTCCACTTACTATTTTCCCGAACCTCTGCAGTTCATTTTCAATGCATATATTGGGTATATATGGTGGACAATTCGAAATGTTCACTCTTGACGACTGCGACACCAAAGGTGAAACAATAACAAACGCTCCACTTACCCAAACTCCGCTCACGATGATTTTACTCACAAAACTTTGATCCTTTAGGAACACCACCACGGCCTTGTTCATCCTAGAAGCGGATACAATATTTTCGAATCCAATTTGTTCTCCGATAGCGACTAGCACGTCCTCGACTGTCACACTAGCGTCAGGCACACACCTGACTCCATGGCGGAGCGACCCAGATGGAACTTCCATCTCTGCCCTCCACCCGACACGAGAAAAAAACTTTTACCTGGCGACTATTTTTCCTCAAAATCTAAATTATTCAAATTAAACCTTTAACTAAAAAACCACAAAAAAAAAAAAAAAAAAAAACCACAAAAAAAAAGAAAAAAGAAACGAGAATAGTAAAGGAAAACTACCCCCAGAAACGCTCCTCTCACCCGTGAGACGCTCACATTCCCCCCAAACTCCCAGCATGCACCAAGAGAGAGAGAGAGAGAGAATCACAAGAGTCCGGAAATCAGTCCGCAGAGGGGCTTAATTTATCCCTGTTCTTCAACCTCATTGAGGTTTCTGACTGCCAAGGAGCTCCAGAAAAACTTCCTGGTAGGAGGCATGAGGGGAACAAGATTCTTTAGGATCTCCGTCTTCTTGGCCTCCTCCACACCCCAGTCTTGCTGCCTCAAGGTGGTTGGTACAAAGGGAATGAACTTCTTTTGCAGGAAGTCCAGCTCTATGAAGTCCTCCTCCCCATGGGATTTCTTCACGAACATGGACCTTGACCCACATCGCAGTTGCACCACTTTGATTTCAGCCATCCATGCCCTGATGTCATCGTTCTTCAACTCCACCACCTCCACTTTCCTAGAGTTGGAATTGGCCACCACTGACAAAAAGTCATCAAAATCAAAAACAACTCCTCCAGGTCTGTGCCTCATTTCTTGTTCCACACCATGGTGGAAGCTGTCAGCACTCATGAAGGTGTGTCCCGGCTCGAAAAACTTTAAAGTGACATCTTCAGCTGATATGGTTTCAGAATTAACCAATGTCAGCAGTGAAGTAAACAGACACCAGTTTTTATTTTGGGCACTACAATTATCCACCCAGTATATTACATGCCTGATGTCGCGCTCTTTTTCTAGTGCTGCTGCATACGCCGATGTGATTTCTTTGGCATTCCGCCCTGCAATTCCCTCATGCCAGACAACAGAGATGGTTTTTCTTTTGTTTTGTTTTTTGCCCACTGACGCGAAGGTCTCATGGTATGTGGATATTCGTCGGGTGAACACTGCCGACTTCACACCTGGCATGCATGGGAGCATGATGACTTTCTGCAGGTCAACGCTTCTGACAGATGTGTCATCAGGCCAGTCCTTGTCTGCATCCGACCTGTAGTGCAGTCGGGTCTCAGCTGCTTCAGTTTGGTGTTTATGCCACCTCTCGCACTGAGGGCAATTTTCTGCAGCCTCCCCCTGGTGATCAGACCTCACATGCTGGTCCTGGAGCAAACACTCCTCGCACTCCTCTTCTCCAAGCTTGGTAAAGCTTATGTTCTTGGACTTCACTGTTTTACGGTAAGTCTCATAAGAGCAGCGGTTACCTTTTTCAATGAAGTCGGCAAACATAAGCTTGACCGTGACATCACTTGGGAGATAGCGCCGGAATGGTGCATGCTCCCTCCGGTAGTGACTGACTGACGGGTGGAAGGATTCTATGTGGTCAATCAGTGGTTGCAAGTCCAGCTTGTTGGCAGGCTCGTGTCTCCCTCTCATGTCGCTGGGTGGAGCTAGAGCAGTTGTTATTGCTTTGCCCATGACTGAGAGAACTAGGCTATCATTGGTGGGATGATAGCCTAGTGTGGAAAGATAGAATAGTTTGCATACCTGCTGCAGGGTCTTGTGGGTATCCTGCAGCCTGTAGACAAATGACCTACTCCGCTGCCGACTGGCATTGGCACAGACCTTTTCTGTTGGAACCTGGCTGACTGAGGCAAAGATAAAGGCCCGTTTCTGTGCATACCTCATATTCCAGTACTCGGACCAGATTTCTTGCCGCCTGTCTTCTGAAAATTTTCCAGAGCACTGCCGTCGGCATTTAGCTCCACATGGTCCCCTCATTGGTGGTCTATTTGTGGGCTCTGATGGAGGAGCAGGAGAGTGTGCTTGACCGTTTGGAACAAGGACAGGCAGTGGTGTGACTGGTGGAAGAACTGGGTCTGGGGCCGTGACATAGGCAATCACAGGCTCTGGTGTCATTAGTGGCAGAGGAGTGGGGTCTGGTGTGCTCGTGGTGAACAGCTCATCTGCTCCACAAAACAGATCATCACTGAATCCGCTGATGTCTAGATAAGTGTGGAGAATTGTCCACTCCTTTGCATCTAGTTTTGCGGGGGGCATGCTCTCTGCATTTTGTGCATTAACCCCAGGAAAGGACTCGGAAGAAACTGAAATGTAGAAAAGAAAATTAATTAGACACATGCAGCTAATGAATATCATTATAGACAAGATGGTATTTTTATATCTGATAAATATTCTTTAGAAGTACACAATTCAGTGAGTGACCAAGTGCTAGCTAGTTTGTGTCTTTTTGCTCATAGCTTTAGCGGCAGACTGTTGTACGTCCCGCTGTTGGAATCCTCTACAATAGTCACACTTTTACATCGTTTATCTGTCAGCATTTTAACTAGGGTGACCAAATTTTAGTTTTCAGAAAAGAGGACGGGGGCGTGGTTAAGGGGTGGGGGCATGGTTTGCGGGTGAATGCATCAAAAATACTTAACAAATGCATTCACAACCTTGCAACTATGTTATTGTACTTTAATACATAAAGCAATACATCCTTTCCATCCAAGTTTGGCCCTCAACAATAGAATACAATTTTTTTTTTTTTAGCTTTTAACACCTTTTACATGACATTTTTTTTTTCATGGCCATAGGTAAAAATAAAAAACTTATAAAAAAGTTTTTGTGAATATAAAGTCCGCCTACTTTGATTCACCTACCAATGAGGCTGAGATGAACGAACACACACACACACACACACACACAGAGGCCTCATTCTGACGTGCTCTCTGCTTGCCGTTGCGGATTGAGGAACGCGCTGATTAGATTAAAACCAGGACATTTTCATCACTTTATAAAAAAAAACAAAAAACAGCCACGACGGCCAGGACAAGACGTGATATCAGGACATGTTCTGGGAAAACAGGACATTTGGTCACCCTAATTTTAACTGTTTAACCGGACGTCTGGTGACCCTACTAATAGCCTACCCACAGCGACACTTAAAATGTCAACTTGCACTTTGATAGATTAGGTTAGCCAGCCGGCACATGATGGATTTAAACAATGGATTGTCTTCTCAGTGGATGTCGTTTTCCATGGATTTTGAGTTTGACCATGTTAAAAAAGGTAAGCTGCAATCTAAGTTATATCTGCTGGGTTTGTTTGTTTGCGTGGCAATGTTTTCTCCTCCCCTTATCGTGAGGCGTCCCCAACCCACTCGCTCGCGTTGTTTTCTGTCAGTGAGTGCACGGACTGTCAGATTGACTGGATAGTATCCAGGCTTTGATTTATGGTGTCTTACAGCTGACACACCATCTATCATGTAACATTAGGCTATTTTTGGATCAGGAATAGTTGTGTTTTGTGTGTCTAGTAGCCTATCTTAGCCCAAGTTTGCATCACTAGCTAGCTAACTAGGCTACCCGTATCCTAGCTGAATGTCACAAAATCTGAAGTAAATTGTATATCTAAAAAAAAATATCTTCATTTATCCATATCATCCTTACCTTGATCTTGGTGTTTGCGTTTCAAAGCCATCTCCACCATCATTTTCCCGCGAGGATAGGCCATTCTTATTGCTAGATAAAGTTAAAAAACAACCACTGCAACAATTTTATTTTCACTTTATTTATTTAATGGGTGTGGCAAAAGTGCTTCAATTACATAGGCATTAACGTTGCGCCGTAACTTCAGCGAGGCAAACATTTAACGTTGGTAAAACAAAGGCAGAGTGCCTTAACTCCAACTGTAACTTGATTCCAGCATTCTAGAGTGCAGCGGAACAAAGCTAAAAGACCGTAACTGATGTTAAGGGCTTCTGCCTTTGCTTTCCCTCTGCTTTTGGAAGTTATGGCAAAAACAACATCTTATTTTTAGCAGAAAATAACTAAATTGACTCAAGATATTTTTCCACATGATAAAACTGATGTCCATTGTTCCAAAAATGGCAATAACTCATTTTGACCAAAATTGAAGTTAAGGTCTTTTGCCTTTGCACGGCAGAATAGCACTATGATCGAATGCGTTAGGTTTACAAATTGGGTAGCTAAGCCAATTGTTGACCAGGAGTTATCGTTTTGTTGAATATCACTGTGGTTAACCACGAATTCAATAACGATACAATGTAATTACGAGGCCTTCTACTACTGAAAGAGGAAACTCGCTCCATTCAGATTTACGTCTCGCACTAAAAAGAGATTTCTTCGTCTTAGTAGGCAAAAATTATTAATAACCATATCCACAGATTGAAACTGAATTGCTCAAAAAATAAAGTTTGAAATGCCCCAAAATTCTTCCACCAAAATATGTAACCGCACTGGGTAGTACATTAACATTAGCTCAAATTTAATAATTAATCATGAATAAGATTAATATATTGCATATTACAGTTACATTATTTTATCGAAGCTGAAAACAGATCGCTTGTATATATGAATGATCACCACAACGGGTTATGGTTCGTCATTAATATATATCAATAGTCTCTGTACAGATCGAGTTTATGAGATAACTTTAATGGAATTAATTTAGTTATCAAACAATCTGTTTGTCCAGCAAACGGCCATAAGATTAACTTATCAACTTCTCAATAAAGTTATCACTTCTTATAATTTCAGGAAAATTATGTTTCTGGCCATGGAAACTATTCTCCTGTCCTTTTAGGTTACTGAAAAGTAACAAGATAAAGCATGTAGCTTGGATCAAAACATCTCATTGACTTTACAATATGAGCAGACAGACAGAATCAATCAAGGATATAGGCTAATGGATTTTAATAATTGCAAAACTAAAGAATACATACTACGATTCAAACAGAATATATTTATATACACGGATTATATGTCTATGTACAGAACATACAGTTAAACAATACAAGGTAACGAATAACAGTAAGAGGGGGAATAAAATGATCAGAATTAGAGAAAGATAGACTGACAGAAAAGGATGAGAGAGAGAATGAGAGAGAGGGAGAAAGTGAAAGCAAAATGTGCGATCAGAGATCGCAGTAGGCTATGGCAAAAATCACAGACAATGTAACCTTTGAGAGAGACAACAAGAAATCACATCAATCGAATCAAATCAATAATCAATACTTGCATATGGTTCTCTTTGCATGAGGAAAGAAAGCGCGTGTGTCGTTCCTTTTAGAACAGGGTGTCTACAGATATAAACAAGTTAAATTTAAGACTTTTTAAGAACTTTTTAATGCCACTTTGAATGAAATTTAAGACCAAACCTGTGATGGAAATACACATTATATTACATGCGTATATACTAGGGGTGTAACGGTTCACAAAATTCACGGTTCAGTTCGATACGATACACTTGTGTCACGGTTCGGTTCGGTACATTTTTGATACAGCATAAAGAAATAAATGCCAGAGAAATTTCCTTGATTCAAATTTTTTTTATTCTTTTTTATATTAAAACTAACATCATAAAGTATGATATTTGTTTTACTTTGAGTAATTCTGGAGCTATAATTGACTCTTCTTAGGAGCATATAAAACAAAACAGCTCCTTGGAAAAAAATGAAATGTCATATTGTAGTAGTTATAAACAAAGGTTTATTTTAGTTCAGATTAACATTTGAGGGCAGCAATTGTATTCATAATGTCAAAATAAAACCGACGTAATGTTACTTGAAGGCATTATGCCTACTATTCCTGCCAAACGTCCATGGTTGCAGTTAGTGTTACTACAGTAAATCCATGGTGAATGTTGCAGATCTGTGGACACTGGATAGTTCATTCATGCCACAATGTTTCTTCCTGGTTTCCACGTCAGCACTGTTTGATCCGTTAATAACGGAGAAATGTGAATGTTTCTCACTAGATCTCGCAGCGATGTTATTACTTCTGTGGTGAATTCAAAAGCTTTCTTTACTGCATCTCTTATTAGCGCTGTGTAGTAACAGTGTCGCATGATCACGATCGGCTCGCGCTGCACTGGTCCAAACTGATAAATGGTCCTTCAACCACACAATAACGAGCAGTTTCGTTCTGCTTGAATTTTGCGTTTGCCATTTGATGTTGTGGTCGCGCCGGCGTCTCTTACATTATGAGCGCGCTTGCCACGCGCAACGCGCCTACATTTGAAATAACAAAACAGCGTTACCAGAAAAAAGCCTACATTATCATTATCAATAGCTGTTTATGTAATAAAATCTGAATCATTCTCGCGATTCGATGCTTCACTGGTTATTTGACGGACATTAGGTCCGTCAGACTGGAGAAATTTTAGCAGTAACGTGACCAGAAATATTTAAGACCTATCGAATCTGAATTTAAGAAATTGTAATACTTTTTAAGGCCTTTTATTAGAAAAACTTTATTTAAGACATTTTAAGACTTTTTAAGGACCCGCGGCCACCCTGTAGAACTGGGTGTGTTCCATCGTGTTTTCTGGGGCGAGCAGACTCGCGCAAAGTTTCAAAGGTTCACTGAACGTTAAGTTACCAAAGAAGTAGTTCAGAGTTCATCTCCCTTGTGGAGGGAGAGGCGAATATGAAAATAAAACTTAATAAAGAAAAGAAAAGAAAAGAAAAGAAAAGGGTCGGGAGTGACGCGGAGGTGCGCGTCCGGAGACGGTGGTTACTACAGCCGAAGCCGAAGTTGGTGTTTCCCGAAGTTTGACCGGAGAGGAAGAGAGAGAAACAGGGAAGTTCCGTCTTTTAAGGGAATCCCATCCCCGCCCCTTTTTGCGGGGATGGCAAATCATCTCCCGAGATTTCCGAGCGGGAAGATTCTCTTTGTGTGTTAATGCGGCCCGACCCTCGGGTGGAATCACGAGGAGGCAAAATGTGATATTACACTCGGGGAATTAAAACGCATAGAACTATAACGTTTATCACAATCTCTTATCAAAAATCTCCTTCGTCGTGCAGAGGGGATTAAAACAATACCAAGGACGAATATTGACAATGATAGACGCATAGAGATACATTCTTTTGTTGAACAAAGGCACTTTTAAGATTACATTACTGTAATTCAAAAACACAACTACTCTAATATCACACTGGGGAACATGCAAATCACCCGGAACACTCTTTGTACATTTGTAATAGTTGGTAAAATGAAATTTTACTAGTGGAAGTCCATATATGGTATACTAATGATACACGTATTTATCTGGAAAAAACTTCAAAACATGACAAATTACAAACAGAAACCCACCCCCATACCTGACGGCGATAATCAGCTTTCTGATACACTCAACTTCTTTTATGGGAGGTTTGAGCAGGTACCGGCTAAACCACCATCTCCCCCCAACCCCCTCCCCCCCCCCCCCCCCCTTTACCATTTACGAGGAGGAGGTGAGGAGCACCTTCAGGGGACTTAAGAGGAATAAAGCCCCCGGCCCTGACAACATCAGCCCCACCGTTCTCCACCACTGCACTGGCGCTGCAGAACTGGCTGGGGTCTTCGCCGATATTTTCAATACCTCCCTCTGTCAAAACTTAGTACCCAAGTGCTTCAAAGAATCCATTATCATCCCGGTTCCCAAGACCAAGAAGACCATCTCCTGCCTCAATGATTACAGGCCTATTGCCTTGACATCAGCAGTCATGAAATCATTTGAGCGCATCATACTCAATCACCTAAAAACCGTTACCACCCCCCTCATGGACCCATTCTAATTTGCATACAGAGCCAACAGGTCAGTTGAGGACACCGTCAACTTAGCAATTCATCACATACTGAATCACCTTGAGTCCGCAAATACATATGCCCGCATCCTGTTTATGGATTTCAGTTCTGCATTCAATACAATAAACCCGGTCAAACTATTTAACCTGTTAAGCTGCAATGCCACTTTTGAAAAATCCCCAGAAATGACATACCCAAACTGAAACAGATACAGTTCATGAACCCTTTGTACTAAAAGCACAAGTATGATCTCGTTTGAAAGCTGACACCTGGCAGTTTATTGTAAATGTAGAATTAATTATTGTCGTAATGACAAAAATTGTTATAAATAGCTTCAAAGTTTTGTAAAGTTATTAGAAATTATTTTTTTATGAAACATCCTCATGAAAATAAAATTGAAGTTGGCACTGGAGCAATCTAGAAATGCACTACAGCTAAAGCCACATGTCTAAACATTTTATGTTTAAAATCTGAAGATAATAAGCCCAAAACTCTGTATTTAGTTAAATGTTTTTCAAGACCATGTCATGTGACTAACAGTTAGGGCTAGCTAGCATGTTAGCTTAGCACACCATCAATACACGACAATATATGAGATTAAAACCATGTTTATGCTCAAAACGTACTTTATAACTCAAGCCGAATGTTTTAAATAATCTTCTGTGATCTAATTTAGCTTCAGATAAAAAAATCAGACAGAAAATATATTATTTGATAGTATTATGCACAATGATGAAGTCTATATAGATTAGCATTACATTATAAATATAATCTATTATTATGAAAATACCTGGCATGGCTTGAAGAACACAGGCAAATCAGATATCATTGCAATCATGTTTATTGTCTTCAAAACATCTGTATCTGCATTTTACAGCGCGAACTCTGTTAGCTGTGTGTGTGTTCGAGGCTTCCTGGAATGTCACATGATCATGGCTCTTCTTCATGTTCCATATATGGACTATATTACTGTGCATATAGCGCCCTCAGGCTATTGGTATGAATTGAAAACACTGTGAATTAGAATACCAAACGCTCATAAAGATTACATTGACGCATTTGGGTATAAATTCAATAAATATTATTCCTGTCTATAGAAATATGATGTAAATCTAAAAGAATCTATCAATATTTCTCCAAATCTGCACATTTTTGAGCTAAAGCCCTGAGGGACGTTGTTTTGTGTATCGCTGTCATGACGACAGCACGGGAGTTTTTTATGAATGGGAGCGGCTGACGCGCATAATTCATATTAAAGGTATCGACTCATTTTTTCATTTCATAACTCCTGACACAAATTAAGACATAACTGTCACTATGAGTTTCTCAGAATACAATAGTGGTCAAATACTGAAACTTGAGTCTTATATCTTTTTAATGATGTATAGTTTGTCAAGGAATAACATTAAATCTGATAGTAATTTTGAATTAAATAAATAAAAAACGCTTCAGTGCGCCGACGCACTGGTGAAGCTTAACAGGTTAATATATTACTGGACATGAATATCGACCCATGCATCTGTCACTGGATTCACAGTTTTCTCTGGAACAGGCAACAGAAGGTAAAGATTAACAATTATACATCCTCCCCTCTGTTCCTCGGTACAGGCGCACCCCAAGGTTGTGTTCTCTCACCCTGGCTATTCTCTCTCTACACAGACCAGCTCACATCACACCATAGTTCTGTCAGCCTATACAAATATGCGGACGATACAACCATCATAGGATTCATCACCAACAATCAAGAAACCGAATACCGTGCACAGATCAACCAAGCAGTGACCTGGTGTACAGACCATGATCTCCTACTCAATACATCAAAAACAAAAGAACTCATCGTCGACCTAAGACGTCAGCCATCCCCCAAAACTCCTGTGCTCATTGAAGGTGAACCCATCTCTATCACTGATACATACAAATTCCTTGGGACCCATATCAGCAACAACCTCAAATGGAAAATCAACACAGATCATATCTACAAAAAAGCCCAGCAAAGACTTTTCCATCTCCGACAGCTCAAGAAGTTCAGAGTAAGGTTTCATCTCCTGCTCCGCTTCTACACGGCCATCGTTGAAAGCATCCTCACCACATCCATCACAGTTTGGTTTGGCAGTCTTGACACACTTTCCCGGAAGAAATTACAGCGCATCATCAACAGAGCATCCAAAGTCATTGGTTCACCCCTACCATCCCTTGAATCACTCTACCACAAACGGACACTACGCAGAGCCCACAAGATAATTTCTGATATCACCCACCCTGCACACTACGCCTTCCAGCTACTGCCCTTTGGGAGGCGTTACAGGACAATCGCCTCCAGAACAACTCGCTTCAAAAACAGTTTCATCCCAATTGCTATAAACATTTTGAACTCTGAAGGCTGAGGACTGTGGATTAAGCATGACCCCTTATGTATTATTATGTATCTATGTGTTTGTCTGTATGTATATGTATGTTATTTTATTTTATATGTTTATTGTTTGTTTAATGTAATGCTGGAACCTGTACCAAAGAGCTGTACTGAAAACAAATTCCACCAGCTTGGCTGTGTGGTCATTAAAAAATCAAATAAAAAAATATATGGCAATGTGTGTGTGTGTATATCTGTGTGTATCTTTATGGTCGGCATCTGTTGCATCCCGTGGTGCTGTACCACGTGAGGGGTTGGGGGTTTAATCTGAAAATGGCACTCTCAGGGACAAAAGTAGTTCTGTATTCAAATTCACTTAACAGCCTGAGGGGTTCTAAAAATTGATGAGGGAAGCAGTTAGTCCTAGACAACTGAATGGAGCCAGTCTTTGTAATTTGCCTTCAGTTCACAAAAAAAGAGAAGGCACCAAGCCAGTCATTTAGGGCTTTCTGAATTTGAGCATGTATGTGTTCATATTCAGTCAGCATGAGAAGAACAATCAGGATTCGCTACTTCAGAACATTTGGCCGGACACCCTGTTAGTGTCGTTACAACAATGAACCACATACCTCCCTCCGCATACAGTATCAAAGGGTGCTAGAAAGTGGTGATCCAGGGAAGGCTGCCGCCATTAACTTAACTTGGACGTTGGAGAGCTAGCTAGCAACTTCATAAATTATTCTCAAATTATTACTGCCAAAACAAATCAATCACTGAGTGGTATAACACTTCAAAGAACACTTTAGTTGAAGTTTACAGTAATATTTTCCAATTTCTGGCTCTAAACATGCATCGTCTTGTAACGTGCCTTCTTGTGCCTTCTTGTGTTTTTATTGAATGAGTGTGAGCGTGAGTGTGGAGAGATTAGTCCCCATGCAGATAGCGTGATGTCAAAATAAAAGTCACATGAGATAAAAGTATAAAACAGGATAATCATAATAAAACACTGCTAGTGGCCATCTACAGGTAGGTTTAAGGTGTAAGGGAAGGGTCAACTGTGTAATTACAAATGTAATTACATAAATTAATTACAGCTGTAATTACATGTAGGAATTTTTAAAATGTAGGTACAATGTAAAAACATGTAGTTACACAATAAGTACATTGTATCAAATTATTAATTTCAATGTAAGTACATAGTACTTAAAGCCACTTAATATAAAGTGGGACCTTTTTTTTACTTGCATTTACTCAATTCATACAGTATATTTAATTGATTTCACAGCTTTAAAATTTACTATTTTTTTGTGTGTAAAAATGTTTCAACAAAAAAATTGAGTAAATCATAGTTAAACTTTTTAGAGTGCAGGTATAGAGTAAACAGGCAAGTAGTTTGTAATGTTGTCAGCTTCGAACAATAGATTCACCAAGACACAGAGTAAGTCGCTGACATCTCTTGTCCTGAAAGTTCTTTAGTTACACTTTAATCCCAGTCCCAGTGGTCATCGCCATGACAACCCAGCTTGCTTGTGCCCTGTTACTATTAGATTAATGTAGGAGGAACCCAGCAGAATGTGAGAGGTTAAAATGAAAAAGTAGAAGAAGAAATCTTTATTCTCACATGTGCTGAAATCTTTGCTTAAAAAGTGCTTATCCATCCCTTCCGCCTCCTCAGTTTGAAAATAGCGAATTCATTCCCTACATGAAGCTTTTTTATGTATCTGGACCCCTGAGAGCAGGTTTAATTGTGGCGTGCTGATGAGAATGCAATAGCTTAAAATACCATCTCCACAGCAATTACTATGACGTGACAGGGAGAGAGAAATTTATATTGCAGAATAAGGGTTGCTTGCCAAGTCCCTGCTTGCATCTAACAAGTGAGTAAAGTTGTGGGCTATTTTAGCTATTTTTGTAGTTTGTGAAAAGCAGATGAAGGTTAAACATTCTTTCAAAAATTTGAAAAATGTATAAGTTCTGTTGCAAAATCTAGTGAGCTGCAAAGCTTTGACATTGTATATGCAATCTTGATTTAAATTCTGTTTTAAACAGTATAGGCAGCAAAATTATGCTGACTAAGACACCTAATTTTGGGCAGAAATCAAAAATCACCTTACATTATTTTTTGAATAAAGCACTCCCAGAATGCTTTGTGTGGCAAGAGCGGTCAGGTAGGAGAAGTTACAAAGTACCAAAGGAAACAAGAATCCTATAGTCGACTAAGCCACATGGAATACACCGGGAACTAACAGCCCTACACAAGGGCACACAGCAGGTTCATCACCAAAGGCAGGGTGAGCATGGAGATGTGGACAAAGTATAAAGATTGATAACTTTATTCAAATACACAAGGATAATTAAAACATTCAGTCAACATTAATTTTACACAAGATCTTAAAGGCCCACTGAAGTGCCTTGGAATGCGCAGCTTTGTATGATGCGTTGACATAATTTCCAATGGAACAGGAAGCTAAGGTGGGACATATTGAATGGCCCCTCCCCCTTTTCAAATAGCCAATAGCATTTAGTTTACCTCACAGACTGCAAGTCATACTTGACAGCACCATGGAAGCGAATCCAAGCACTGATGATACGTTGGATTCAGTAGTAGAGGTGTGAATAAATTCTAGCATGTCATTCTTAACCAAGGTACACTGTAAGCCCACACAGGTTGATTGAACTTAAAAAGATTATGGAAACTCGTTGCCCTAAAAAAGTAAATTGTGTCTTGTTGAAAAAACAATACATTTTAAGTTTAATGCACTTAAGATTTCAATAGCATTTAATTAAAAACTTTTAGTTCATTGAACTAACAGTTTTAATGCAGTGCTAAGGACATTACAAACAAGGACAAAGGATAACAATGATTTCTTTGAACTTACAATTTATTGAATTCACTTATCAAAATCAGTTTTCAAAGAGTGACAAAAACAATAAAATGTCTTAAGTACCATTTACCCAATTTTAAATCTTTAAAACAGTATTTTAAAACTTTTCCAAATATTTAACAAGCAATTATTTAAATATTTAACAAGCTGTTATTATACTTTATTAATATGAAACATGGACAATTGCAAAACCTTAGTGTTTTGCAATTGTCCATTTTTCATATTAATAAAGTTTATAGTTTAATGAACATCTGGGAAAGATTTGTATCTAACAATTCTGAAAGAGAACCTGAGGAAACGTGCATTTACTGTACCTGTTTACATGGTAAGGTGATTTGTAACAGCCAGAATCTTGCCCTTCAACTCCTTCTTGTCCAAACCTAGAGAAACTTGTTGAATTTAAATAAACTTGTTGCCCATGCACTTTGGGTAGTCTAGGTGCAGAGCGTAAGTTAAACCAAAAAGAAGACACATGGCTTGGGGTATGTTGTCTAAATTGTCCACTACAACATTCTCCTCCAAGATGATTCCCACCGAGGATGGGTGGAGGCGGAAGAACTCAGTTGGGTCATCAAAAAGAAGATCTGGAAACCCTCTCATGGCAACACATCACATGTCAACGAGATCAGAGGTCTGAGGTGTGGTGGTTGCAGAGAAAACATTGTATCATTTGTCAACATGAAAGGAAAACTATTTCCATTAATCATTCTTTTGTCTGTGTTACTGAAAAGTCTAATCATAACAGACTGCCTTTCAAAATTAAGCAAACAATGGCATCAACTTAAATGTACAAACCTTGGCTTGTTGCAGAAGATCTGCCCGACGAGACCTCTCTTTGGCCTGAAGATCTGAAATCTGTTGTGGACAGTGATGATCAAGAGAGCCATATAATTCTTGTTTAAGGTTCTTCCCAATGACCCGGTTGAATTATTGATACACCTGAAATAGTAAAACAAAAATGCATTTGTTAACATCAGGGAAATGTCAAAATTGAACAACTGTCAAATGAATATCTAACCATCATGTTTACCAATACTCATTTCATTACAAATGGCGCAAACATAGGCAATTCACTTTACCCGACTTTCTCTAAAAAGTGCTGGCCAACACTGAAGTATCTGGCTTACAGGAGGCTTGTTGATCACAACATCCTTTCTTCTTAAGGACATCGTCATTTTCATCTTCTGATTGATAAAAGACTGCATCATGGTTTTTTTTTTCTTCATTTCATCCACCATGCTGTCTGAGCATTTCAAGACTGGAATCATCTTGCCCATTGGGAAGGTCAGGTCAGTAGTTGTCCTCCACTTTCCTTGGTTTTCTTAATGTTCTTGTTAGGTGGATCACTGTTGGTAGAGTATCTTCCTCTTTCCCAGCATTAACCATGACATCTGTGTGTCCAAGGCTTCTCATTTTAGAACTGTAATTTCCCATTTTATCTTTCAAACTGTTTGTCCACCCACAGTATCCAAAAGGTGATCCTGGTTCTTGAAGCCAGGGGTGAGTATTCACCAATGCCTTTGCAACAGCTCGTAGATCATCAGCAGTTGGGTATGCTTTGAAGGAGTATATGGTCTCTGCAAGTTTCTGAAGAATGTCATGTTTTAATTCCTTTGTTAGGTGCATTCCATCCTTCAAGTAGATCAAATTTGCTTGACGCAGCCTATATTCAACATCAACAGAGAATTTTGGAATCAAAAAGATATCAGGCCATGGCATTCTCTTTTCCTGGGGTGATTCGGAGGTCAATACTGCAGTACTTGGAGCATCACTCAACATTTCACTTGATGCCTGCATTTCACCTGATGACAGTGACACCAATTCAATCACGGGAATGATTTTCACAGTTGGCTTCTGAGGGAGCTCTGACAAAACAGTCAGATTGCAAAATCACTATCAAACTCGGGATCTCAAAACTGTAAAGTAAAATATGGTCCAGTCCCAGAGTGTTTCTGAGACAACAAATCAAATCTTCAACTGAGCATGGCTTTGAAGTCAGTGTGATATCAGCTTCCGCAAGAATAACTCGCAAAGTCATGTTTTCTTTAGAAGACATCTGGAAGGAAAGTACAAAAGAGAGTTAATTTAGCAAAGAATAAAACGCTTCAATGTCACCATCATTTTACCATGTACGATAAAGGCTGACAATGGAACAATATCATTCAGGTCTTCAAGCTGACGCACGCAAAAAGATGGCATATATGGGCAGAAAAGCTCATAAGAACGAAGGTGCTCAAAATACCATGATGTCATGCCTTTGCACACAAAAAGTTTCTCTGAGTTCACTTCAACAATGTGTGCAATTTGCTTAAAATCAGGTAGCGCTGAACATGATCCAGCTGAAAGTAGCATGTCTGTCTTATAATCAATCCCATTAATGCAGACAGATTGTGCAACAAGAAGTGCTTGAGTTTGTGGGAGTTTTTGACCAAGTGCTCTCTGAATGTTCTCTGGGAAGGTGGATGTATAATGACTCTTCAGTAAACTGAGGTGCAACAATTAACACAACAATGTCCTTGAGGAGCATGAGTATTTCCCATGTGTTGTCACCCTCAGGAACGTTATGGCCAATAAACTGAGGAAGAAGCCTAATTAGACACCAATTCTCATGGTCATTTCCCTCAATTGTTCCCTTGGTTGAGAAGCTCTTTGAAATCAGCTGAGGCTGATCAGTTTAGTCAGCAAATGTATAAGGACATGATCTGATAGCTTCATTCAACACATCTAGGGTGATGCATTTCTTTGCCATCAGGTCTTTGAGGCAAAGAAACAACTCCAGAGGGACTATTCCCTCAAAAACGTCATGCAATATGTCAGAGGGATAACCACCAATGATATCAAAAATGTTCCAAATTTGCAGTGAGTGGGCATTGTCTTCTCACATCTGTTTTTCTACCTGAATTTGGATCCTGCAATGTTTCTTGCACCTGCCTGTTGTGTGTACCTCTCTCTCTAAGTTGAAATGCACCAGATCTTACCTCATGGTGTTGTGTGTCAGTCCTGGATGTTATGCAAAATCTGCAAAACGTGTCCACAATGAAGCTTTCATGAAAGCTTTCGTTTGGCTCGAGGTCATGGTTCAAAGGACCCTTGTTGAAATTACTCCAAACCATCCCTTTAAAAAACACAATTCAATAACTACTTGAACAACCAATAAATAAAAAAATAAAAAACAAGTGAAAACAAAAATATCTTACACTTAGCCTCCCAGCTAACTCACACTCAAGTTAACAAAATGCTGTGCCAGTGGCTACTAAAAGCCAAAATAAATAAAACAAAACAAACTCATACAAACAAAATTAACCAAAATGAAACCCAGTACGTGCAGTTAAACCTGCAGAACATGAAACGGGAAAATTACTCACAAAACATTCATTAAAAACAAACAAACTCCCATGATACACAGAGACAGACATATATAACCTCCTCACCCGGCTACATTTGCAACAAGCCCCATTTACAGTGGGAGCCTATCCACCTTATTTTTTCCTGTTAGAGCAGACATGGCCATTTTTAAATGTAATGTATTTGGCTTCCAGTGTTATTCACTTCCAGTTATTTTGTACAAAACATTATTATTTTAAAACACACTAGTTTGTAGCACAAACAATTCTTTGATATTCTCGTTATTTAAAACTCGTTATGTCCCTAATGAATCGGAGGTGTTGCAGATTAACAGAAAACAGCTTATTTTCACGTTTAAAAATAAAATAAGATGGATTACCTCAGATGTAGAAGTTGATATTTCAAGCTCATATAAGAAAATCTCTGTGAAAAATCAACAAATTATTGAACAGACTGTAATATTATAAATAAATCCAAATATATCACATCCAATACAAATGAAACCAACATAGGCTCACTGCGGAAAAAAAAACCTTGGTTTATATAACCGTGGTTCCATAAGGCTATAAAGAGGTACGCTGTGTCAATTGACGCTGTGGGAACGCTCTGCGTGATTGCGTCTTGAGGCACGTGTGAAATCAGTCCAATGGTGTGAGGGGACGTCAGAGGGGAGTGACGTTGCAAACCAGGAAACTATAATTAATGCCCAAACAGTACAATGCTAGCTTCTAATAGGGTGGAGTAATTCGCTGACAGGCACACTAGAAATATGGGAGGGTGATGCAGCATCTCGTTACCTCTTCAGGGAACCGAGGTTACAGTCGTAACTGAGTTGTAACACTGCATTGATTGATGCTGTGGGAACATTTATACCCACGCATCTATAATGGTAAATGTCTGTCTAGGGCTGTGACAGTATGGGATTTTTTCGTACCGCGGTGAAGAAGCAACAAATCTCGCGGTTTGGCGGTTAACCGACAACCCCCCCCCAAAAAATAATCACCCACTGCAGACGCGATTAAGAACGCATGTAGCTTGTAAATGACAATGGAAATGAATAATTATAAAGCAGTTTTCTTTATTAACAAATAAACAAATTAACATTTATATTACATTGTAAATATTAATAATTAACTATTAATTAGGCTAAACTTAAACAACCTTTTTTAATAATTATAAAGCAGTTTTCTTTATTATTAACAGCAAATTAACATTTATATTAAATTGTAAATATTAATAAGTAACTATTAATTAGGCTAAACATAAACAACCTTTTTTAAAGTGCAAAATAAAAGAGCAATAGTCTGAACAAGTGTTCGGCTGTTGGGCCACTTAAGTGAATCGTCAAGTCCTGCTGCTTTATTTTTGGTCTTCAGGTTTCGTGACAGGAAAACCAACATGTTAACTTTGTCTGGTTTCAGCGAGGATCTTAACAGAGTGACAATGTTGCCAGCCGCACTGAATACACACTCCGAGGGAGTGCTCGTAGCGCATATAGTCATATACTTTCTGGCAACTTTCGACAAAAGAGGGAATCGAGCCGATCGAGCGATTATCCCGCCACCAGGCAAGCGGATCAGAGTGCAGATCGAGGGCTTCCTCCTGCAAATACCTTGTGACTTCAGTGTCTGCACGGATTCTTTTTGAGACCGGATTGGAGGATTGTGCTTTTCTCTTTCCAAGCAGGTCCGCAAGATTCTTTTTTTTTTTTGGAGGAGGAGGAGGAGAAGATGATGGCGCACTTCCTCCTTCTCCCTCTCCAGCCGCATTGGTACTCATGGCACCTTCTCCATCCCCGACATCATGCTGCTCTTCGGGCATTGCCAGCATCTCCTCCAGGAGCCCGTCTTTAACGTCATCTCTGGGGTTGATGTCCTTGTACCTTGGATCAATGAATGAGGCCTTTGCCAATAGTTGCTGTGTTGCAGGTGCACCATATTTGTCTTTCAAGACTCCAACCATTTTTCTTTTCAGGTTGCGCGTCAACTCCGTGTCTTCATCGGTTGGGAGCAAAAGAACCTCAGTTAATAACTGTAGGACTGGTTTAACAGAGGACGCTGTAACTGTCTTCTCGGAAGACAGCGCATCTGTAAAATCCGCAACCTTCTTCAGCGCTGCATTAACGGATTCGAGGACTTCGATGTCCTGCCACGTCGGTATCAAATTTTGGCTGCGCCGGTCATCCATCAACACCCTTCTAATGGCTATGACTTGCTCGAGAACGCGCGCAACCATTTTCTGCTTAGTGCCCCACCTGGTAGGACAATCCTGTGAATATATTAAAAACACAATTGTAATCCCCAATTAGGCTATGTTTTTTGTCCTGTGCAATAAAATGTATTTATTTATACACCGTGCCACTACCTCCTTTTCGTGACCAGTGCAATGTTCACATCAATCTGTATTTTGTAGCCTAGGCCTATATATGATGCTCTTATTCTTATTTTCCATTTCTTTATTTTTTATTTAATGTGTATTATTGCCATCTGTTGTGTTTTATCTTACGGAACCCCGCACATTACATGCAGGAAAAAACTAGGCTAAATCGTACGCACGATTTATAAATAGAGGGAACAAATTAGTAAATCGTGTGGATGGTTTAGCAAGTCGAGGGAACAAAGCAGTAAATCGTCCGCACGATTTTGCAAATCGAGGGAACAAAATAGTAAATTGTGCGCATGATTTATAAATCAAGGGAACGAATTAGTAGCCTAAATCGTGCACACAATTTAGCCTACTTTTTTTTTTTTGCACCATGTGCAGGGCTCCGTAGTATCTGGAGCTGCTATAACAAGTGAATTTCTCCAGCTTGGGATCAATAAAATCTTATCTTATCTTGATCATGAAAATGGGCAGCAGAAATGCCCAGTTATTTACAGGATTTTAGATTTCGTTATTTCGTTTCGTATTTGCTTTGAAAAATTCTATTACATCATAAACATATTAACAATAATATGAAATAACATTTATTTATATAACTTTTTTTTTTCGATATCTTTTGAGTTTAAAATGGAATTATGGAACAGGTTTTGTCATCGTTTGCAACCCATTATTTTGTAGAATAAATTATTCAAAGTTTCAACAAGTTGCGTTTGGACGAGTGCGTTTATATCCACGGACTGTTACCTGAAAAACAACGTCTAAAGAAATAAGAATCGAAGTTTAGCACAACTCACCAGAACTAAGCAATGTTGGGGCAGGTTGAGTTCGACTCGTTCTTTCTGCAGCTTTCTCTTCTTTTGCCAGCTCTGCGAGAAAGTCGTCACCAATGTTCTGCAAACACCCATAGCTCGGGCAGTGCGGTCCTTTTCTGACTTCATTGCATTGGTGACAGCTGCAGTCAAGTCCGGCAAACGCCACAGGATGGTTAATTCTAAGATGTGATCTTAAATTAGTGGTATTTCCTCGCGAGACGGATACTTTTGTGCGACAAATACGGCATACTGCCTTGTCCAAATTCACCGGCTGCCCCTTGTCACCTGCCTCAAAGCCAAAATGTGCCCAAATAGGCGACACAGTATTTGGCTTAGACACTAGATTCGTGGCCATTTTTTGAATAATGTAATTCGGCTAGCGCCGTCAACTGTTATTGCCTATACCACATAAGAGAAGTATCGCTACTTGCAATTAAAATCTAACTCCAACTGTTTACGTTATGCTTTTGTCTTTTATGCCTGTGTCTGTGTGTATTTAATTGAACATTATCTGTAAACATCACAAGTACTGAAACCTAGCAGTTAATTAATAATAATCAGACACACACAAAAAATAAATCCCACATATGTTTAATGGACTGTCCCTCCTTTGCACAGGAAGCATTTTGTTTTTTTCTCCAGAAGCCCTTGAACATAGGACTCGTGGAATACAGTAGGGCTCAAGTCCAGGTTGTAAAACCTCATGAATGTGTGCGGGGAGGACCAGCCTGACAGAAGAGCCTTAGAGGCAGCCATACTCCTAGTCTAGTGGGCTCGGACTGACATAGGTCAGGGTTGTGCGACCGACTCATTAGCAAGAGTGATAGTCTCAACTATCCACTTGCTCATCCTGCTCCTTGCTTAGATGCTGGGGACCCCTTGCTAGGTGACCCAAAACAGACAAACAGTTGTTCAGATTTACGCCACAGGGCAGCTCTGTGGACATAGTGTCACAGTGTCTGGTTTGTGTTCCCTGGGTAACCACTAGATGTCCTCCTTCCCCACGCTGTCTGTCACTTTCTGAACTACATTCCCCACGATCCTTGTTTCTTCATTGCACTCAGCTGTCCCTTGTCATTAATCATTGCACTCAGCCAATTCCCCATTAGCATTGTCATTTCCCTGTGTATATAACCCTGTCTGTTTTAGTATGTGCCCGTTGTTTTGGTCCTGTTTATGTTTGATTGCTACCTTGGTTTTGACCCCTGCTTGGACTGGATTACGATTACGGAATACCCCATTAAAATACTTACTGCTATTGGATCTTCTCCCTGTTTCTTGAGTGTGGATCGTGACACATAGGCATCTAATGCCCGAACTGGACAAAGCAGATTACTCTTTTCCTGGTCTGGATCCGGAGGAGGACAGAAGGCCTGCAGTACAACTGATCTAGCCACATCAGTGGGGACCTTAGGAATATAACCTGGTCTAGGGTGAACAAATGCCTTCACCATACCAGGTGCAAATTACAAGCAAGAAGGGGCAACTAACAGGGCTTGTAAATCTCCTATTCTTTTAAGAGACATAATTGCAAATGAGGACACTTTAAGAGTCAGGAACTTGCCTAGAACCTCTTCAATAGGCTCAAAGGGAGCCAGGTCTTGAAGCACCAAGGCCAGGTCCCAAGCCGGGACCTTAGTGCATACTGCAGGCCTCAGCTTCAATGTGCCATGTATGAAACGTGTTACCAACGGGTCTCTCCCTAAAGACATTACACCCAAAAGAATGTGGTAAGCAGCTATGGCCGCTACAAACCTTTGACATGTACGATCACACTGGCGTGATCAGTCTTGGCTGGTCCCTGGAGCATACGATCACACCGGTGTGATTAGAACATTCAGTGAGTCACGTGATCAACTGCTAAATTCTAAATTTCAAATCTGCTGTTGCACTTTGACTGGCACTGAGCCAGAGACTGACGCGCTCAGCACTCGTCATTTATCACAACTGTTCAGTGCATTTTAATGTTTATTTTAGGTTTCATACACTTTAAATTACATTACACAATAACAAAAATACTAGTAAAAACTAAATATAGTTTGTTATTGCACACTAATATCTATAACAGCAAGATAAACATTATGTAATATTATTTTATTTGAGTCAAACACACATCGTGTAGATAACTCTAAAGCTTACGCTGTTCTGCTCCCAGTTTGACACCCACTTACTGTCATATATTTCGGGAGACATGGATGATCTTGCATGTTGTAAATCCAGCAGGCTCCGAGTCCGACTCCATCAGTGTTGTAAACAAATAATGGCGGCACCCATAGCCCGTGATAACTTACCGATCAACACCGGTGTGATTAGAACATTCAGTGTCCAATGCATTGCAAGTCTTTTTTTCCCCCGCTGACAAGTGATGTAGAGCTGACGTCACCGTCACCTCACACTCGCCTTTGTTCTAATTTGAGACACAACTGTAATAAAATTCACCAGTTTTTTAATTCTTCAGAGAAAATGACAGGAAATGTATATAAAAGAAGACAATTGAAAAATTTGTGGACATTTTTTTTAATTATTTTGATGAGATTTTTGACAGCGAGGCAGACAGTGACAGCGATGAAGACCTTGCCCCAAACCTTGAAGCTCTTGACAACATTGAAGGTGAAGAGACAACAGTCCATGTTTTACCCATGTCAAATGAGGCAGAAGAGGTAAACTTATCGTCATGGAAGGCAACCAACCTTTTTAATCCTCCTGGCCCAGGCAATTTTGACAACCAGCTGTGTGGTGTGCAAAATCCACCAGTGAGGTCAATTGTTTTAAATTGTTCCTCACAGAAGATGTCATCTGAGAAATTGTGGAGAAAACAAACCGCTATGCCTCTGACTTGCAAGAAAGGGAAATTAAAGGAAAACTAGTTAAATGGGTTCCAACAAATATCCCTGAAATGTACACATTTTTAGTGTCAGTTCTCCTAATGGGGGTGATCAAAAAACAGGAAGGGGATGCCAAAGTTCACCAGTAAGATGACAATAGGTGAGGTGGAATTTCAGTTGGCAGTAAAATGGCATGACAAGAGGGATCAAGTCAAGTCACCTTCATTTATATAGCGCTTTAACAATATGGATTGTTTTAAAGCAGCTTTACAGTGATAATAGGAAATTACCATAAAGGATTGTTTAGGCTTTACAAAAGCTCTAGGATAAAGTTATTGACCAGCTTAAGTTAGTTTTGATTGATTGATTCACTTCCGTTGCAAAGATCATTAGTAACTTAGGGGCCGCTAACACAACACCGTTCTAACAGGAAAACCCTTAACGCGCTGCGGCCACCCATCCGCACAAAACAGTGCCTGGTGTCTCGAGAACGCACTCCCTGAAATAGGTTCTCTGTGCAAACCTCAAAAACGCAAACCCACGAAAACGCAGACGTCGCGCACATTCGCATTATGTGTTCAGTCCAAAGATATGCGCGTTTGAATATATATGTGCACAGGCGTGTAGTCCTTCTTTACAAATCAACCTTCACTAAACTACTTGTCTGGCCTTTAAAATGTATAATACAGACATTTTTTGTCACGTCTGCGTAGCCACGCAAACCGGAATTATCTCGACAACATTTTATCTGTACTGAGGTAAAGGGAAGGGAAGGAGGCCTTCACAGGGGAGGGACTGGTTGACACTTCAGGACTGCATTGTCATCGTGTCCAGGCGCAGGTCCTTCATCAGATCTGGATACGGCCTGGATACGACGGAGTGTGGTAAACCTCAGATAAACAGAGAGACTAATATAAACGTAGATGTCATCCTTCTTATGATGTAACAAGTACATCAGGATTTATGGGGAGTGTTCCCGGTTCCGGCTGACCTAATCTATGCAGCCTAAAATTGAATTATAGAAGTCTATAATGTGTTATGTGTATGCTAGGCCAACGAGATGTGTTTTTAGTCTAGATTTGAACTGACAGAGTGTTTCTGCTTCCCGGACAATGTTCAGAAGATTGTTCCAAAATTTTGGTGCTAAATAGGAAAAGGATCTTCCGCCAGCAGTCGATTTTGATATTCTAGGTATTATCAACTGGCCGGAATTTTGAGATCGAAATAGACGTGAAGGACTATAATGCGTTAAGAGCTCGCTCAAGTACTGGGGAGCTAAACAATTTAGTGCTTTGTAAGTAATCAGCAATATTTTAAAATGTATACGATGTTTAATAGGAGCCAATGCAGTGTTGACAAAACTGGCCTAATATGGTCATACTTCCTGGTTGGACTCTAGCTGCTGCATTTTGGACCAGCTTTAGTTTGTTGAAGTGTGCAGGGCAACCACCCATAATAGCATTACAATAATCTAGCCTTGATGTCATGAATGCAAGAACTAATTGTTCTGCATTTTTCATTGAGAGCATATGTAATTTAGATATATTTTTAAGATGAAAAAATGTAGTTTTACAGATACTAGACACATGAAATGAAAGATTGGTATCAAAGAGCACACCCAGGTTCCTAACCGACGACGAGGACTTGACAGAGCAGCCATCAAATGTTACAGTATTCAAGGTTATTACGTGAGGAAGTTTTTTTGTCCAATAATTATAATCTCTATATAATCTAAGTTTTTTCAGAATTAAGTAGTAGGAAATTGCTAGTCATCCATTTTTTTTATATCAGCTATGCATTCCGTTAATTTTGTGAATTGGTAAGTTTCATCAGGGTGTGAAGAAATATAGAGCTGTGTATCATCAGCATAACAGTGAAAACTAATGCTATGCTTCCTAATGATATCTCCCAAGGGTAGCATGTACAGAGTGAACAGCAAGCGTCCTAGTAATGAGCCTTGTGGTACACCATACTGAACTTTTGATCGATAAGACATATCACGATAAGGTGATGGTTAGTGATTTTCTATAGTTATACACAAGGGATGTTCATTTCCTTACCACAGTCCACCCAACTGGTATGGCAGCCACAGGGAAGCTTGATCACATCACTGGGCAACCAAATATGAAGACAGTCTGTGTGCTGGAGTATAACAAAAAGATGGGGGCAGTTGACAAAGCTGACATGATGACTGGTTTTCTTGAATGCACCAGAAAGTCTACAAAGTGGTACAAGAAGATCTTCTTTCACCTACTTGACACTAGCCGCGTTTCCATTAAAGGTTCGTGCAAAACTTTTGCGATTTTTTCTAAATATCGATAAAAAACTATTGCGAAATGACGGCGTTTCCATTAACCGATGTTATGCGACTAAAACGTCATTTTTTCCTCTCGCGATAAGTCATTCCAAAAATCATGGCAACGGACCTTGATAAGTTTATATATATCACAGTCACTTACCGCACTAGACGTTATTATTATTAACCCTCTGGGGACCAAAAACGCGCCGGCGCGTTTTGCTCGTTTTTTTTTTTAGCAATGAAAAATAAACACAAAATGCTCTGTTAATTTTGATCTTTAATTTTCGTGTAATACATCAATCGATCCTGTTCAGTTTCTATTTTTTTTCTGTATACTCACAATAAAAATAAAGTGTTTTGCTTTTTGACAAATAAAGAAACTTTAACATGATGCGATTTCTGCCTTCTCTCTGTCAGTAAACTCCCATTTGAAACGCGTTCGAAAATGATCTATAACTCCGCGAAAATTCAGTCAAACAGGCAAACAGACCCACGGGCATAAAGCTTGAGATCGCACCTTTTAAATGAAGTCATTTATATAAAAAAACAAATATTATCAGCTTCTGTAATCTGTATAAAAAGAGAGCGACTCCAGTCAAGCTCATTACGAGCTCATTGACTTTAATTCGTTCACGCCTACTCACGGAGCGCGCTATTCACAAGATAATGTGCTAAGCCCTCTATGCAAAACAGGTAAACGCCCCCAAGTAAATGCATTAAACGCTTCAAGTTTCATCATTTCGTTACCTGCGCGTTGGGAAGATGACACGGTACACCGGTGCGGAAGCCCTTCAGTTCGTCCTGGATACTAGCGACGAAGAGTCCAGATTTTCATCAGAAGAGGAGCGCGACTACTCTGATGACGACCGTTTGTATTTTGAAGAGCGACTTGTCCAGCCGTGGATAGAATTTCGGATGAGTAAGTATTCTTACTTGCATTAGTTGACAAGCCATTCAAAACATGAGCTTACATATTATACTGGGTGGACTTGCCATCCAGAGTATTGACATTTGATATCTACCTATATTCAACACGATCTAATGAAAGTGCATATCTATACCATGAATTTAATATCTCGTACCATTTCAACGTCAAAAATGTTTTGTTTTGTTTTTTTGTGTACATATGCTACACCCCTTGGTTAGGAAATTTGTATTTGTATGTGTAGCCTAAATGATATGTTTAGATCATTATGTATGAAAGATAGAATTTAGAAATTATTTTAGAAAGTAGGCCTAGTAGGTGTTTAGATTATATTTTGACTATATAAATGCTGCCTCATTATCATTAACGATGCATGCTCGCAAATATCAGTTGTAAATGTGTGTAAATGTGCTGAAATGTGTAAATATACCCAGTTAATGAAGTGCACAAATGTGTTAGGCTAATGTTTGCGGTGTGCCTCTCCGGTAATGGCCCATTGACACGCATATAGGCTTATTGCACGCGTCTAAAATTATTTACATCAGTTATTCATTATAGACTAATGCTCAGAGGTGGGACAAAGTCATTGTTATGCAAGTCACAAGTAAGTCTCAAGTCTTTGCCCTCGAGTCCCGAGTCAAGTCGAGTCAAAGATGAGGCAAGTCCCGAGTCGAGTCAAAAGTCAAAGCCAACAAGTCTCAAGTCGAGTCCAAAGTCCTACCATTTTAGTTTCGAGTCATTTCAAGTCCTCTACCACAGAAATAAAATTTATACAAATCATGTATGTCTGTAAGATTTGTATTTATTTAAACCTCTTTTTATACAATGACATTAATTAAATACAGTAAAAAACAGAAAATTTAATTTTCACAAAAAATGCTTGTATTTCAACAGCATATTGCACTACAACAATGCACAGCATGCAGCTTCAGTCCTGTATTGTATTGACCTCATATTGCAAAACAGTTTAACTTTCAAATAGACATGGGTCGTTTTAGCCTAAACCTTTTTAAACATGTCATCAATAAAATTATCACTTCTGAAAAACTGGACCAACCAATATAATTGGAATGCCTCCATAGAGACTGGTGTGTATGAGAGAGAGAGAGAGAGAGAGAGAGAGAGAGAGAGAGAGAGAGAGAGAGAGAAGACATTTTAAAAGAGACAGGCGTCTATTGTGGACTCGGCTATTATTTGAAGTTTTACGGTACATCCGATAAGATGCTTAGCATTCGTTCAAAACTTACCTTTCTTTGTGCAACTTCAGGCAACTTCAAATTGCAACTCGTTTTTTGTCGACTACCTCGTAATTTTTATAGCCAAATGAAACTACCTTCGGTATCATTTTGCCTACTGGCGCGTTGTTGCTTGTTGCGCTTCATTGGTTGTCTTGCAATGGCCTGCTTACGCCGTTTCACACATACTCCGTGTGCAGTGCGTATGCGGTGGAAGACCAGCACGCGCAATAGTGCTTTCACATATGCTGCGTTTGCAGTGCGTGATCCGCGGCTGTACCACAAATACATAGCCTACTCACTATTTGTATTTCAAATCCAGAAGTTAAGCAACTTTTATTTTAAAAAAAGTTTTTTTGTCAGCATTGCGATTCTCTTTGTACACACGTATACACTCTTTAATAGACGTATTCACGTTTAAATACAATTTAAACAACGTATTATTTAATGCATTACTCTTATACAGATGGTGCCCAACCAGAATGCCTATTACCGCCGCGGCTGGAAATCACCGCGGCGAAAATAAACCAGCCGCATTTCAAAGTCGTTCCCGAAATGACCGCCTGGTGGCGCAAAGGGACATTGTGCAAATCAGCAGCAATTGCCGTATTTTAAAATGTAAGTGGGTTAAATATAAAACCCTAAGCCTAATAGGCATATTTTTCATATATATAAATAGGCCTATAAGGTAACAGAATAGAACTAAAGATAGAATCAATTTTAGAACTGAAAAAATAGAATCAAAAGTTAAAAATAGAGACGATATTAGGAGCAATGACGCTGAATATTTTTACTATTCTATTGAGGAATTAGATAAATGAAGAGCTCTCGTGAGCGATACAATTGCATAGTAATTTATAGTGATTTCAAAAGCAGTCCTTAAAAAAAAAAAATACATGGAGTAGTGTGGCATAAATTTTGAGAGATTACGCGGAACGCGTTTTAGTTAAGATCCTGGTTTCAATGCCCTTAATCTATATTGGCTTGGCTACTGCTTTAAAAAAAATGTCACAACGCGTTTTGAGATTGTTTTGAATTAAACATTGAAGTTTAAAATGTAGTGTTTTTGGCACACCAGGCGGAGTGGCGTTACGCATCGTTCAAAAATCAGGTTTTATTCTGGCATGTTGAATTGGCGTTAGAATTTTGTTTTAGATTTATTAGATTTAGATTTTAGATTTCGTTAGATTTATTTTTTCTCATATCAGCTAAAATAACTTAATATATGCCTTGTCTTAATATGACCTACTTAATATAGGCAATAGGCATATAATAGCCTATATAATAAATTAGCAAAACTTGGCCACTAAATATTTAATTTTCAATTATTTTAATTATCACAATTAAAGTTTTAATTTTATTAAATTGAACAAGCGCAACAATCAGCATTTAATCAAATATTCTAAAAGATGTATTATTAATAATAATGTTATTTCAACATAATATTTCGTTATATCATAATATCGTTTTGTCGACATAATATGTGTGCGTGCAAGCAAGCAAGTATTTGTAAATCCGGTGATGCGTGCATTGATTTTTATCAATAAACTAGTGTTTTCTGACAGTGTCGACTGCAAAGATGAAGTTGACGATCGCCATATTTGTAGTGAACGCACCTAGAGATAAATGCACATAAAGACATAATCTGATTATCAGAGAGTAGCCTTTTCTTTTCGTTTTGAATTATTTTGTTTGAAGACATTTCAAGCTTTGTGTATTTGATGTATTTATCATGTCTGTGTGAGGCATACGCTGAGTTTCGTTAAGTTAGGATGAGATGCGCTCCAGCTGACGTGCAACGCAAGTGACCGCGTGGGCGCCTCCATGATTAGTGTCTGTTATATTTGCTTCTCTTACTTATTAAATACAGGCAATTGGTTGATGAAAAATTGGTTAAAATTAAGATACAATTTATAGAAAACGAAATTCACTTTAAAGAAAGGTTTTCTACTAAACAAAACTTAATGAAGTGGTCAAAATCATGTCTGACCCACTCCATATCCATCTCTCGATATAGCCTAATGCATCCTATCTTACTCGTGCTGTTCACTTTTCATATTCAACATAGATGGAAAAAAAATAATTAAATGAAACCTTGTAACGAATTCACACAGTAGGGTAGACCACGACGAGTGGCGCTATGCATTGTTCCAAAGCCAGGTTTTATTCTGGCATGTTGAATTAGTGTTCGACAAACACGGCGGCGCGTTCATTTGAATGAAGAGCGCTTCTCGCTCGTGTGAGCGAACACACACTGGAACATTAGGCAATGTCTCAACGAGTGAATCGTGGCCGAGTGGTTGAACTTACGTTACGATCATTTAGATGACACGGGTTCGAATCCCGAACTAACTTGGACTATTGATATTTTTATATTAGCCTATTAATGCATTTTATAGTCTATTGTTGATGCAGAGAGATTTGTCTAGTTCTAAAACATAGTTTTTTGCTTATAGCCTATTTACAAAATAAAATCACCATCCATTTCCATTTTACACTAAGGAACAAATATTATACAATGACTTTACTTCTGTAGCCTATAATTATTCCAATCGTAATTTCAAAAGCAGTTCTGTTAATATATATATATATATATATATATATATATATATATATATATATATATATATATATATATATATGACGTTTAAACGACAAACAATAAAATCAGAACCAGTATTTGCGTCCATGGTTCCAGTGGCAGTAATGCATCCACGGCTTTTCAAAATGTCACAAAGCGTTTTGAGATTGTTTTGAATGAAATATTGAAGTTTATAATGAAGTGTTTTGGCACACCACGACGAGTGGCAAACTCTTTGTTTTGTTTTGCAAACTCAGCTAGCCTGTGGGGGGTTTGGAGAAGGCAATAGTTGCTTAATCGTGGGGGTGCAGGACAGAGGTGTTAATGTTCCGTCTTTCATATGGAGAGTGTCGGAGCCAGCCTGATGAGCAGGCAAAGGCAAAGTTATTTTAAGGTTTAATCTCAAAATCTCCAAAAGTCCATAGCCTATTTACAGTAGGCCCTATATCTTATTAAATTATATATTGTAGTTTTATTGATTGTATTTAAAGGTTTTCCACACACAATTTCAATTTAGCAGATACATAGCTCTTAATTCGCGACCCACCTCGTTTTATTGTGAGGTGAATTCAGCAAGGCATGTTGTATCTTTGAAGGAACAAAAGCTATTTGTTACAGTTTTTTCTTTCGTGATTTGTGTGGATGACACACAGCGACATATACAGTATTATCAGCTGTATGGTGTTTTTTACGCTGAAATGCTTAATTTCGAGAAAGACCCGCCGCGCGCAGTGAGGGAGACCAAACTTACTAAAAAAATATCCAGCGCGAGAGAGGCAAAGAAAAACGCCTGTTCTTAATTTATGTTGCTTTGAACTTTTTTTCGTTTTGTACCGTTTTATTTTTTTAATTTAGCTGCAATTTCTTTGACAATAAATTTAAAATGTTTCTTATTTTGCATCACAAAGGGAATAAACTCTATCGAATCGATGCAACCCTGTTTAAATAAATAAACTGTCCCGACACTTTATTCATACCTTGAAATGTGCGATGGGTTTTCAAACTTAATTAATTTTCTTTTTCTTTTACATTTTCATTGTTTATTTTTTAACTGAAAGCAATACTGTATTGAAAATATTTTTCTGATTTGTTCGATCTGTTTTGGAAAATGTCTACCGTTGCTATGGCCGGGTATTACTGTCAGTCATCTCAATCTCGTGAATGATTCACACACAAAAAAAAACATAATTTAGCAGATTAAAGACGAGCTTCATCATCTTCATTTTCTGGTGCAATCGGCTGACAGTCTTCCTTCATCAGATATGTCATAGCGTGCAGCGGCTCAACTGGAATGTAGCAAATTTATGTTAATGTACAATTGATAAAATAAACAAGATGATTGACTTTAATAAACAGATGCATATTTAAGCATCAAGAACGGAAAAACATAAACACTGTCGGCTATACTGAGATTCGATCTCAGATCGTTTGAAGCTCCGAGAGTCTATTGTTAATGCATTGACCACAGATATCGTCTGAATAGCCTAGGTCTACTATTTTCTCTGTTTTAAAAGTAAAAAAAATAAAAATAATTATGTGTCAAAAAAAAGAAGAAGTGTTTTTACAAGACCTTGTGCTGTTTATTTATTTATGTATTATTATTATGCAGATGTTAATTCAGCCATTCTGTTGGAAAAAAAATTTCCCTAATGTAAAATGGAAATGAATGGTAATTTTATTTTATAAATAAAAAATATTTAATATAGGCTATAGGAGAAAAAAACAATATGGTGTAGCAATATTTTAGAACTATCAAATCAAATTAATAATAAAAAAGTAGCCCATGTTTGTTCGGGATTTGAAACGTAAGTTATAGCCTACCACTCGGCCACGAATTTGTTTTGTTTTATTTTGTTTGAAATGTATTTTTACATATTTTGCTTTCGTTAATGTTAACCAATTCTGAGCATAATAGGCCTATATTTTTTCCCTAAAAGTTTGTTTTATTCTCTGCTTTGTTTGTTTATATTGTAACATATTCAATCAGTCTCATTTTTGTTCAAATAATGAAAAAAGTTTTTTTTTTTTTTTTTTTAAATAAACAGATAGGAAACTTACCTTTTAAAATTCCGCAGTTGCTGCTGTTTTGCCCTGTCACTTGCCCGGTATAGCCTATAGTAATTTCGCGAACGACTTTGAAATTCGACTGGTTTATTTTTGCTGCGGCAGTAGTAATAGGCATTGTGGTTGATTATTTATTAAAGAATTCAATTGATAATCATAACAACATGTAAGCCTAATTCTGAATATAACAAATAATGCTTAAACCGACTAACATCGGTTAGTAACTGCAAGTCCTGAAAATGTTTTAATTTTACGGTAAATTATTTTAATTTATTTCACTGTTATGTTTCAGTTAATAAATCTACAAACACATTAAAATAACACGAAGTAAATGACAAGTAACCTATTGACATAGCCTTTCTAAATTATAGAAAAACTGGGCACACAATGTTAACGTGTGTCTACTTTGTTTAAATTAAATGAATTTGAATTCGTTTAACCACAATATTTATCTTGAATTTATCTGTGGCCTCAGCTCAGATTACTGCCGCGGCAGATTACGGCATTAAAGAGAATAAACTGACACTTTTCAAAGTCTGTGATTACAGCGCCACTCAGCGGTAAAAGGCAGCAAATACACATCCCAATTTTGCCGCCGCGGGAACGGCGGCGGTAAAAGTCTCATTCTGGTTGGGCACCATCTGTATAATTATATATTAAGTTGCTCAAGCAAGTGGTAAAATATTTAACCATGTACTTATATTAAAATCGCATAGCCTACATTTTAAATTAAAACTTAAAATTGACAAAAACAGCAGACTCATACTCTTTCTTTTGCATAATTTAAATCTTTATACAATAAATCTCGCATGTCACAAAGAACTTGTTTTTCCACCTCCACGAATGAGACGAGTGTTCATTATGTTGCCTTGTTGAAATATGTATTTTCCCTTGATTTACCCCGGTCTTAACGTCTCAGCATTGCGATTCTCTTTGTACACATATACACTCTTTAATAGACGTATGCACGTTTAAACACAATTTAAACAACGTAGGCCTATTATTCAATGCATTACTTCTACTTATATTAAGTTTTCCTTGCTTTCCCTGGTCTTAAAGTGAAAATAGTATTTAATTAAATACATTTATGGTGAGATTACTACATTTTATTTAATTAATCGCATTTATGGTGAAATTACTACATTTTTAGGTCAATCTGTGTTCATTTTGACCACGAAACATGCGCTGTCACTTTAATTCAGCGTTTGCAGCACAGCAGAAATAGACTCGGTGCGGAAACGATCGCGGCACTGCTGTATACGCACCGTACCTGGAACGGATCGACGGACTTCAACCGCGTGCAGTGTGAAAGCTCTAACCTGTTAACGTGGGTACGGAAAAAAATACGCACCGCTGGCGCATACGCACTGCAAACGGAGTATGTGTGAAACGGGCGTTAGATGCTGTCGAATCAAAACAACGTGGGACTACAGTGATTGGATGCCGTGCAGGCAGCGCGCGCGCTCTCTGCATGCACACAGGTGGTGCACATTTTTTTCACAGATGCAGATAAACTGAGAGCGGCGCGGCCGTGTGGAAATTTTTTTCCCCAGTTTTCATGGGAAGTAGCAAGTCTTCTCGAGTCAAAAGGCGCAAGTCCAAGTGAAGTCACGAGTCATTGATGTTAAAGTCCAAGTCGAGTTGCAAGTCTTTGTACATTTTGTCGAGTCGAGTCTGAAGTCATCAAATTCATGACTCGAGTCTGACTCGAGTCCAAGTCACATGACTCGAGTCCACACCTCTGCTAATGCTACTATAGTTATATTTATGTAATAATATTCTTCAACTTTTTTAAAAGGATTGTAGCTTCATCACTACCTCCGCCTGCAACTCGGAGTGCGCTTAGCAACACAGTCAGAAATCAGAAAGAGTAAGTACATATTTACCCACTATTTTACAGATGTTAGTTCAATTTTGTTTATACTTAGTGTTAATAATATGAGCCTGTATGACTTTATTATTTATTTTTGGAGATTGGTTGATGTTAGGCTACATATGTTTTGTAACTTTTTTTAAAAGGAATGTAGCTTGTTCACTCTCGCCTTCCACTGCAACGAGGACACGCAGCAACAAAAATCAAAAAGAGTAAGCACATATTTACCTACTATTTTACAGATGTTAGTTACATTTTGTTTATATACTTAGTGATGATACAAATGTAGCCTATATGTGCCTGTTTGCAACAAATGTGTTGTTATGCATGCACAATATAACAATTATTGATTGGTAATGTTAATATAAAAGAGCTTAGGAGAAGTTATGCATGTGCTGGAATAGTACTCTGTAAAATATATGATAAAAATAGTTTTCAACTTTTTTTAAAAGGAATGTAGCTTGTTCACTCTCGCCTTCCACTGCAACTCGCAGGACACGGAGCAACGGAAATCAAAAAGAGTAAGTACATATTTATCTACTATTTTTTTACCTACTACTGTGGCTTTGCAAAAAATGTGTTATGCATGCACAATATTACAATTATTGATTGGTAATGTTAATATAAAAGAGCTTATATATTTTTTGTTTTATCAACATGCTGATTGCCCTGCCCTGACATGCTGATAGTACTTTGATCAACTTTTATTAACCTTTATTAATATTATTATTTTTATAGGAATGTGGCAAAGAGGGCCAAGACAAACATTCAGAGATACCTGCCTTTACTTTTGTTTTTACAAAATTACAATAAAACAGATTGAAAAACAAAACATTTGAATCTCCTCATTCTTTGTTCAGGCTGCCTCACCTGATGGCCCATTAGCAGCACTTGGGGGAGCGTCTATGTCACACCCCTGGTCTGAATCTCATTAATATTGATGACCCATTACCACTCCCACGCATAAACCTCTTCTGACAAAAAAACTGTTTTACAATGTTTAAATCAATGTAGTGTTTTATGTGAACAATTAGGCAGGATGATTTTCACATAATTTTGAAGCTAGAACTCAAAGGGACAACATCAATTAGTCAAAAGTCTTGTGGACACATATTTAATACGTGTTTTGTGTTCTTAAATCAGCAACTTTCATTTTATTTTTTTCCAATAACCATGCATAAACATTATTCTCTTAAAAATACAAACATCTACATACACGTTGCTCGCATATTATGGTAGCCCTGTTTGTGCTATATAGAGTGAATTTACACCTTTGCCATTAACATGTTTATAAATAACTGAAAAAAGCACAAATATCAAGGCATGTCAGAACATCTCAAGGACCCCAAAAACAGCTTGGTCCCCAGAGGGTTAATGGAAGGAAACGTAGGCGTGTTATCCAAGCATTAATGGCAAGGAAAGACCTTGTGTCTGTGAGCGGCACATATGAAGTGTTTCTGGGTTAATCTCACTCATTTCTGCTCCGAGGTCTTGATTGTGGCATTTCTTTGATGTTTAGAATCCAGTATTTCTGTCATTCTTTTGTCTTTTATGAATTAAATAAAGAACTCCGTCTCGTATTCTGTCCAAACACACCGCGCCTTCTAAGTCAGGTGACCTGTAAATGCGCAAAAACTGTTTCCATTGCAGTTTTGCGAAATATTTCTTTTTTGAATAACCTGAAAAACCACCTCATGCGAGCGTAAAAACTTTTTTGCGATAAAAGCCAGTTTTTGCGAAATTGACGTGTTTCCATTGAGCGCATTTTCAATTCGCAATTTCAATTTGCGCAATTTAAAGGGTAATGGAAACGCGGCTACTGTTTTACTCAACAGCCACATCGTCTGCCGGCAAATTACTGGTGAGAAATGGATACAAATCATCTAATAATAAATATAAACAAGATAAAAAGTGATAACATTTTCAATTAATGTAATCTAAAGTGCTAACAAATTTACAATAATAAACAGACCACACTGTCACATACTATTCTATTCTCCTCACTCCCTATTGATGTGCTCTACTATGAGTAGGAAAGGAAATCACCTCCCTGCAATTCAGGACGAACCTGATGAGAGGGCTGCTGGAGGTGTACAGCACATTGCAGTGTCCAACCAAAGGAGGGCATCCTGCCTTAGACACTCTTCCGCGCCTTACAGCCAGGCATTTCCCATCTGAAGTAAGCAAGACCAGGCGGCACTGCAAGTCTGCCTCTCCAGCACGCAAGAGCAAGCAGAGGTGCCTCACCAAGCACATGTGTGTGCCATGCAACACTCCCTTGTGTGCTGTCCCATGTTTTCAGGAGTACCACACACTGAAGCATTATTAAGCCTGTAAAAGGTCAGAGTATATTCATTCATTTATTATGCATTGTAATTAGGGGCCAAGCACCGAAGGTGCGGAGGCACCTATTGTATCTGTTCCATTTCTTATTATTATTCTTCCGCCATTGGAGTCTATGGCAGCCCATAGAACCGATTGCGGGAAAGTTGTTTTGGTTTGAAATTCTGATAGAGGACAGTCCCAACATTAAATACACCAATTTTGGTGTTTCTAAGTCTTTCCCTCTAGCGCCACCACCTGTCCAAATTTTCACTTTTATTTTGCTAATAACTTTTGAACCGTAAGGCCAATCAACAAAATTATTTTTTCCTCTGATTCCTGAGCTCATGCCGATTCGATTGCACCCTATGACGTCATTTTCCGGCATATAGATATGGCCGCCATTTTGAATTTTCCGAAAAAGCTACTTTTTCGAACTCGTCCTAGACGGTTTGTCCGATTTGCACGAAAATTGAACCAGATCATCTTCAGGTAGTGCTGACAAAAAGTGATGGAATTCAAATGGATTCGTCAAACCGTTTTCGATAAACGCACAAATAAATTTTGCATAGCGCTTGCAAAAACAGTCGTAAGGCTGTATCTCCGAAACGCTTTTTCATATTCAGACCAAACTTGGTACATGTCATCACAAGCATGACCTGAGGCAACATGCTGCGTTTCGGCGCAGCGCCACCTACTGGTCCGGAGATATGAAAAATGGCTATTTTTGCTTATAACTTCTTAACAGTTTGTCCAAAAATCATAAAATTCGTCTCGTTAGATTCAGGGCAACATGCCGAGTCGACTGATATCCAATTTTAACATATCGGCCATTTTGACTGTCGGCCATTTTGAATTATGTGCTAAAATGCTGTATTTTAAGAACACATGAACGGATTGTTACGAAACTTGGTATGGGTCATCAGCACGATGTCCTGAAGGAGCGGGAGAAGTTTTGAAACAGCGCCACCTAGTGGTAATTTTTTTTTTCAAATGCTTATAACTTTGGGTGTGGTCGACTTATTTTCACGAGACTCATCTAATTAGACTCCTGAAACCTTGCCGAGTCCTACGATACCAAACATGCTAGGTTTCGCCTTACGGTTTGTGTAGCGTTGTGATTTAGCGCTTAAAAAACATTTGGCTATATCTTCGAAACCGCTTGTCCGATCGAGACGAAACCACCGTCAGAAGTTTGGAAACATAGGTCGATAGCTAAAAGTCAATGCCCAAATGCAAAAATATTGATAGTAAGGGGTAGTAAAATCCAATCAAAATCATGTGTCAGTCATTTTTTACGTGTTTTTTCATATAAATGTCTATAACTGTGAAGTGAATTGAGATATTTTCACCAAAATTGACACACATATGTATGGGCTCACTCTGAGGACACATAAAAAAAATTGTGGGACTGAGCCTCTTGGTGGCGCTATAATAGAACAAAACATGAAATTCCCATTGACTTTAATACAGTTTTGTGAAATAAAATGCTATACTAAACAAATGCATTGGTGTAATATTACAAAACTCAGAATGTGCCATCTGCGCCATCCCCTGAAGGTACCCAAAATATTTAGAAACAGCGCCACTTAGTGGTCAAAAGTTATAAGAAAATTTACAAAAAGGCTAATAACTTTTGAATAAATCTGGCTATTGAAATGCCACTGGTCTCAATAGATTCCTTGGGTCAAGCCGAGAACATAGATACCAAATTTACCTTATTTGGTCGAACTTCCTGTCCGCCATCTTGATTTATATTCAAAACCTACTTTTTCAAACTCCTCCTAGACCGTTTGTCCGATTTTCACCAAAATCGAATCGTATCATCTCCAGACCGTGCCGACTAAAAGTTATTGAATTCGTGTCGATAGACGAAACCGTTTTCGTATAGCGCAGTTGAGGCATGATGCCAAAAGGACTATTCAGGCTTTATCGCTGCAATGCCTTGACATATTGACACCAAACTTTGTAGGTGTCATTGTCACTTCACTCTGACCACACCACATCAGTTTTGTAACTGCGCCACCTATTGGTCGAAAGTGATAATCCATTAAATCATATTTTTTATTACTGTTTCTATGATTTTTCAGCCATTTCTCCTAAAATCCTCTTTAAATGTCTTTCATTGCTCATTGTTGCAGTTGGTCTGACACTTTCAGCAATGTTGGCATGTCTTGTCATCTGATTGTGCTTGGCCCCGGTAATTGCTGCTTGCAGCTATATTTATATTTGTAATTATATTAGTAAGTATAAAGGTATGTATAATATAGTTTGTTTTAAACAAAAACATTTACCAAAAGTAAGAGTATTACTGAATTTTTTTGTTTATGATGATACTATTTTGATTGTTATTCATTGTAAATATATTTAGTAATATATTTTGTAATTATATTAGTAAGTATAAACGTATAATAGTTTGTTTTAAACAAAAACATTTACCTTACATTGAAATAGATTTAATAAAACTTGTATGCAATTTTGTGTACATTTGTATATATATATATATATATATATATATATATATATATATATATATATATATATATATATACGTTTGAATTATGCTAAACTTATACTATACATATCTCTCACTAGCAAAGCTGAGAAAAGCTACATGGTATTTTACATTGTTAAATTATATTTCCCTATATATCTACAAAACATTTGAGTAAGCTAATGTTAAGTGAGGCGTGACCATATACATACATACAATTATTATATTATAATATATGGTCACACCTCATTTATCATTAGCTTGCTCAAATGTTTTGAAGATATATAGGGAAATATAATTTAACAATGTCATACTGTCACGAATCTGGTCACTGCACTTCCGGTTGGTCACCACCAAAGGTCACCCACTCACAGCATGGACTCTTGCACTTCACTACAATCCCCATCATTCCTTGCATTGACGACACACACAGCTGATTCCACTAATCATGCTCACACCTGAGAACTATCATACACTATCTCACACTCTTCATAAGCCTTGGACTTTCTCTCCTTGTTTCCGAGTACTGTATTGTGTTTAGCACTCCCCTAGTGTTAGCTACTCTACAGAGCCATCCAGTGATCTTAGTCTTGCCTTGTCCTTTGCGTTTTCCTGTGTTCTGATTCTTGCCCGTGTTTCCTGGATTAACCTTTAGCCTAGCTCTTTGGACTCTGTTTGCACCTCGTTTGGATCATTGCTGTTTACCTGGATTACCTCTCCTTGCCTTGCCCCTGTTGGATATTGTTCGCCGATCGTCTACCCACACTTGCCCTAAGGTTTATTCTGTGTCATGCCTCTGCCATACCTGTTTGCTGTTTATTGACCCTGCCTGTATGATGACCATGTTTTGGAATAAAACCTTGCATTTGGATCCGCACGTCTCACATCTTGTTCGTCCCGTTACACATACCATGTAGCTTTTCTCTGCTTTGCTAGTGAGAGATATAACACTCAGTAACAATATTAACTTAAACAAACAAGAAAATTGATGTAAAGCATATGACGTCAAATATGTGCTTTGGTATATTCATGTTACGTATAACGTATCAAATTATAAAAAATAAAGCGAAACATTCAAACTACTCACCTGCAGGTGGTTATCCATCGTGTGCGCCATTGTGACTGTGAAATGTCACGTGACAAGGTTGATGCGTCTCCATGGAAATTAGAACTCAATTCATTGCATAATAACGGTTGCAGAAAAACACTCACGCCAGGCTGCCAGTCTGAATATTTAGAATGTGCGTGTGAAAGGGTTAAGGTGGATGGGGATAACTCTGCAGTGAACCGCTCTTGCAGGAACTCCAGCACTGTACTAACAGGTCAGGTAACTGGGTCCAGCTGACGACCACTGCACCAAGAAGTAAATACTCTCCACTTAAGGCATATCATTTCCTTGTGGAGGGAGCTTTGGAGTGAAGAATGGTCTCAGACCGGAGTCTATGAAGCTGGGCCCCCTCAGAAGGCCAAGCCCACAGCTTCCACAACTCTGGACGGGGGTGAAGTATTGAGCCACCTGCCTGGGACAATCCCGCCTGACCGGAATCTCCCAAGGAGAGCCGCCAAGGAGGGACACTAGGACCGAGAACCTGAGGTCTGGGAGGAAATTCTTAAGAGCAAGAAAAACAGCCATTCTAACTTGCTTTAGGGACGAACGTCCTGCTTCTCAGTTGGCCATTCAATATTTAATATGGCCACAGCGCGAGTCACAACCTCCACCAGCTCCTGTGAGAGTGAGGTGGCAAGTCCTCAGCATCTCCTGCATCAATGCTTGCAATATCTAATTCATCAGAGCTAGATAATTGTAGCACCGGTGCCTCGTGGGCGGAAGAGACCGCAGCGCGTGTCTCAAACCTTGAGAGAAGGCACTGGACCTAGCAGGTAAGGGGAGAGATAAAGCTGGGCCTCTCTCTAACCCCTCTGCTAAATCCATCTACGATCCCCATGAACTGAATGACCACTGTGCCCCGGTGCCATATGGAACACGAGCCTGAGCAACCTCCGCAAAGAGCAGCAGGCGGGAGCGGAGCGTCCGTAATTGAAGCTGTTCACTCTTTTTCGAGAGCTGACTGTTTGTGCTCCACTGATGTGGGCAGGGATGAACAGAAAATCTGAACTGCTGCTTGCTCGCCATTTTTTATTTCTATATAATTTTAAGCACAAGTTAGAATACCTGCAAAGCATTTCTGCCTTGCTTGAGGCATTCTCCACAAATCGGCCCACGTCACGACTCTGCCGATGGTGGCCTCCCAGCTTGTCCATCTCCCTTGCTGGCACTGGCTCACTGCTTTGATCTTGTAGCCCTCCTCTTCCTCCCTCACGACTTCAGAGATCACCAGTTTTTTCCTCTCTGTCTTTGAGGCTTTGGACCACATCTAAGGTGATGTTCCCCAACCAAGCCTGCCCTGCCATTTTGCACCAATCCGACAACCTCCTGGTGTTTTAGGCGGGTTATGGCCTGGTGTACCGACTGTGATACTTTCCATTTCCTTCCAGTCTGCAATTGGGCCTTGGTGTTTTGCACTGCCGGATCCGGTGAGTCTTTCAGCTTGAATACCAGCCTCACCTTCTCCAGCTTGTAGCCCAAGCTGATGGATTTCACTAGGAGCCTCAACATGATTCTTCCAAACAGGGCTGCAGTTGACAGATATCGGAGAAGGCCCAGCCACTTCCGAATGTAGTTGTTAGCCTTTGAGTCCATTTTCTGGACTGCTGATAAGGTGATGTCACACAGTTTGAGGGGCCACATCAAGAGATGGTACAAGGTGAATTAGTAACACCAGACCTTTAGTTTGCTGGGCAGCAAGCTTTGGTCAATCTTTTTCAGGCCATCGGAGAGCTGTGAGGTGATGGAGACGGCCATGTGCTTATCGGACAGGTCTGATGTATAAAGCCTTCCCAAACTTCTTACTGGTCTATAAGATTTGGGATTTCCTCGCCGTCCACTGAAAAGGAGATGTTGTCCTTCCTGACTCCTTTGCAGATCTAGAGACTGCGTGACTTGGCTGGTTTTATCTTCATCCTGGCCCAGTTTAGTAGTTCCTCAAACCTTTTCAGCAGACTGGTGGTACATGCTGCTGTCTGGAGGAGGGTGGTAACATCATTGGTAATACAAAAAATTTGTAGTTTTTTGGTAACAACAAATATCATGATTAAATGGTGTATAACATTGTATCTAAAATAGTAGTAAAACAAACTATTTTTTGGCAGAAATGTGCCTGTATATACAGTATTATATTAAAAATGCTGTTATATTAATATAGTCATGTATAAATGTATTAAATGTAATACAGTAGGCTAATGTTTTTGTTTAAGTTATGGCAGTTTATTTATTTATTTTTGCATTTATATTTATACTAAATGTTTGGGCTACTGTTTTTGATTACACATACAATAGGTTATAGAAAATAATATACAAATATAAAAAAGTCAATCAATATTTTCATAATTTTTCAGGAATTGTTGATTTTTTTTTTCAAACGCTTGTAAGTCTGAACCAGAATATCAAGATATTTTATTATTTTGCATGTGGTGTTAAAAAGTAAAAAAGCACCACCATATTATATGTATAATATATTATATGTGTAATATAACAATTTTGAGTGTAACAAACAAAAATCCCTTCTAGATTATTTTATCCTTTGAGGTAGCCCTCGCACACAAAAAGGTTGGAGACCCCTGGTAACTATATGTTTTATAATTACAAGTTTGTGTAATCTGGGGTTTCTGTAGCCAGTGACACTTCATTATTTGTATTTTATGGCATTGCACATTTTTTGTTTGTATTTGAAGGCTGAGGCTTCATTAATAAACACAACCCCAATTATCATCATTGGTTTTGAGATGTTACTTACTGTGTGAATACCTTCTCTGATAGTATTGTGGCATATAGTATTAGGACATCCTGGCTAGTGTCTGTCGCACACGGCTAGGGGTGAATGGCCTGATGACGGGACTATTTGGGAGAAAGTCCAGGGCTGTTTTTTGCCCCAGTCCGTCCCTGACAGTAGCAGCTGGCTTTAAGGTTTGTGAATATGTGTGTGTGTGTGTGGAGGCTGGCTATCAGTGGAGCCATTCCTACACTCATGAAAATAAATTATGCTGATGAGAAAGAGAGGCTACAGGGGGGGTGGTAGGACCTGGTGGGCTCCAGTATTTGTCTCCTTCCTGTCAGCTTCCTGTAAAGAATGCTGCTCTGTACTGTCAGTACGACATGCCTGGTTTGCATTAAGATGCATGATACTAACCGTACAAACACACACACACACACAAACTGTCCCCCTTAGCCGAGCTGACAGACCGGGATGTTGAGCATCAGACCCACGACACACGTTCTTCATCAGTATTCAGAGGGTGCTGCTGCAACCAAACACCATCCATATCCCCTGTATTGTCAGCACAATATATGAATTCTCTTTCTGTCTGCATCTCCCTTTCCCTCTGCTACTTAGTAGCTTTGCCAAGCAACATGTGCTACGTGTTGAGCTTGACAATCTCCGCCATGCATACCAAAGAGACAACTTGAAACCTCTCTTACAGTTTTGCTTAGTCGCTTTGGCTCAATTCTCAAATTATTATTTTTTTCTCAAAACAATAACTTAAGATCTCTGAACAATTAGATTCTTGTTCACATCATATTTTAACTTCTTATTGATTTAACCAAATTGCATGTGTTTTGGCACATGTGTTCAAAAGAGTAAGTACAATGGTCTACAATTTGCACAATAACTAAATGCACATGGCTTGTTTATCAAAAATGATTGATTTTTAGTGAAATTGTCAAACTCTTTACAAATTCTAAACATTATTTCATTGTGTGAGCCATCGGATGCTAAATTATGCATTTAGTTATCAAAATCTGTAAGACATGCATGTATATTCTGTAAGAAAAAATGATGTGGATGTCAAAGATCTCAAAAATAAAGTTTATTACAGCATTGCAGTGGCAAGGTACACAAAGCACCTTGGGTTCACTGGCGACAGAATGAACTCAGAACATCCAAATCTTAAAACTTTTATCCTGTTACAGTTTACCACTCTTAATGTAAATGAAGTTGCTCTTGTTGCAACAGCTGTGGTCTGTATGTTAATGAAGTTGTGACACCCCATTGTCTGAGATGGTTCTCTGTGTCCCATTCCCATTCTACAATTGACCATTTGTTCAGGATGTGATCAACCCGAGGCATGTGATTGGCTGTTCGCTACTTTTCCGCTTCCGGTTGAGTGAACGCTGTGCATGTGTGTCTGCCGCTGCTCACCGGGTGTCTCTCCTTCCTTGCTATCGCTGGATTCCTTCTCTGTGTCATTTACCCCCGAAATCTAGTGGATTACCGCATCTCCCCCCGGTGTCTGCCGAACCTTCCTGCTCTGTCGCTGGAGCATTGTTGCTTTGCTGCTGTTGTATCAATCCGTGGATTAATGCTACAAACTTTGCTGCAAAACTATCTCTCATCTATGGACATGATGCTCAAATCCCAACTGTTTACACGCCCGAACGTTGTTGACGACCCCAGCCAAAGAACAGGGGAATTAACTTTGACAACCTTCGTCGCCCTCCTAGGCTGCCTCCTCCTGCCTCGTCATCATGTCAGAACTTTAACATTGGCCACCTAAATGCGCGCTCAATCACAAACAAAACGGCCATAATAAACGATATCATCGTGGACAAAAAATGTGACTTGTTTTGTCTCTCAGAGACCTGGCAACAACCCAGTGACTGCATTAATTTAAACATGCTGACCCCCACACCACACTTTGGATCTGCTCTGCTCTTCTGGTCTGAATGACATCTCTGTCTCTGGTTCCATCTCTGGTGTCTCTGACCATAAGCTCATTGAATGCCGTTTTCATATGATCACTCCTCCTCCCTCCTCAGAGAAAACAACTATCACATGTCGTAACATCAGGTCAACCGACCACAGCATGTTTGCTGCCTCTATACAGGCCTCGCTACTGTTTGACCTTGACAAGCTCTCGTCCGCGGATGACTTGGTTGCTATGTTCAATGGCACCCTGACCAGCCTGCTTGATAGCTTAGCCCCTGTCAGGACTAGGCTTGTACCAGCAAACCGTACATGCCCCTGGTTCACCCCTGAGCTCAGGCAACTTAACCCTCTGGGGTCGGCAAACGCGCCCGTGCCTTTTGCTGGATTTTCTTCACATTGTAGCACAATACACTTAAATTACTCCGTCATTCATGGTCATACAGAAAAAAGAAATATGAAAAAAGAATCTGTGATATTTCTACTTTTGTATGTGTCCACTTACAATCAAATAAAAACATTGTGCTTTTGTAAAATAAAGAAAATAAACAGGGTGTGCTTTCTGCCTCTCCGCCTCGCTGAACTTTTTTTTCTTGAGCACGTCTATAAACTGAAACAAAACTCAGCGAATACTTGTCACACATTTATGAGCCATATACCTTTATAAACATTTAAGTGTGTACTTTTAAATAATCGGATTCAAACTGAAAACAAATATTCTCTGCTTAAGTAATTTGTATAAAACCAACAGGATGTCCAGTTTCTCACGCGCTTGCTCATTATTTTTAATTTGACCACACCCACACGCGCAAAAAGAGATTGACATGCAAATTGTCCACGCCTCACACGAACGCACTCGTTACCTCAAAAACAAAGCACCAAACTTCACCAAAGTCTCTGCTTTTCGTCGAGTTTGGAAGACACGCGGTGAGCTTACATTGTATTTACCTCAGAAGAAGAAGAACGCGATTTGAAGACAAGACAGATGCAAGGTAAGAAATTCTTAATTATAAGTTCATGTTATTGTTGCATAAACTTCACATTGCAGTTGAACCATTACTGTGTTTGTGGATATCTGCTCAAACGTAGATATGTATAATATGGTAACCATAATGTATCATATTTTGGAGTGAGCTCTGCGTTTGAATGTATCATATTTTGGAGCGCGGTCTGCGTTTGAATGTTTCATATTTTGGAGCGCGCTCTGCTTTTGAAAAGCAAAACGCACCAAACAATAGGCTTCATGTTTTTATATTGTAATCAATATATTTTTCTCTAGAGTAGTTGTTACTGAAATCTTTTGGAAGACTTAATTTATTGTTATTGTTATTTTATGCAGCATTGCGCGCAGCCTATGCCTACAAGGCACAACAAACCTGGTGTTCATTATTGTTGGAAACATTTGTGTGTGTGTGTGTGTGTGTGTGTGTGTGTGTGTGTGTGTGTGTGAATTCACAAACCACGCATAAACGTCATTATCTCAAAACTACAAACTTTTACACACATGCTGCTGATATATTATTGTAGTAGAGTTTGTGCTAAATACAGTGTAATCAGACTTTAGCCATGAAAATGTCACAAGTAACAGAAATAAGCACAAATGTCAGAGCATGTCAGAACACCTCCAGGGCCAGAAAACACCTCAGACCCCAGAGGGTTAAGGCCGCTGGCCGTCGTCTTGAACGGCTATATAAGAAAACTGGCCTTACAATTCACTCCATGCTTTACACCGAACATACTCAGACACACAGGGATGCCCTCAATGCTGCCCGCTCAAACTATTACTCATCACTCATAACCTCCTCCATGTCCAGGCCTAAAACCCTGTTCAGGACCTTGGACAAACTCCTCAAACCCCCTGTCACTGCCTGTCCTAAGACCCCTGAGCAGTGCCAGGCCTTCTTACACTTCTTTGATGACAAAATTAGCCAAATTTACCACTGTTTCAACCCCAATGCTATCTCTGTCACGTTAATCTAAAGAAACTAGGTGAGGACTCAAATGCAAAGGGGAAAAAACAATATTTATTACAAAAAGAAACACTAAACACAAAACAAAACCCACGAGGGGGAAAACATAACTAAATACAAAACAACCACAACTTCAAAAATGAACATACCAAAAGGGTCACGGGGGAACAGGAGACGGGTACAAGACAACGATCCGACACAGACTGCAAACACAAAGGAACTTATAAAAGGGACAAATCAGGCAGGTGATGAGGAACAACAGGTGGGGCAAATGAAACCAATAATAAGATAACAAGGAGGGTGGGGTCAAACAGTGACAGGAACACAAACACCACATGTGCTACACGAGACAGGACAGGCATGTGACATTACCCCCTCCTTAAGGAGCGGCTACCAGACGCTCCACTAGGGACGGGAGGGACAGACCAGGGCGGGACGGGAGAGACAGACCAGGGTGAGACGGGAGGGACAGACCAGGGCGGGACGGGAGGGACAGAACAGGGTGAAACAGGAGGAACGGGAAAGACAGACCAGGGTGGGGCAGGGAAAATGGACAGTTCGGGCGGCCAGGGCGGAGCAGAGAGTCCATCGGGCGGCCAGGGCGGAGCACACTCTCCCTCGGGCGGCCAGGGCGGAGACCCTCCCTCGGGCGGCCAGGGCGGAGACGACCCCTCGGGCGGCCAGGGCGGAGACGACCCCTCGGGCGGCCACGGCGGAGACGACCCCTCGGGCGGCCACGGCGGAGACGACCCCTCGGGCGGCCACGGCGGAGACGACCCCTCGGACGGTGGAACTGGCACCACCGGCTCAGGCACTGGAACTGACACCACCGGAACTGGCACTGGAACTGGCACCACCGGCTCAGGCACTGGAACTGGCACCAACGGCTCTGGAACAGGAACTGGCACCACTGACTCAGGAACAGGCACCATCGACTCAGGCACTGGAACTGGCACCAACGGCTCAGGCACTGGAACTGGCACCAACAGCTCAGGCACTGGAACTGGCACCACCGGCTCAGGCACTGGAACTGGCACCACCGGCTCAGGCACTGGAACTGGCACCACCGGCTCAGGCACTGGAACAGGAACTGGCACCACTGACTCAGGAACAGGCACCATCGACTCAGGCACTGGAACTGGCACCAACGGCTCAGGCACTGGAACAGGAACTGGCACCACCGACTCAGGAACAGGCACCATCGACTCAGGCACTGGAACTGGCACCAACGGCTCAGGCACTGGAACTGGCACCAACGGCTCAGGCACTGGAACTGGCACCAACGGCTCAGGCACTGGAACTGGCACCAACGGCTCAGGCACTGGAACTGGCACCAACGGCTCAGGCACTGGAACTGGCACCAACGGCTCAGGCACTGGAACTGGCACCAACGGCTCAGGCACTGGAACAGACTCCACCGGCTCAGGAACTGGAACAGACTCCACCGGCTCAGGAACAGACACTGGCTCCGGTTCAGGAACAGACACTGGCTCCGGCTCAGGAACAGACACTGGCTCCGGCTCAGGAACAGACACTGGCTCCGGCTCAGGAACAGACACTGGCTCCGGCTCAGGAACAGACACTGGCTCCGGCTCAGGAACAGACACTGGCTCCGGCTCAGGAACAGACACTGGCTCCGGCTCAGGAACAGACACTGGCTCCGGCTCAGGAACAGACACTGGCTCCGGCTCAGGAACAGACACTGGCCCCGGCTCAGGAGCTGGAACAGACACCACCGGCTCAGGAACAGACACCACCGGCTCAGGAACAGACACCACCGGCTCAGGAACAGACACCACCGGCTCAGGAACAGACACAGGCTTGACGGCGGCCATCTTGTCAGGGAACACAGGCTCGGCAGACGTGACGTGAACAGGCTCGGCGGCGGCCATCTTGTCTGAAGACACAGGCTCGGCAGACGTGACGTGAACAGGCTCGGCGGCAGCCATCTTGTCCGAGGACACAGGCTCGGCAGGCGTGACGTGAACACTCTCGGCGGCGGCCATCTTGTCTGAAGACACAGGCTCGGCAGACGTGACGTGAACAGACTCTGTGGCGGCCATCTTGTCCGAAGACACAGGCTCGGCAGATGTGACGTGAACAGACTCTGTGGCGGCCATCTTGTCCGAAGACACAGGCTCGGCAGATGTGACGTGAACAGTCTCTGGCTGGGCAGATGTGACGTGAACAGTCCCTGGCTGGGCAGATGTGACGTGAACAGGCTCGGCATCGGCCATCTTGTCTGAAGACACGGGCTCGGCAGATGTGACGTGAACAGTCTCTGTAACGGCCATCTTGTCCGAAGACACAGGCCCGTCAGACGTGACGTGAACCGTCTCTGGCTGGGCAGACGTGACGGATCGCTGAGGTGGAGCAGGCAGTGCGAGCAGGATCACCGGAACAGGGACCACCGGAACAGGGACCACCGGAACTGGGACCACCGGAACTGGGACCACCGGAACTGGGACCACCGGCACTGGGACCACCGGCACTGGGACCACCGGCACTGGGACCACTGGACTCGGGACCACCGGAACTGAGGCCACCGGAACAGTCACGGAGGGAGTCTTCCTCTTCCTCCTCCGTTTCGAGACCACTGGAACTGGGGCCACTGGAACTGGAACCACTGGACTCGGGACCACCGGAACTGGGACCACCGGAACTGGGACCACCGGAACTGGGACCACCGGACTCGGGACCACCGGCACTGAGGCCACCGGAACTGGGACCCTCTTCCTGGCCTCTCGCTCCTGCAAGCGAGCGAGACCCTCCACCATTGCCTCAAAGGTACCTCTTTCATACACCCTCCTAAGCAACCAGTCCATGGGCTCATCGAGCGCATAAAAGAAAAGGTCCTTAAGAGGCCCTTCGTTCAGCTGTAGACCCTCCGCCGCTCTAAGGAATTCGGCCGCGAACTTCCTCAAATCAGCCCCTTGCTGGCGGAGGGAACTAAGTGCCTGAAAACGAATAATACGTTCGTATTGGGGGCATGCAACAGAGGGGGCTGGTGGGTGACGTGAAACCCCTTGCGGAGTCCTCGACATGGTCGGATCGTTATGTCACGTTAATCTAAAGAAACTAGGTGAGGACTCAAATGCAAAGGGGAAAAAACAATATTTATTACAAAAAGAAACACTAAACACAAAACAAAACCCACGAGGGGGAAAACATAACTAAATACAAAACAACCACAACTTCAAAAATGAACATACCAAAAGGGTCACGGGGGAACAGGAGACGGGTACAAGACAACGATCCGACACAGACTGCAAACACAAAGGAACTTATAAAAGGGACAAATCAGGCAGGTGATGAGGAACAACAGGTGGGGCAAATGAAACCAATAATAAGATAACAAGGAGGGTGGGGTCAAACAGTGACAGGAACACAAACACCACATGTGCTACACGAGACAGGACAGGCATGTGACAATCTCTCTCTCTTCTTCTCCTTCCTCTCTGGGCCCTCAGCTCTCCCATTTCACTGCTATAGACTCCTTCACTATCACTGACATTATTAATAAGTCCAACTCTTCATCGTGTCAGCTTGACCCTGCCCCCACCCCTCTACTTAAAGCCTGCAACACATCCTTATCTGAACCCATTGCATTGATTGTAAACACCTGCCTCAACTCTGGTGTTGTGCCTGCTGCCCTCAAGACTGCTGCAGTCACACCCATTCTCAAAAAACCGGACTGCGACCCAACATCACTATTAAACTACCGCCCTATCTCCAACCTCCCCTTCCTGGCCAAGGTACTGGAAAGAGTGGTGGCCTCATAACTACACACCTTTCTTAATCACCATGACCTGTATGAGCCTTTTCAATCTGGCTTCAGTTCATGTCACAGTACAGAGACTGCCCTTCTATGCATAGTTAAGGACCTCCTCCAGTCTGCTGACTCTGGTTCACCTAACATTCTCATCCTCCTTGACCTTAGTGCTGCTTTCGATACCATCAACCACAATGTTCTAATCGCCCGTCTGTCTGCTATTGGTGTTTCTGGCACAGCCCACAATTGGTTCCAGTCATACCTCTCCAACAGAAAGCAGTTTGTAACACTTGGTCCACATCAGTCTTCCAAGTCCCCTGTCACTCGTGGTGCCCCCCAGGGTTCTGTACTTGGGCCCCTCCTCTTTCTCATATACATCCTCCCTATTGGCCAGATTATACGCAGCCACGGTCTTAACTTCCACTGTTATGCAGATGACATCCAACTCTATCTTACCACTCCCTCTCCCTCTGACCCACCACCATGCTCCCTCACTGACTGCCTCTCTGACTTAAAATTATGGATGCAAAACAATTTTCTCAAACTCAACACAGATAAAACCGAAATTCTGCTGATTGGCCCTAAAAGCATCCTCTCCAAATCTCCCAGTCTCACTCTCAACATTGATGGTTCACCTGTCCACCCTACCCCTGTTGTTAAAAACCTTGGCATTCTGCTTGACTCTCCCCTTAGCTTTGATCCTCATACCAAATCACTCACTAACACTGCCTTCTTTCACCTCCGTAACATTGCCCGCCTCCAACTCTTCCTCTCTGTTAGTGATGCACATACTTTGGTTAACTCCTTCATTATGACCCGTCTAGACTACTGCAACTCACTTTTCCTTGGTCTCCCCACTAAATCACTTCAAAGGCTACAATATATTCAAAACTTGGCAGCCAGGTTCCTCACCCATACCAGACGATCAGCACACATCACCCCCATTCTCCACCAACTCCACTGGCTACCAGTTCCGTCCTGGATCAAATACAAAGTACTACTACTCACCTTCAAAGCCCTCCACAACCTTGCTCCCCCCTACATCCACGACCTCCTGACCCCTTACACTCCTTCCCGCTCACTCAGATCCTCTGACCAAAATCTCTTGGCTGTCCCCCGCTCCAGACTCTCCACCCTGGGTGGCAGGTCCTTCAGTGCCTTGGCCCCCAAACTCTGGAACCGCCTCCCACAACCTCTTCGTGACTGTCCTTCTCTTCCCTTCTTTAAAGCACATCTCAAGACCTTTTTGTTTAATGATCACTTCTCCACACCCAACTCATAGCTTCATACAGATAACTTGTCTTTGTTGTATTGTTTTGGTTGTTTGTTGTTGTGTTTCCTTGCCTTCCTACTATGAAAAGCGACCTTGGGTTTGAGAAAGGCGCTATATAAAATAAACGTATTATTATTATTATTATTATTATTATTATTAACCCAAATGGTGAAGAAACAATATAACTTGAATTTCTTTCATCTCTATGATAAGTAAGCCATTTCAGGGATGAGCTCATTCTAAAATATATCTTGGAGTGAAATCTGGGCAGACTGCAATTTCTTACAATTCCATAAGTATCTGACATGGAATGTTTGTTATGTCTGTTAAATTGGCAAATAGCCTGATGTTGTACAGGTGCTGGTCATAAAATTAGAATATCATCAAAAAGTTGATTTATTTCAAGAATTCAACTTAACAGGTGAAACTAATATATTATATAGACTCATTACATGCAAAGTGAGATATTTCAAGCCTTTATTTGTTATAATTTTGATGATTATGGCTTACAGCTTATGAAACCCACAAAATCAAAATCCCAGAAAATTAGAATATTACATGAAATCACACAGTAATTACACAGTGATACCATGGTCACTGAAGCAGGTCTTGGTTCTTTTGGCAGTGTGGACAGGTGCAAATCCTGCTGGAAAATGAAGTCAGCATCTCCATAAAGCTTGTCTGCTGAAGGAAGCATGAAGTGCTCTGGAAATGTCCTGGTAGACGGCTGCGTTGAGTGGACAGCACAGTGGACCAACACCAGCCGATGACATGGTTCCCCAAACCAACACAGACTGTGGAAACTTCACACTGGACTTCAAGCATCTTGGATTGTGTGCCTCTCCATTCTTCCTCCAGATTCTGGGACCTTGGTTTCCAAATGAGATGCAAAATTTGCTCTCATCAGAAAAGAGGACTTTGGTCCACTGTGCTTTATTAAATCCAGAGTCAACGTAGCCGTCTACCAGGACATTTCCAGAGCACTTCATGCTTCCTTCATTTTCCAGCAGGATTTGCACCGGCCCACACTGCCAAAAGAACCAAAACCTGCTTCAATGACCATGGTATCACTGTGTAATTACTGTGTGATTTCATGTAATATTCTAATTTTCTGGGATTAGATGTAAGATGTAAGCCATAATCATCAAAATTATAACAAATAAAGGCTTGAAATATCTCACTTTGCATGTAATGAGTCTATATAATATATTAGTTTCACCTGTTAAGTTGAATTCTTGAAATAAATCAACTTTTTGATGATATTCTAATTTTATGAAATAGTATTGAAATAGTAATCACAATCTGAATCAACCAATTGTGACGAGTCTTTCTACTCTTTCTGCTGCAGCCGGCTGGTGGGTGTGGCTAGGAGACTCATCAAGGGAACGATGTCCACCTTTTCATTCCTCTATAAAAGTTTAGGCTGGCTAGTGTTGAGGGGGTGTTCTTTCTCCGTGTTATTTTGAGTTGGGCTCTGGTTTGTTTTTAGGTTAAACTTGCTTTTGTTATTTGGTTTAGTATTTTGTTTTCTGTGATTGATACACTTACATTCATGCACCTGACAGTCATTACAGATGACCATGTTTTTTTGTTTATATTCTTATTTATGTTAATAAATGTTTCTTTCTGCAAACCAATCTCTATGTCCTCCATTTCATTTGCCACGGCTTTGAGCCGGTCGTGACACAATCAAATTTAGAAACATAAATATCGGGCATAAATTTGCCCAGCACAATCGTACTATTTTTTAACATAGAGTCACAGCCCTTAACAGCAGCAGCTACAACAGTACTGTATAAATACATTTGTATTTATACAGTACAATTATTTTTGTTACACATAAACTGAAAATTCACAGTTGCATGCCATGGAAGAGCAATAGGAATATATAAAAGAACGTGACATGGTGTTAGGGGAAGACATAATAGCAGAGGTGTAAAGTCCAGGGGTCAGAAAGTAAAAGTCCTGCCATATGTTTATTCCACACATGAACTCAGCCAGCTGATTTCACTAATTAGTTCCCTGGCTGAAAAACTGTGCTAATTAGCAAATCCAGGTGATTGGAACAAAATACTGAGGAGGACTTTTACTTTCTGAACCTGGACGTTACACCTCAGCATAATAGAGTGTGAAATATTAATAGTGTGTAAAAATGAGCACGCAACTGTGAATTTTCAGTTTACATGTAAAACATTTGACAAAAATGTACTGTATAAATACAAGTGTGTGTGTGTGTGTGTGTGTGTGTGTGTGTGTGCGCTACAGTAGTGACTTTTCCTAGTAAATTTTAACCTTCTGTTGAAATCTGTATCTAAAAAGCTCAGTGTGATACTCAAGAGCATTCAGCTAGACAAAACTGACATTCTTTGATAACAAATTATCAATCAATTGTCAACAAAAAAAGTAGAAAAAAAAAAAACCCATTAAATTTGTATATAACAAATATTTCCATGGTGGAAAAGCATCTAAATATTTAGACCATTATCGCTCACACAATGACAAAAACACTTTATTTTGGAGGCATTGGCCAAATAAACGACACGATAACTAGGTTTTGAAGCATGAATGAAATGTTTTGAGTGAGTTACTACATTTTGCAGACATGCAGTAGAGTTCTGATGTTCCAGCAAACAGTTGTGGCAATTGAACTTACAGTTTAGGGAATTTTAAGACTGTTTCGAAAAATGTGCCAAAGCGTTTGAGAAAAACTTTAAATCAAACTTTAATTCCCCATCCAACAAGAACAAGATAAATATAAAATAGATAGATAGATAGATAGATAGATAGATAGTCAACAATACAGATTGTTCCAAAGCAGCTTTACAGTGATAAAAAAGGACAATGACTCAGTGATGCAACTAGAATTCAATTCTGCTGTAAAGCAGCTGATTTCAAACCAATAGTAAACAGTTATTATTCAGTTGAAATCAGTTCAGTGTTTATTCAGTTCGGTTCAATAACTGTAAAATTCATCAATAATGGAATGAGTTAATCTATAAAGCAGATCTGTATGTCAGGCTTCTGTCACTTCGGTCTGTTTATTCTTGGTTATGGTGAGCGTGCCATCCTGATCTCCCAGCACTGTGTATCTGTGGCACGAGTTCATGCTTTTTTATTTGCCGTACTCTGCGCAAAAATCCACTTTTACGTGCATCTGATACACACTTTTTGCGTGCATCTGTGTGACGGCCCAAGTGGTGGCTGCACAAGTGTGGTAATGATGTGGATGTATCATCACACACATGCTTCCACACGCATGCACACACACAAGCACACACACATACATCTACTACACGAAGGACATGCATTCATTTAAGAATAATCTTTATTTAAACTTCCCTCTTTTGTCATTCACATTAATTTGTTAGTTTCAGTATAATGATAGCTCATAATAACCACACGAAACAAACAATATTTCTTAATTCTTTGTTAGGTTTGCATATGTTTACATTTACAACACATTTTTTATATACATTGTTACTGATTTAAAGTGCACACAAATTAGTTACGTTTAGTGATGAGATGGTTACCGGGGCTGCGATGCTCCGACGCAGTTTTCAAAGCACTATTGTATCACACACTGTACCGATGCTTGTATTGAAATGACAATACAACGTGATTAATGACGTTTGAAGCTTCGAACGTCATGCAGTATTGGAAGGTCGGCACAGCTGGTTTGACAAAAATTGGAGCTTCGCTAGAATCGCAACCTCATCTGATGCATAAAAAGGGAAATGATAATTCGAAGAGGCATTATTTAAATTATTTAACACTATACTTCTCTAGAACATAATAAATATTTTCTTAAAACAGAACACCCCAAATATTTTTTTTAAATTACAATTAGCCTACTACTATAATTATGATCACATACTATTGATCAATATGTGAATCCGTTGACCAGGCTACATATGACATGAGTTGTGGTCTCATTGGCACAAATTAATTTAGATGAGATTAGATTAGATTAGATTAGATTAGATTAGATTAGATAGAACTGTATTGATCCCACACTGTATGTCACAGACTTCTGAAGCTTTGATCACATGGTTTTTCTGCTCTGCGGTGATTTGTTAGATATGGTGGAGAAAACTAGCCTGGTTAAAACCAGACCATTCTCAGTAGTAACTGAGTTATGGTCTGGCAAAGCTTCATTAATAACTCATTTCCAAAGGGGCGTCACAAACGGACGTCGCTCAAATGCCTCTGGGCGCAACTGGATAGACCTAAAACCAATCAGAGCGATCGTCATCGTGTAAAGTCATATGCTGCGTCCCAATTCGCCTAAGTTACACTACGCCATAAAAGTATGTACTCTTTTTGTGAAGAAAAGGTATTTACTTTTGAATGTGTAGCAAAAAAGTAGGCAAGCTTTGGGACATACTACTTCGTCATCTTTATCGGACGGATATGTCGCGTGCATCCTGTCATGTAAACTGCCCTGTCATTCATCTTGTCACAGTTAAAATCCTCTATTAAATCTAATTTAATTTCCTACCGTTTCGGAGAGAAATGTAGTAGCACATTCATCTGCCAGTGGGTCTTTCATGGAGACTGTCCTCATGTGTTTGCAATTTGAATATAATAATGCATTTAAAAGTTGATGCGCTTCACCAACGGACGTCGCTCAAATGTCTCTGGGCGCAATTGGATAGACCTAAAACCAATCAGAGTGATCGTCATTGTGTAAAGCCCGCCCCAACGTTTCTGATTGGTGCCGCGATTTCGACGGATTAGAAATGGGCTTGAATGAGCTCTTTGCCAGACTACTTGCAGAGCAAATCTAAATTTGCCGGAAGTTGTCTGGGTTTTCCCAGGCTAGGAGAAAACAAGTGTGACCACCAGATGTCACTAATGCACAATGTGTTAAAAGCTTCGAGTAATGAACCTTTTTTTGGCACAATTTGATGAAAGCCTCAAATGCTTCAGAAAGCCTCGGTTTCCCATTGTTGGAAAGTTTTATTTCATCGACGCAAGACCAGGAGACGTTGGGATAAGCAGAAGTGATTTATTGGGATCTTCGCTGTGTGTCATCTGTAGTGTTCTTCCAAGTCTGAAGTACATAATTGTTCATGGTGTCTTATAGGTTTTTTAGGAGGAGGGACTTTTGAAGGTGGAGACAAATTCAAACAAAGCATGTAAATGAGTATACAGGTTTAGGTAACACACCCTAGACTGAGGGTCTGGCAATCCTAATTCAATCAGCATAACAGTCTATTGCATTGCAAATTGCATAGACGAATCATTCGTGTGCTAATCCCATCAGTCTGAGTGAAACTGGGATTCCAAGAGCCATTAAAGACAATAAGGAGAAAACAGGAATGGCAACTTTGCTGAGCAGTATCATTATCTTACCCTTAAACGCTAACTACAATATTCTTTACCGTGATGTTATGTAAGGAAGCATATTTGAAATAGATTCTTAAATTTGGAATCCTTCAGTCCCCCGTTTGAGAGTTCTTAAAAACTCTCACAAAATACAAATTTAGACACTCAAAAGTTAATTCTTGTAATTTGTGTAAGTTACAGGCACATAACAAGTTCATTCTTGTAACATGTGATAGTTACAGGCACATAGCATATGTTCATTCTTGTAACTTGTGTAAGTTACAGGCACGTATAACTTATCCTGTGTTGTGTCCTTGATTTACATGAGTGTCATAGTTCTTCTCGAAACCATAACTGTTGACACCTGCGACGCAGGTTGTAAAATGTCATATAAACTACATGATTACACAGAAAACCATGTAGCATAAGAGTGGAAGTCTGGAAAGTCCATGGCACCTGAATAGCTGTGAAGTCTGTTTCCTGTAGTCCATTTCCCACGTAGAGCCGCTCTGATGACTCGTCCCTCATGAGGCTTGTTCGTGGATATCTGAGGTGATGCTTTACACCAGGTTTCCGCTTGCGAAGACATCAACACATACCTGTAGCATAAGAAAACAAAGAAATGGCAGACCAGCAGTATTCATGCATAGACTTCATTCTTCCATAAGTCATTTGATCGTATAGTGGTTTTACGTCTAACTCTTATCAAAGTAAAACTTCAGGTGACCATATAGTTTTTACATATAACTATATTACAGTAAACATTGTGATCGTATAGTGTTTTTTCTTTTCCTAATCTTAATTGATTAGACACCTATGGACCAGTGAGGTGGGGATAAACTACTGGGGGGGGGGGGGGGGGCTATGAGGAGATCTTCACCACATGGCTGACCTTTGAGGCCTGTTGCACATCGGTTCTTCCATGGGCTCCGCACTGGTCTGTGTGTCCTATTCTGTCCCTGTTGTGTGCACACTGTACAGTGTGTGAGAAAAATTGGCACATTTCCATTCTCCAGTGAAACATCAGTCCTAATAAAACATCATAACAGAGGATGGTTGTCTAACTGCAATATTCTGTGGTACAACATTTACGGCTGTGACTCTACTTAACCAGGGTTCCCCAAAAGAAGGCTGAGACAGTCACGTTCTATTAAACAAAAATCAGACTTTCATCTTTGTTGTTGTTTCTGGGGAAATTAAGCACTCACAGCCTAAATGGTTAACACCGTATCAAGTTGCCCCACGAGTTTAACGAAGAGGGAAGGGGCTGCTTCAGAATAGCAAGCAGGCTAAGCAGAAGCTGAGTAACCTTAAAACTTCTTTAAAGTTCTTTTTGCTTTTCCTACACTCATTCATCCAATGGCCAGGTTTACCACAGTAATTACTACTGTGAGTCTTTACTATGCCTTACCTCCCACCTGGGAAACACCACTCTGCACCGGGCTAGGAATCCGACAATCAGCAGGAGTTGCTGAAGCTGATGGATACCTGGCCTCGCACCACATCTAATGTCCTGGGCAAAACATCAGTGGAACATCACAAAATCATCCTATCGGATGAAATGGCGATTAAATCTAGAGCATATAGGGTCTCACCTTTCAAGAAGAAGATCATTGATGACCAGGTTGACCAAATGCTAAAAGACCACATCATTGAACCATCCTGCTCTCCATGGTCATCACCAGTAGTCCTGGTCCCCAAACCTGATGGATCCTACAGGTTCTGTGTGGACTATAGGAGGCTCAACAGCAAGACCATACCTGATGCTTATCCAATGCCGCTTATTCATGACATCCTGGAATCACTGGACAGCGCCACTTGGTTCAGCACATTGGATCTGCAGTCAGGATATTGGCAGGTGGATATGGAGGAAAGGAGCAAAGAAAAGACAGCCTTCATCACCACCCAGGGACTATTCCAATTCCGATCCATGCCTTATGGGCTCAGGAATGCCGCTGCCACATTCCAGAGGCTTATGGAGAAGGTTCTGGCAGATTTGAGAGGAAAATTCTGTTTCGTATACATAGATGATATTATCATCTATTCACGATCCTTAGAGGAACACACCAAACACTTGAACTCCATAATGCAACGACTGGAACAGGCATCTCTTACCCTTAACATGAAGAAGTGTCACTTCTTTAAAAGACAGTTAAAGTTCCTTGGCCACATTGTCTCAGTGAAAGGAGTGGAGGTTAATAGGGAAAAGACTCTTGCTGTTGCCCAGTATCCTCTTCCCAAAGACCTCAAAGCTCTCCAACGCTTTCTGGGATTAGCAGGGTGGTACCACAAATTCATTCCCCATTTTGCTGACATCACTGCCCCTTTGAATCACCTGAAAAAGAAGGGAGTAAAATGGGACTGGACTTCTGAGTGTCAAGCAAGCTTTAATACCATCAAACAAGTGCTACAAGACCCTCCGGTATTGATGCAGCCTGACCTCAACCAATCTTTTCAGGTGCATACGGATGCCAGTGATGTAGGTTTAGGAGCCATTCTCACCCAACAAACACCTGAAGGGGAAAGAGTAATAGCTTATGCTTCTAGGACATTAAGAGGAGCAGAACTAAATTACTCCACCTCTGAAAAAGAGTGTTTGGCGTTGGAAAAATGGAGGCATTACCTTGAAGGGAGTCAGTTTGACATTTACAGCGATCATGCTGCTTTAACATGGGCCTTCAATAGTCCCAAAACTTCCTCACGACTAACCCGATGGACTCTTAGGTTGCAGCAATTCAACTTCCAAGTACACCATAGGAAAGGATGTCTCAACCTAGGTCCAGATGCCTTGTCTAGAGTCAGTGAACCTGAGGAGAGAGAAGAGGCTCACTGTATGACTATAACAACGACGAGGTGCTCATCAGAAATACCGCACACACTAGCAGAAATTTCACTAGCACAAAGTACTGACAGCACTGTTGCTCACCTGAAGTCAGACCCCAAAGTCAGGAAGGTACAAGACCAACAGATTACCTTCAAGGTCCAACAGGGGGTGTTGTATCATCGGGTACCAGCAAAGAACAACGGAGACAAATTCCAATTGGTTGTTCCTCAGGTATTAATTCCGGGCTTTCTACACTACTTTCATGATAACCTACTAGGAGGACATCTGGGTCGACTAAAAACGATATTGAGGCTCTTGGAGGTGGCTTGGTGGCCGACTGTCCGCAAAGACGTCTGGCAATACGTCAAGGGATGCGATATCTGTCAACAATATAAACATGACAACACAAAACCAAGTGGCTTTTTACAGCATACCCAAGTGACAGAACCAGGGCATACATTGGGCATGGATTTGATGGGACCCTTCCCCAGCAGTAAGAAACAGCACACATACCTCCTAGTGATTGTAGATTACTACACCAAATGGGTAGAGATGTTCCCACTTAGGGATAGCAAGACATAGAAGATTGTTAAAATTCTAAGGGAAGAAGTTTTTACTCGTTGGGGGGTTCCCAAATACCTGATATCAGACAGGGGAGCACAATTCACCTCCCACATATTGGCTGAGTTGTGCAAGACCTGGGGAAGTATACAAAAACTCACCACCAGTTATCACCCTCAGACAAACCTGACAGAGAGGATAAACCGGACATTAAAAACAATGATTGCATCATATGTGGGACAATACCATCAGGCCTGGGACCAGTGGTTACCTGAGTTAAGATTTGCTATTAGAACACTGGCAGAGTTGATGCTGGGCAGACAGCTTCTCGGACCGCTGGAGAGGTTAATCCTCAAACCCCCCACACCAGACCAAACCTCGTACAATCTACTGGTACGACAAAACATCATTGCAGAGGAAGTAAAGCAAAGAGTGGGTGTGCAGCAAGCCAGACAAGCTAGATATTACAATTCCCGTCGGAAAGATGCGCAGTTTCAGCCGGGCGATCTAGTTTGGATAAAAACTCATCCTCTCTTTTCTACCTCTAATAAATTCTCTGCTAAGCTAGCGCCCAAATAATGGAAATAATGGAAAAAATGGGGCCAATAAATTACACAGTTCGTTGGGGGGGTGGGTCTATGTAGCGTGGCCACATAAGGGGAAGCATATTTATAGTAGATCGACTAATAAGAGTGATTGGTTGATCATTTTGTTTTATATGCTTTCTCCTGTATCTGTATTTCTCCCTAATGTGTTTGTGTTGTTGGGCTGCATCTCCCGTCTTGCGAGATGTGTACCGGGCGAGACGGAGTGTCACGTGATTACACGTCACCCAAACAGGAATTGAGAGGTTGTTTTTAAATATATAGGACCGGCATACCGGCGATCGAGAGCGCGCTCATTCATTCACGATACGGACACGATCGTAGTGGATTACCGGTCTTTTTTGCCTGGCTGTTTTTGGAGCGTGGACTGCCGATCCTTTGTGGAGTATATCCTGTCATTGGAGTGTGGATTACTCATCCGGGGGACTTTAAACAGCTGGAGACACCCCAGATTCTGCTCACGGATTTACCATCCTTGCCGGTGAGGCTGATCTGACTTTGTAAATAGTACACGCTGGACTGAGAGACTTGTACACACATACACACACACACACACCCACGATCCTTTATTCACGAGTGTGCAATTGGTTTACTGGGTTTATACTGTTATATTATAAATACACTTTGGGCTTTTTTGCTATTCTATTTGTCTTATTTTGTGTTTAATACTCCTCCATTCTTTTTGATTTATTCCAACGGGACGACTGTTCTCCTTTTATAGTGTAAACTCCTCTTAGTTGCTTAGGGGAGTGTTACAAGATGACGCAACATTAGAACAGCCTTATCTGTACCGTTTTGACTTCTTTGTTCGCTGTTTTGCTATTATTCTCGTGCACTGACTCGTTCTCTTAGCTGAACAGCCAATCAGAGTTCCCTCTTTCACCAATGGCCTGACAAAAAACCTGACAGCGTCAGACTAGAGCCAATGGTGCAGAAAACACCGGGAAAACTACGTTGGCCAACGCTCAAAAACGGTCCAACGTTTCCCAACGGCCGATTGTCAGCTTGGTGTGTCCCGGGCTTCATGGGAAGAGCAGTCTGTAAGGCACAGGTGTCAAACTCAGTTCCTGGAGGGCCACAGCCCTACAGAGTTTTATTCCAACCCTGCTTCAACACACACACACCTGCAGTTTTCAAATAAGCCTGAAGGACTTGATTACCTGATCAGGTGTGTTTAATTAGGGTTGAAGCTAAACTCTGCAGGGCTGTGGCCCTCCAGGAACTGAGTTTGACACCCCTGCTGTAAGGTGTCTTTGTGGGCTAACCCAGCCAAAGAACTGTTTTATTGGTATTGCCTTTTATAAAGTAATTTTCAAAAATCAAGCTTTACAAATGCTGCTGTATTTTCTGAGGTTCAGTTTTCTACATTTAACTCAAATGGGTAGGTTTAGGGAAAGGTTTGGGGATAGATTTAGGAAAAGAATTAGCAATCTTCATGCATTTAAAATGGTCGCAGAATGAACCCACCTATACCATTTTAAATGCATACTTTACACTAATAATTTTCCTAAACCTTTCCCTAAACCAGGGGTCTCCAACATGTAGCTGGTAACTTGCGGCTTGATGGAAGTAGCTCGCCAAGAGGACTTTTCAATTAATCAGAGTGAGCTAATTTAGACATATCTCCCACCCCTACAACCCAAATCACATTTGACATATCAGCCGTGAGGTTATAATTTTTATTTATTTATGAACATCCAAATGTAATTACAATATTAAAGAAAAACAACCAACAATAGAAAAAAATCAGGACGTCAAAGTTTCAATAAAACAAGATTGAGCAAAAGGCTTGTTCGACTTTATACAGCACTGCGCCGATCTGCGGCTGACTTGAAGCAGTGCATGTCCGTTAGAAATTTTGTCTGACTTCTTGAGACAGCGGCGCCACGTGACTGTGTCGTATGGCATCAAAGTACCTCGAGAGCGATTTGAGAGCAGCCGGAGGACTCAGCCAGCGCAGCTTCTCCAGAACTCTGATGACGAGACAGCTGTTTCGCGATTGGCCAGAATTTATTTATTTCGCCCTATTACTCCCCAACAATTCCAATTTACAAGCATGCAAAGCATGCTTTTACGACCTTTATACAGACTGGTCAAATAAGTCTTGGACTGAGTCACTGACACTGTCCAACATTATCATGGCACAGTTGTGCAGTACTGTAATGGTGGCTTATTCAGTAAAGACAGGACATTGGATCCAGGTGCAGTTTGACATTTATTATTAACAAAACAGTCAGAAAGTAAATCCAGGCAGAGCATAACAAGAAACCAGACAAAGAACAAAATCCAAATACAGGAAAATCCAGAAACTGAAACAACTCACAATAAGCATCCAACGAAGAACAACACTAGACAAAGAACATGAGAAATACTTGGGTATATATTAGGGCTGAACGATATGGACAAAATTTCATATCTCGATTTTCATGCCAGATATCTCGATATCGATACAATACGATATGACTACGTAAGTACTAAAAAAACAATACATTTAGAGTTTGTAAAATACACACTGATGTCTATGGAAGAGGTAATAATAATCCTTTCCATTATAATTCGACACGTTTTATTCATATCAGATACACATTGTGTAAGTAACTTCAGTGTTTACTCTATTCTATTCCCAGTTCACCAGCCACTTACTTTTAAGTATTTCGGAAGAAGTGGATGAATTCACGTGTTGTAAACATTGAGGTTGTAAATCCAACAGATCCGATTCTCTGAACTGCGCCTGCGGCACAAACTAACACGGCGGCGCCCATCGCGCATACAGCTCAACTAACGCGATCGTTATAAAGGTGTTTAAACAACAATATACTTCCACTTGCATGTATTTGACAATCGGAATGTCAGATATTTCATGCCATAGCTAACACATTTGTGAATATTCTGAATAAAAAAGGAAAAATGACATAAAGGAAGATCATCATTCATTCAGCGCTGTTGCTGCTGCTGTGTGTCACGTGACAAGCAATGACGCGTCACCATGGAAACGCCGCCCCCCCCTCTCACAATATAGTTCCCACGTCCCTGGTAGTGTGTGCGCGCTGGCTTTAGCGGTGCATTCAAGGGCACTCGTAAAACTGATGTTTGTTGTGACTGCCAGAGTTGTATGCAGGGCGAGTGCGGAGAGGGAAAATCTATATCGTCTATATTGTTGCTTTTTTCGATAGTAATATCTTGAAAGTTCATATCTCGATATAGATACGATAACGATATATCGTTCAGCCCTAGTATATATACACTCAATGGGAGATTGGCAAACAAGACACACCTGGGAAAAATCAGGAACTAATCAACAAGAAAAACTACAAAGGACTACAAAACATGGCACAGAACAGGAAGTCCACACAAGGGGAACACAAGACAGGAATCATGACAAGTGCAATACACATGACATTTCCCACAATTAATAATAAATAGGTTGTAATAAAGTATAGGTTGTCTAAGTGACCTGGCTTATTATGCAGATGTGCCTAAATCTATAGAATTGCAATAACATTTAAGTTTATTGCTGTTGATGAAAAATGTATTACCTTGCATGACTTGCAGAGCAAAGACAAGTCTATAAATGAATGTGAGGAACAACACCCACTAAACGGCAGTGTTCACCCCATGGTCAATAATCAAGCCTCTTTGCAAAACCCAATGCACTGAAACCAATACCAGTACTAATATAATTGCCTCAAAGCATATTTTAAACAAATATATCAAAATGTGTAATTTTACATGCCACATGTAATTCTATATCTCAAAAACTGCACACTGTGGCCAGACCAAAACAAGGGAAACAATATACGTTATACAATTATTCAATGATAAGGCTTGTTATTTCATAGTCAGTTTTTATTTAACTTTTTTTCTCTATCGTTCAAAATGATTAATAAAAATGTTACCCTGGTATTTACAGTACACATCTTTATTAATAAATTGCCATTTTTACATAACATTTTATCGTCACAGGTTTCCCAATGCTCAGCTTGCCAGGCCAGTAGTGCATCATTTAAACAGCCAACACAATACACTCCCATGATGGTTAGTATATCCAAATAATGATAAAAGGCTCCAGTGTAAAAGCTATGACTTAAAAGAAAATGTTGAGTGCTGAGTGTATTTTATGTCACAAAATAGTTTGATTAGAAACACCTTGATTGTGTATTTGCAAACCAGGCAGTAGAAATTAAATGTCTGGACGAAAACTATTTTAAATATTTTGCTATAAGGTTTCTCAGCCATTTGAGTTGGTGGGGATGGACCCAATTGGGAAATTGATGGAAACCAAGCATGGACATCAATACATTTGCATGATGATCGATTACTTCATGAAATGGCCCTAACCTTTGACATCAAAGGCAGCCAAGGAAGTGACAAAATGCATAATTAAATTTGTCCATCAGTTCGAAGCCCCCAAATTGATTCTTACTGACCAGGGGAAATAACCTGTCAATGCTGTAAGTACTTTATTTAGTCCTAGGCAGAAATTCACTATGTTGTTGAGAGATTAAATATTACTTTTATAAATATTTTTTTGAAAACAATGTTCCCTTATGATTGCAGTTTAACAAAAGTGTGTGCAAAATTCTCAACATTTAAAGAGGCCAATGCTCGCCATAACATCCACAAACGAATGGATTGGTAGAGAGAATGAATGGCAAAATGTAGAGGTGGGCTACATTAAAGGGATAGTTCACTTTGAAATTAAATTTTGGTATGTTTTAGTTTACCTCAAGGGTATCCAAGATGTAGGTGTCTTTTTTTCCGCAGTAGTTTCAATTTTGATATTTTTAGGTCAAACCGTTCTTGTCTCTCAGTCATTTAATGCAGGTCTGTGGTCACTGTCTCAAAGAGCATGCACAGAGTCCAAATTAAAACAATTCCCCATCGTCCAAATTAAACAATTCCCCATCGTAAGTACACATTGATTAGTTACTAATTAATGGCAAGGGCCACCAGGTAAAATCTTGTCTAGGGCAGCAAATTGGTCAGGGCTGGCCATGTGGCCCATAAAAGATTAATATATGGGTTACAACAACATACAACTTATTATTTATGTATATTAAGCAAGGATGAATGTTATATTTGCCCTTTGATCCACTTTGATTTCACTCGCAATCTGTTAACTGAAGCTTGTGCTCTCTCTGCAATTATCGTGTCTCATTTCAATGACATCATACACAGCACCCATCTTATGACAAACATCACGCTTTAATTATTATTGTTAATTTAATTATTTTAATCTTTATGGCACAGCAGAACGACTTTGGTAACACATTATGTTACTTATTTCAGCATTTTGAGTGAGAATATAATTATTACAAATTATATTTATTTTTATAATCAGCTTAATTTTGACCTGGGTTACACAGTGCCTTGAGCAACCTTTTTAGGGGCCAAGCACCGAAGGTGCGGAGGCACCTATTGTATCTGTTCCCGTTCTTATTAGGGGCCAAGCACCGAAGGTGCGGAGGCACCTATTGTATCTGTTCCCGTTCTTATTATTCTTCTTCCGCAATGGGAGTCTATGGCAGCCCATAGAACCGATTGCGGGAAAGTTGTTTTGGTTTGACATTCTGATAGAGGACAGTCCCAACATTAAATACACCAATTTTGGTGTTTCTAAGTCTTTCCCTCTAGCGCCACCACCTGTCCAAATTTTCACTTTTATTTTGCTAATAACTTTTGAACCGTAAGGCCAATCAACAACATTCTATTTTCCTCTGATTCCTGAGCTCATGCCGATTCGATTGCACCCTATGACTTTATTGTCCGTCATATAAATATGGCCGCCATTTTGAATCTTTCGAAAAAACTACTTTTTCAAACTCGTCCTAGACGGTTTGTCCGATTTGCACGAAAATTTAACCAGATCATCTTCAGGCAGTGCTGACAAAAAGTTATGGAATTCAAATTGATTCGTCAAACCGTTTTCGATAAACGCTCAAACAAATTTTACGTAGCGCTTGCAAAAACAGTCGTAGGGCTGTATCTCCGCAACGCTTTATCGGATTCAGACCAAACTTGGTACATGTCATTACAAGCATGACCTGAGGCAACATGCTGCGTTTCAGCGCAGCGCCACCTACTGGTCCAGAGATATGAAAAATGGATATTTTGAAAAATGATATCCAATTTGACCATATCGGCCATTTTGACTGTCGGCCATTTTGAATTTTGTGCTAAAATGCTGTATTTTAAGAATGCATGAACGAATTGTTACGAAACTTGGTATGGGTCATAAGCACGATGTCCTGAAGGAGTGTGAGAAGTTTCAAAACAGCGCCACCTAGTGGTGATTTTTTTTTCCAAATGCTTATAACTTTGGGTGTGATCGACTTATTTTCACGAAACTCATCTCATTAGACTCCTGAATCATTGCCGAGTCCCACGATACCAAACATGCTAGGTTTCGCCTTACGGTTTGTGTAGCGTTGTGATTTAGCGCTTAAAAAACATTAGGCGATATCTTCGAAACCGTTTGTCCGATCGAGACGAAACCACCGTCAGAAGTTTGGAATCATAGCTTGTTAACTAAATGCTAATATACCAAATGCGAAAATATTGATAGTAAGGGGTAGTAAAATCCAATCAAAGACATGTGTCAGTCATTTTTTACGTGTTTTTTCATATAAATGTCTATAACTTCGAAGCGAATTGAGATATCTTCACCAAAATTGACACACATATGTATGGGCTCACTCTGAGGACACATAAAAAAAATGGTGGGACTGAGCCTCTTGGTGCCGCTATAACAGAACAACACATGAAATTCCCATTGACTTCAATAGTTTTGTGAAATAAAATGCTATACTTAACAAATGCATTGGTGTAATATTACGAAACTCAGAATGTGCCATCAGCACCATCCCCTGAAGGTACTCAAAATATTTTGAGACAGTGCCACCTAGTGGTCAAATGTTATAACAAAATTTCCACAAAGGCTAATAACTTTTGAATAAATCTAGCTATTGAAATGACACTGGTCTTATTAGATTCCCTGGGTCAAGCCGAGAACATAGATACCAAGTTATCCTTATTTGGCCTAACTTCCTGTCCGCCATTTTGATTTTCAGTCAAAACCTACTTTTTCGAACTCCTCCTAGACCGTTTGTCCGATTTTCACCAAAATCGAATCGTATCATCTCCAGACTATGCCGACTAAAAGTTATGGATTTCGTGTTGATTGACGAAACCGTTTTCGTATAGCGCAGCAGCAAAGTTGAGGCATGATGCTAAAAGCACTATTCAGGCTTTATATCTGCAATGCCTTGACATATTGACACCAAACTTTGTATGTGTCATTGTCTCCTCACTCTGACCACATCACATCAGTTTTGTAACTGCGCCACCTATTTGTCGAAAGTGATAATCAATTAAATCATATTTTTAATTACTGTTTCTATGATTTTTCAGCCATTTTGTCTAAAATCCTCTTTAAATGTCTTTAATTGCTCATTGTTGCAGTTGACCTGACACTTTCAGCGATGTCTTGTCGTCTTATTCTGCTTGGCCCCGGTAATTGCTGCTTGCAGCTATATTTCCTCTTCTTCTTCCGCTCTGGGAGTCTATGGCAGCCCATAGAACCGCTTGCGGGAAAGTTATGAAATTTGGCACACTGATAGAGGACTGTCTGAAAAGTCACCATAGCAAATTTGGTGTCTTAAAACCAATCCCTCTAGCGCCACCACCTGTCCAAAGTTTCACTCATGTTTATGCTAATAACTTTTGAACCCTAAGGCCTATCAACAAAATTCTTTTTTCCACTTATTTCCTAGCTCAAGACGATTTGATTGCACCCTATGACGTCATTTTCCGTCATGGAAATTTTTCCGCCATTTAGAATTTTCCGAAAAACCTACTTTTTCGAACTCCTCCTAGGCCGTTCCTCTGATTTTCACGAAAATTAAACCAGATCATCTCCAGACCATGCCGACAAAAAGTTATGGAATTCAAGTTGATTCGTCAAACCGTTTTCGATAAACCCACGAACAAATTTTATGTAGCGCTTGCAAAAACAGATGTAAGGCTGTATCTCCGCAACGGTTTATCGGATTCAGACCAAACTTGGTACATACCGTCACATGCATGACCTGAGGCTACATGCTGTGTTTCGGCACAGCGCCACCTACTGGTCTGGAGATATGAAAAATGGCTATTTTTGCTTATAACTTCTGAACAGTTTGTCCAAAAATCATAAAATTTGTCTCGATAGATTCAGGGCAACATGCCGAGTTGACTGATATCCAATTTTACCATATCGGCCATTTTGACTGTCGGCCATTTTGAATTATGTGCTAAAATGCTGTATTTTATGAACGCATGAACGGATTGTTACAAAACTTGGTATGGGTCATCAGCACGATGTCCTGAAAGAACCTGAGAAGTTTCGAAACAGCGCCACCTAGTGGTGATTTTTTTTTTCAAATGCTTATAACTTTGGGTGTGGTCGACTTATTTTCACGAGACTGATCTAATTAGACTCCTGAATCCTTGCCGAGTCCTACGATACCAAACATGCTAGGTTTCGCCTTACGGTTTGTGTAGCGTTGTGATTTAGCGCTTAAAAAACATTTGGCTATATCTTCGAAACCGCTAGTCCGATCGAGACGAAACCACCGTCAGAAGTTTGGAAAAATAGGTCGATAGAGTTATGCTAATGCCCAAATGCGAAAATATTGATGTTTAGGGGTAGTAAATTCCAATCAAAGTCATGTGTCAGTCATTTTTTATGTGTTTTTTCATATAAATGTCTATAACTCCGAAACGAATTGAGATATTTTCACCAAAATCGACACACATATGTATGGGCTCACTCTGAGGACACATAAAAAAAATGGTGGGACTCAGCCTCTTGGTGGCGCTACAATAGAACAAAACATGAAATTCCCATTGACTTCAATACAGTTTTGTGAAATAAAATGCTATACTAAACAAATGCATTGGTGTAATATTACGAAACTCAGAATGTGCCATCAGCACCATCCCCTGAAGGTACCCAAAATATTTTGAGACAGTGCCACCTAGTGTTCAAAAGTAAAAACAAAATTTACAAAACAGCTAATAACTTTTGAATAAATTGGCCTATTGTAATGCAACTGGTCTTAATAGATTCCTTGGGTCAAGCTGAGAACATAGATACCAAGTTTACCTTATTTGGCCGAGCTTCCTGTCCGCCATCTTGATTTTCATTCAAAATCTACTTTTTCAAACTCCTCCTAGACCGTTTGTCCGATTTTCACCAAAATCGAATTGTATCATCTCCAGACCGTGCCGACTAAAAGTTAAGGATTTCGTGTCGATTGACAAAACCGTTTTCGTATACCGCTGCAGCAAAGTTGAAGCATGATGCCAAAAGCACTATTCAGGCTTTATCTCTGCAATGCCTTGACATATTGACACCAAACTTTGTATGTCTCATTGTCACTTCACTCTGACCACATCACATCAGTTTTGTGAATGCGCCACCTATTGGTCAAAAGTGATAATCCATTAAATCATATTTTTAATTGCTGTTTATAGGATTTTACAGCCATTTGGTCTAAAATCCTCTTTAAATGTCTTTAATTGCTGATTGTTGCAGTTGATCTGACACTTTCAGCAATGTTGGCATGTCTTGTCGTCTTATTCTGCTTGGCCCCGGTAATGGCTGCTGGCAGCTATATTATTAGAACTTTATTCTGTGATTTTCTTTATACATTTCTGTTCATATTTTATGGACAATTCAATTACCACAATCATTTTTGTTTATCTCCCCTGGAGTACGAAATCATTGTGGGATTTATAAATTAGCATCACCACTGGACACTAGCGGTAAAATGTACTATACACATATAATACATTTAAATTACGTCACAGAATGAAAATGCAGTGCCATAATATTATGTTTCATGATACACTTCATTGAGTTTGATTTTTCATGAAAAAAGGTGATCTACCCACAACAAAAGAAGTCCCTGTTCCTGGATCCACTGGGGGAGTCTAAGCAAGACATCAAAATATGTCTTGAAACAACAAGGTAAGGATAGCTGTAAAAATTAAACCTCAGCATTATTAACATTTCAATGTATGCCAAATCTCATTTAATGTAGTACGTCCACTGTCAATAGGAAAACATAATGTAACACTTCTGTAACAGTTACAGTATACTAGGCTCAGTGCTAGGTTCCACTACGGGAGCAGTGATTGATGTAAGATGCATTAATAACCACAGACCACAGAATCAGAATATTAAATTGCCGGCTTAATACGTTTAGTTGACAGCATAAAACAGACAGTTGACATACAGGTAACATTAATTTCAAAATCACTTCAAGGAAAATTTTTTTTTTATTTCCCCCTCTTTTTGTGTTCACGTGAGTTAGTTTATGAATCCTTTTTTTTATTATTTAAACCTACTATTTGGCCTAAAAGGATACTATTTTCAACCTAGGTTATTATTAGTCTCAAGTTGTATCACTAATTTATGTGAGTTAACTCAGCTTTATTCTGGATAAAGTTTAGTTCTTAAGTTTCAAGGTTTAATTCAAGTTTGGTTAAATTCCCTGTTAGTTTCAACCGTTTTCTATTTTGTTGTTCGTACCCCCAAAAAAAATATTACCTGTCAGAAAACACCATTACAGCATTAACATGAAGGATTAACAAATAAAACAATAGCAAAAAAAATAAAAAACAAACTCAAATTGTATTCAGCAAAAGACTGAATAAACTTGTATTTCACAAGTAATTGTCTTTGTTCTCTTAAGTGTCAGTCCTTTAATTGTCCTGAACGGTTAATCCAGTGTCTCTGTGGATCCACTGCAGCTCTGCAGTGAAATGTGGATCAATCCTACCAGTTTCTGATGAAAACCATGCAACATCCGGCAGAGGCGCTTTGCTCCTGTGTGATGCACAGTTCATGGGGTCACTGGGTGGCTCGCCATCTTACATCTCGCACGTGGAATCCAACTCCGATATTCGCTCAGAATTTCCGGACCAAACATTAATGGCCAAGTCCCGTTCGGCAATGAACACAAGTATGTAATGTCGCCAGGTCACAGCAGGTTGGAACACAAAAAAAAACTCCTTCAAGGCACAAAATTAACTTTAATTGGACTCTTTACTTATTCTTTCTTGTTTTCCTCTGTTTTCAGCAGCAGCTCTGCAACGACTGTCTCCGTTTCTCCCTCGTTAACAAGCAGGAAAAAACAAAACAACCCGGTTGGCTGTGGCTAGTCTCAGGAGTCACGCTGCAACGTGACTCTTCAAAATAAGAGTCTGAACACATTTTAAACCATGTTAAATGAAGTACAAAAAAAATAAATAAAATGAATTCACATATTTTTAACCCTTTTTCTATGTTCTTAAACCTAAATGAAACACATGAAATAAAGCATTTGACTATTTTAATGCATTTTAAATTTCTTTTAACCTATTTGTTGCCTATTCATTGCTTGCAATGTATTTCTTTATGACTGTTTTTATTAACAGATTTAGTTTGAAATGGTGCTTTGTAACCAGGGTTACACCCTCCCTGCTTAAATATATGCAAGTCCCTTTGCACAAGGCATAGTTTAGACTACTTTGATCTTGTGGGCTTCAATAGTGTTTGTTACAGCGTCACTTAAGCTTTGGAACAGAGATTGAACTATGCTGACAAGAGGATTCCCCAATTCAGGGTAGGTTAAGAGTTTGGGTTTTAGTCTTTCTCGAGAAGATCGCCTGAGAGCTTGTTCTGCCTCTGGGTCATGTTCTTTGTTGTCTTTGTTCACAGATGGGTCCTCATTCATTTCAATATGAGTTTGACTTGTTTCCTCATTTGAATCTGGTGCACTGTCCATTTCACCTAGTTGTGTTTTTGGTTCTTCTTCCCTTGCAGGTTCAGGTACATTCTCTGTCTCAAGTGACTTTGCCATTTCCATTATGTTCATGCCCTCTGGGGCATTATCAGGCAATGTAGCGTTACCAGGCTCATCATGGCTGGCCGATACCTCACCACCAGCCTCTCTAGGAGCATCAACCAGTTCAGGGGGTCTGGCAGGTTCTGAGACTTGAGCATTGTCTGATTTTGGTTGCTCAACAGCAGGGTTTGAATGAGTGTTGAGGGGAAAAACTACTTTGTATTCCTCAAAGGACCTGGAGAGCTCTCTGAGAGGACTTGGAGAGTAATACAGAGGGTAGTTGTCCCCTTCCTCAGAATCATAGTCCTGTTCCGGTTCATCAGGATCAGTTATAGGGTGTTGACGCGTGTTTGCTCGGCGTGGTTTTTCTTGGACTGCAGGAGGATTTTCAGGGACCGTTGGCAAGAACCCGCACGGTAACAAAAGGTCTCTGTGAAGAGTTCTAGTGGGACCATTGTGGTGCTCTGGTTTGACCGTATATACCGATAGGTTGTCTTTTTGACTCACAACCACATGGACAACGGACTCCCACCTATCGGCCAACTTGTGTTTACCCCTAATCCTAACATTCCTCACAAGCACACGATCGCCAACATCCAGGACAGATTCAGTTACATGCTTGTCATATCTGGTTTTATTCCGTTCAGCAGCTTTAGCAGCATTTTTGGTAGCCAGTTGGTAACTCTCTTGGAGGTGAGATTTGAGGGCATTAACGTACTGTGAGTGAGATTGTTGCTGACAATGGTTCAAAGGGGTATTGAAAGCCAGGTCTATTGGTAATCTAGGCTGCCTACCAAACATTAACTCGTAAGGCGTAAACCCAGTACTTTCATGTTTGGTGCAGTTATAGGCGTGTACGAGTGGCTTAACAAAGTCACGCCAATGTATCTTGTGTTCGTCGTTGAGTGTACCTAGCATGTTTAGTAGGGTCCTATTAAACCTTTCTACAGGGTTTCCCCTGGGGTGATAAGGTGAAGTTCTGACTTTTTGTATTCCAGCTAGGTCACACAGCTCTTTGATGGTTTTCGATTCAAAGTCTGCTCCTTGGTCACTGTGCAACTTCTCCGGAAAACCATAGTGGATGATGAAATTTTCCCACAGAGCTTTGGCTACGGTTCGAGCCTTTTGGTTTGGGGTAGGAGTTGCTACAGCATACTTCGTGAAGAAGTCTGTAATAACAAGGACATCCTTTGTATTACTGCGGTCTGGTTCGATAGTTAAAAAGTCGATACATACTAACTCGAGAGGTCTGGTGACTTGTATGTTTACTAGGGGCGCTGCCTTCTCTGGCAGAGTTTTTCTGCAAACGCACCTGCTACAACTTTTGACCTTTTGCTCAATATCTGAAGCCATTTTTGGCCAGAAAAATCTGGTTCTAGTTAGGTCAAGAGTCCGGTCAAAGCCGAGGTGACCCATGTCATCGTGAAGGCTTTTTAACACCATAGATCTCAGGTTTTCAGGGAGAACGAGTTGATATTGGAGTCCTTCACCTACTTGCCTCTTTCTGTACAAAATTCCATTCTGAAACTCTAGTTTGTTTAGTTCGCGCAGAAAGATGGAAAGTAGTGGAATCTCTTGCCGTACAGTAGAGGAAGATGTTTCAACCGTTTCGAGCTGATGTATGATTTCGCCAATAGCAGGATCGTTTCTTTGACTTTGTCTCAACTCTTCTTCTGACATACTTGGAATGACAGGAGAAGCGTTGCACTGCTCGAAACTCTCGGGAAGAGCATTGGTGGTCATGGACAGAGAGGTTACGAGTGGGGATGCAAAAGCATTTTGGTCTTTATCAAGAGACTGGAGGACTAGGTGTTTGTCACAGATTGCACTGACAGCGTGAGGAGGAATGTGAGTGAAAGGATCTGTGCCAGGTAAGTGGTGTTGTAAAAACTGGCGGATCCGCTCTTGCTCCTTCAGAGAGACCAAGTCATTTACTGGCTCGGGGTGTGGACGGCGGGATAAGCCATCTGCGTCAATGTTTTGTTTGCCTGCTCTGTACCGGAGGTGGAACTCAAAAGAGGACAGGGCGGACAACCAGCGGTAACTTGTCGCATCTAACTTAGCGGTGGTCAGAATGTACGTTAAGGGGTTACTATCAGTTATCACTGTGAAAGGACGGCCATATAAGTAATCACAAAACTTTTCCGTTACAGCCCACTTGAGGGCAAGAAACTCGAGCTTGTGGGCGGGGTAGCGACTTTCACTTTTTGATAGTCCCCTACTCGCGTATGCGATTACGCGCATCTCTCCCTCCTGTTCTTGATAAAGAGCTGCCCCTAACCCAGTTGTACTAGCATCGGTATGTAGTACGTAAGGCAACTCGTGATTGGCAAAGCCTAACACGGGGGCAGTAGTCAGTTTTTCTATTATCGTCTCAAATGCTCGTTGGCAACTCTCTGTCCACCTCTCCCCGAAAGGAGATTTTGGCTGAAAGTACTGGACACCGTTTGGCTTAGGGCTATTATTCTATCTCAGTGGGGGGTATCCGGCAGTCAGATTGCTAAGGGGTTTGACGATCTTAGAGAAGTCCTTGATAAACCTTCTATAATACCCCGCAAACCCTAAGAAGGAACGGAGCTCTTTCAGGTTTTTGGGACTTGGCCATGTTTTTAAGGCTGCAACTTTTTCAGGGTCCGTTTCAACCCCATGCTGGGAAACGACGTGCCCTAAGTACCTCACGGATGTCTGGAAGAACTTGCATTTTTCAATCGATAGCTTCAAACCGTATGCTTTTAGACGACTAAGCACATGGAGAAGACGGGTTTCATGTTGTTCAAGGGTGTCGGAGAAAACTATAAGGTCGTCCAGGAAGACCAGGACTTCCTTAACCTGTTAAGCTTCACCAGTGCGTGGGTGCACTGAAGCGTTTTTTTATTTATATAGTTCAAAGTTACTATCAGATTTAATGTTATACCTTGACAAACTATACATCATTAAAAAGATATAATACTCAAGTTTCAGTATTTGACCACTATTGTATTCTGAGAAACTTATAGTGACAGTTATGTCTTAATTTGTGTCAGGAGTTATGAAATGAAAAAATGAGTCGATACCTTTAATATGAATTATGCACGTCAGCCGCTCCCATTCATAAAAAACTCCCGTGCTGTCGTCATGACAGCGATACACAAAACAACGTCCTTCAGGGCTTTTAGCTCAAAAATGTGCAAACTTGGAGAAATATTGATATATTCTCATAGATTCACGTCATATTTCTAAAGACAGGAATAATATTTATTGAATTTATACCCAAATGCGTCGATGTAATCATTATGATCGCTTCTTACTGAGATGTGCAGTGTTTTCAATTCATACCAATAGCCTGAGGGCGCTATATGCACAAAAAATAATCCATATATGGGACATGAAGAAGAGCCATAATCATGTGACATTCCAGGACGTCACTGCTACACACCAAGCTACAGAGATCCCGCTGTAATATGCATGTTTTGAAGACAATAAACATGTTTGCTATGATATTTGATTTGCCTGTGTTCTTCAAGCCATGCCAGGTATTTTCATAATAATAGATTATATTTATAATGTAATGCTAATCGATATAGACTTTATCATCGTGCATAAAACTATAAATAATGTTTTCTGTCTGATTTTTTTTTTATCTGAAGCCAAATTATATCACAGAAGATTATTTAAAACAGTCGATTGCATTATGAAGTAAGTTTGGAGCACAAACATGGTTTTAATCTCATAAATGGTCGTGTATTGATGGTGTGCTAAGCTAACATGCTAGCTAGCCCAGGTGCACCTGCCACCAGGGGTTATTCTTTTATGAATTTTGTTCTAAATAAGAATGCTTACTGATATGTTTTAGTGCATTTGACCACTATTTTGTGCACTTCAAATGTGAAGTGAGAACTTTGATAAAAGAAATTAGGGATTGAAACCCTGTGAATAGCCAGTCGTTAGTAACTATAATACAGACAAAAGAAATGCATATTTCGAGCCATAACCAGTCTGGAGAGGTGTGAATGTGTGCAGGGGGAGACTGAGACTGAATGGGGCTCGTTTGCACCACAAAACAATAGAGACAAAAGACTGAATGGATGCTTAGACGATGACTAAACATCAGTAGCATTTTTAGAGTAGCCTAATCAAAATAAAGTCATGACATGATCTTGAAAAACATTTAACTAAATACAGAGTTTTAGACTTATTATCTTCATATTTTAAATATAACATGGTCAGACATGTGGCTTTAGCTGTAGTGCATTTCTAGATTGCTCCAGTGCCAACTTCAATTTTATTTTCATTAATATGTTTCATAAAAAACAAATTCTAATAACTTTACAAAACTTTGAAGCTATTTAAAAAAAAAAAAATCATTATGACAATAATTAATTCTACATTTACAATAAACTACCAGGTGTCAGCTTTCAAATGAGATCATACTTGTGCTTTTAGTGCAAAGGGTTCATGAACTGTATCTGTTTAAGTTTGGGTATGTCATTTCTGGGGATTTTTCAAAAGTGGGGTTGCAGCTTAACAGGTTAAGGTTGATATCACACATACATTTCTCCATCAACCTTTGAAATGTGCTGGGAGCGTTTGTTATGCCCTGGGGAATCCTGTTAAACTCGAAGAACCCCATCGGACATACAAAGGCTGTCTTGTGCTTGTCAGTCTCGTCGACCTCAATCTGATAGTACCCGCTTTTGAGGTCAAGGACCGAAAACCACTTCGACCCAGTGAGGGCCGAAAACGCCTCTTCCACATTAGGAAGCGCATAGGCATCTTTGATTGTATTCAGATTCAATTTTCGGTAATCAACGCAGAGTCTTATGTCTCCGTTCTTCTTCTTCACCACCACTATCGGTGAGGAAAATGGCGATTCAGACTCACGGATTACTCCTGCCTCGCTCAGTTCCTGCAAATGTTTCCGTACAGCATCCAGATCTTGGGGTCGAATAGGACGGGGTCTGTGCTTAAAGGGGGTTTCATCACTCAGTTTGATTTGGTGTTTTACTTGGTCGGTGCAACCGAAATCTGTATCATGTAGTGCAAACACTTCTGGCATAGCATTCAGCTTTTGTATAATTCGCTCTTTCCATTCAGCAGGGACTGGAGAATCGGCAAAGTTGAGGTCGAGCTTAACGGCGTTTGAGCTGGAAGTATGCTCGGACTGCTGTGGAATCTGACTGTTTGGCAATACCTCCAGCATGGCATGCATTTCAGCGATGACACTCTTTGCAGGGATAACTATGTCATGTTTACTTTCATTTCGCAGGACCACTGGAAGCTTTTGTGAGAGTTTCTCAGGGAGGGTAAGTAAACACTGGGTGACTAGAATACCACCTGGCAAGGAGGATAAGGAGGGAGACTCAACTACTACCCACTTGTCAGAGATTTCGGTGTTTACATTAATTGACCCCTCAAGGACTCGACTTTGGCCCGCAGGAATGATTTCAGACTCTTTCCCTGACAGTCTGACAAGACCAAAGCCGCCACTCTCTTTCTGCTTGTTTCTCTGTCGTAATACATTCAGCACCACTCTGTAACCGTATGGCAGGGCACTGAGATTTGTATCGTTTAGGGAGAGACTGTCAAAGAGAAAGTCAAGAGTGTTGGTACCGATTAAGAGAGATGACTGAACATTAGATCGTGTGTCTGGAACCACTAACGCAAGAGAGGACACAGTAAGTTCAGTTCCGAAACAGTTTTTAGGAAAGGTAATGTCGACACCAATATAGCCTGAATATGGGACATTTTGACCATTTGCCGCCTCGACTTCCAGCAGATCTTGTATTGGATAAATTTCCAGATGTGAGAGATTGCTTTCATAGAATGACTGGGACACTGTGGTTACTTGTGACCCGGTATCGAGAAGGCAATTGCAAGCCTGTCCATTAATCTGTACTTGAGCAGTGTACTTAGCTCCGACTAAGCCTTTAGGTATTTTCACAGTGGCTGATTTGTTAGATCGGAATCGTTTATTGGATTTATGTGAATATTCAGTGGGACTAGCTTCATCAGTAGCACCCATTTGTCCCTCAATGAGGGCTTGCTTTAGTTTAAAGACCGTGTTTGATTGTTTTGTTTATCCCAAAGTAACTGTTTCTCTCTCAACTGTTTCCTTTTATCAGCAACCAAGGATGGATTTGGGTCATTGGAGCATGCAGAGACGATATGGCCGTCCTCGCCGCATTGGAAACAGTACCAGGGCTTCGGCCTACCCTTTGCAGCTTGGTTTGTCAAGGGAATTTGCTCAGGTCCTCTTGGTTTAGTATTAGCATTAGCTTTTGGTGGTTTAGGATTTTTCTTAGGGTTTTGTGGCTTTAGTCTAGCGAGATGGCTCTGGAGCTCAGTGATCTGTGCTTTCAATTCTGTGACCAGATCACTTGGAGAAACTACAGGTGGGTCTACCTTTTGGGGTTTCAGTCTCGTCAGCTGACCTTGCAGCTCAGTTATCTGTGTTCGCATCTGAGTGAGATCGTCTTGCATTGTGGGTTCGGGAATGCCAGTGTTTGCAGCTATAGCGTGTGAGGCTACTTTTGGTCTGGTGGCAGCAAAGTGTTTTTTCATTCGACTTTCTTTTGCAGTGTGTTTGTCCTCTTCCACTCTCAACTGTAGCAGTAGCTCACTGAATGAAGGTGGATCGTCTTTTTTTCTTTCGAGCTGGAGACCAGCTAAAAGGGCATTGTCCCAACACCCCCGACAGAACTGACGCAATAGGTGTCGGTCTGCTTCACCAGCTACAACACCGCCTCTTTTCAAAGCTTTGGAGAGAGCTGTCTGCAAGCGATGGAGATAATGTGAGGGCTTCTCACCTGCATCTTGGAGTGTGTTTAGGAATTTAGCGAAAAGCTCATCGCCATCCTCCACTGTGCCGAAAGCTGAATTAAGCAATTCAAGGTAAGCAGATGGTAAGGCTTTGGGGCCTAAAGGTTTCACCACGGTTGCAGCAGGTGGCAAAAGGTTGTCCAAGATCTTTCGTGAGCGTTGCAAGTCAGACAGATCGGGGTCTTGAAGTACGAGCTCAACACTGTGGCGCCAGGAATCAAAATCAACCTCATGACTAGGACAAGGTAGTTTTCCTGAGAACTGTCTTAAACGGAAAGAGGCACTGACTTGTGAGGTAGGTGCTTCACTTCGGATTATATGCTCTACAACAACTTTTTGCACCTCAGGATGAGATATAAAGCTTGTTGGTATGTTAGATGGTAGATCAGGTTGTGGTTGGTTGACTGATTCAGAAGCACTGGTGCTTACATTAGTTGCAGTCAATTCTACAGTTTCACTCTGGAAAAGTTGTCGATTTTCCTGTGCTGGTCTAGCAACTGGAGTTGTGGGTTCACTCTGTGTCTTTTGGGTAGAAACCACAATTTCAGGTGGTTCTGCGCTGCTTGTGACTGATTGAGCACACTCGGAAAGGTGCTCATGCAGAACAGCTTCAAAAGATTTGCCACTTAATCTGGCGATTTTCCGCAGTTCACTGAACAAACTGTGGGTGGCGCTGTTTGTAACAGCTGATACGTACTCAGTTGACAGGGCTCGGATTACATAAGTGACTTGCTTTTGGCTCTCAAGTGTGTAGGGCAATAAGGGTTCAAGTGCTGCCAAAGCAGCTCCACTCTCATACTCCACAATGGCATTTTTGTGGTAGAAAGACTGGGGATCATCTATTTTAAAGGTTCTTGCAGTTCGCCCATACTTGTTCAGGAAGTCAATTAAATCTTCCTCAACAGCTGTGTCAGTAATTCCACTAATGATAACGGAGTTTGGAACTTTAAAATTTTCTCTGTCAACTATGTCCATTTTGCCGGCTTGGCCTGTTTGTCAGGTCTGGGTTAAAGATAAAGACTGGAAGGTTTAATTACTGGTTCTCCTGGCTGGCTCGCCACTTCTGTAACACTTCTGTAACAGTTACAGTATACTAGGCTCAGTGCTAGGTTCCACTACGGGAGCAGTGATTGATGTAAGATGCATTAATAACCACAGACCACAGAATCAGTTTAAATTGCCGGCTTAATACGTTTAGTTGACAGCATAAAACAGACAGTTGACATACAGTTAACATTAATTTCAAAATCACTTCAAGGAAAAAAAAAAAAATTATTTCCCCCTCTTATTGTGTTCACGTGAGTTAGTTTATGAATCCTTTTTTTTTTTTTTTTAAACCTACTATTTGGCCTAAAAGGATACTATTTTCAACCTAGGTTATTATTAGTCTCAAGTTGTATCACTAATTTATGTGAGTTAACTCAGCTTTATTCTGGATAAAGTTTAGTTCTTAAGTTTCAAGGTTTAATTCAAGTTTGGTTAAATTCCCTGTTAGTTTCAACCGTTTTCTATTTTGTTGTTCGTACCCCAAAAAAAAAATTACCTGTCAGAAAACACCATTACAGCATTAACATGAAGGATTAACAAATAAAACAATAGCAAAACAAATAAAAAACAAACTCAAATTGTATTCAGCAAAAGACTGAATAAACTTGTATTTCACAAGTAATTGTCTTTGTTCTCTTAAGTGTCAGTCCTTTAATTGTCCTGAACGGTTAATCCAGTGTCTCTGTGGATCCACTGCAGCTCTGCAGTGAAATGTGGATCAATCCTACCAGTTTCTGATGAAAACCATGCAACATCCGGCAGAGGCGCTTTGCTCCTGTGTGATGCACAGTTCATGGGGTCACTGGGTGGCTCGCCATCTTACATCTCGCACGTGGAATCCAACTCCGATATTCGCTCAGAATTTCCGGTCCAAACATTAATGGCCAAGTCCCGTTCGGCAATGAACACAAGTATGTAATGTCGCCAGGTCACAGCAGGTTGGAACACAAAAAAAAACTCCTTCAAGGCACAAAATTAACTTTAAATGGACTCTTTACTTATTCTTTCTTGTTTTCCTCTGTTTTCAGCAGCAGCTCTGCAACGACTGTCTGCGTTTCTCCCTCGTTAACAAGCAGAAAAAAACAAAACAACCCGGTTGGCTGTGGCTAGTCTCATGAGTCACGCTGCAATGTGACTCTTCAAAATAAGAGTCTGAACACATTTTAAACCATGTTAAATGAAGTACAAAAAAAATAAATAAAATGAATTCACATATTTTTAACCCTTTTTCTATGTTCTTAAACCTAAATGAAACACATGAAATAAAGCATTTTACTATTTTAATGCATTTTAAATTTCTTTTAACCTATTTGTTGCCTATTCATTGCTTGCAATGTATTTCTTTATGACTGTTTTTATTAACAGCTTTAGTTTGAAATGGTGCTTTGTAACCAGGGTTACAATAACATTTTAACAAAATAATCATAAAAGAAAAAGGAGTAGTTGGTAGCAGGCCAGCTGACAGTCTTGCCTGGGCAAGGGACGAGTTAATCTTAGATTTCCCTTGCTCTTCCTCTCCTCTGCATTAACTGTGTTAACAAATACAACTTTTGATTTCAATAATGTAGGCTATTAGTAGCCTGAATATTCAAATTAACATTGGCAATGCTGTAGAAGTGCAGTTTCTTAATAGTATGTTAACTAATGTAGTTAACTAGAGTTTAATAAATGGAACATTATTGTAAAGTGTTACCATTTTTTTATACACCGATTCAGACGTCTCGTGAGCTCAGTGATGGACAGATCAGTTGTTTTAACCATTCATTAAAGTGAATGGTTCAAAGGAGTAATTGTTTGCGTATCGGACGTGTCATTAGTGGACGTGTTAGCCTACAGCACGCATTGTGTGATTATCTCGGCAGTTTAATACATTGCACAAGATTTGTGTCAACACACAAAAAAAACATTTCATCACTGGATAGGTATTTTCGTTTACTGAAATTATGGTTTATCAGCTGAATGGGCGGAACGCTTTTAAAGATAAGGCAACTTTTTTTTTTAGCACAATTGACCGTTCGCAAAAGCCACGCCCCCTAGTTATTGTTACTACGCCCGTCAAACAATTGAGAAACAGACACATGGCTGGGTTGAGCTCCATATCGGTATAAGTGATTGGTTTTGGAGTAATGCAGCAGACATATCCTCCAGGGCACGACAGAAATGGCTGCAATATGCAGTGGAGGGATATGTTCAAAATGTTAAAATAAGCAAAGACGGGAATATTACAGCAATCGAGTGCTTGAAGTGGGGGAAAAAAGGTGCCGGTAGGCTAACTGTTACTCTCTTGCATTGGCAAATCATGACATTTGAGATTAATACAGTGAAAAACAAAACTTGAAGATATTGCTGGTACAACAACAATTTTGTTGCTATTTATTAACAATATAAATGTATTTAAACAAGTCGTGTGTGTGTGTGTGTGTGTGCTTGTGTGCAAACGGAACTCCTCTTGCAAGTCCAAAAATACATTTAGGCTATGGTGAGTTTACTACATTTTATTTTATTAAATGCATTTATGGTGAGATTATTATATTTTCATGTCAATCTGTGTTCGTTTTGACCAAGAACCATGTGCTGTCACTTTAATTCAGCGCGTGCAGCACAGCAAAAATAGACTCGGTGTGGAAACGATTGCAGCATTCGCGTGCAGTGTGAAAGCTTTACCTGTTAACATGGGTGCTGGAAAAAAATACGCACTGTAAACGGACTACGGAGTATATGTGAAACGGGTGTGACTGACGCTTATATATTATATACGCTGACATATGTATGCTTATTAATCTTCGAGGCATTTAGCTGTGAGTCAGGTCTCCCACACTGCTTAATCCATTGTCGGCATCTTTCCGCTTGGGTCTTGGGTTTTGGAAAGGCGAAAAAAACGACCCCTCCCTCTAAACTTTTGGGGTACCTAGTGTCAGACCAAGCGTGCCGCACAAGCCCTGAAAAGTGAAGCCAAAACGTCTCGATCGCCCCCCGGTGACTGGTCCTAGTATAGGTCATAAGCCCCGCCTCCCCGTGTTATTCAACGGGACGCGAGACCAACTAAACAATTAAATTACACTTAAAATATCTTTTTTCTAAAGGTGGTTTCTTTCATTTGCTGTCGTTTTTATCACGCTGATGCAAGTTCAAGTGTCTGTTTCAAAAATAAGTTGCTTTTTAGTTAGTTACGTGATGTGGTGGTGTAACGTCATGATTGACAGCTGTGATTGACAGGTTCTCTGAGCGAAGTAGTCACTGAAGCACCAACGGACATTTTTTTCGGGATCTTCGGAGGACTGAGATTGTATTTACTTTATTTTAACAAGCCTCTTATCGTACTGCAATCAATTTTTTAAAAAGTGTGCAGAATCCACTCTCCCTGAGTGCATTCTGCGAGAGTGAGGGCGGAGCGTTGATTTCGCGGCTTTACTTCCTGCTCACTACTGCGCAGGTCTGGTCCCGAGATCGCTACTGCGCAGACTCAAGTTCCAATATGTCAGCGCCATATCGGGACTCTGGCGGCTTCAGTTCTCGTCAATGGAAGAGAGCGAAGGGGCGTCGTCCATCTTTTTTTACAGTCTATGTGTCAGACTTGCAGGTGCCATAGGCGCATCGTTTCACCATGTGCTGAAATCGCAATGTTTGACGGAGGTCCTTCTCCTTAGTTACAGTTGCTGAGCTAGGATTGGACGAGGAGCGTTTGAGGGCGGGGTTTTGCGAACGGTCAATTCACACCCCACGGTAGGCTAATTCAGGAGAAAAAATCTCCAAATGCTCCTGCGGTCTTCCGACCTTTTACTATCGTGTCAATTGATTTTGATTAATATGCGCGAGAGAGAGAGTGCAAGACAGCGCTCGACGTGTTGTTTGAAGACGTGAGAGTGCGCGCGCGCGGCCGGGGCGCTCTGTATGCGCAGCTGTCATTCGCCGATCAAATAAGACTTTGGCGGGACAGAAGTTTGCTTTGACGGCCGCCAAGAAAAATTCAATGCAGGAAAACCCCTGACAAGGCTCGTAAATGTTGGCTGCACTGTTTCTTACCTTGCTCTACGTTGACTTTACAAGTTCCAGGTTCACCATCACCACCTTTTCTTTAAAGGGGGGGTGAAATGCTCATTTTCACTCAATCTCCTGTTAATCTTGAGTACCTATAGAGTAGTATTGCATCCTTCATATCTCCAAAAAGTCTTTAGTTTTATTATATTTATAAAAGAAAGATAGGCTGTACCGAGTCTTTCCGGAAAAAACCGAGCGTCTGGAGGCGGGCCGTGTGGGCGAAGCCAGAGCCATAGAAAGAATCCGTCGATCTGGGCTTTGTTTATAAAACATTCATCGTCGAAATGCAGGGAACAAACAGTCTACACAATTCGTTTCTGCATCCACTGTTCCTAACGCTGGGTTCTTTGGTAAGCTTTCTCTCACATCCAAAAACACACTTTGGAGACACTATGCAGCGCTGCCGATGATTTCCTGTTGAAGCGCGTTGATGTGCGCGGTCTCCTCTGGTCGACGTGTGCGCGGCCGCGCTTTTCCGGGAGAAATGCTCATATAAGGAGTTCCACTCTGGTCTATGTCATTAGATCCACGGTCGAAAAAAAACCAGCCGAAACTTGTACCAACCTGGAAGTAAGATTTTCGGCACAGAAATTCTCCGTTATTCGTCCAAAATATTTTTAAAAAACTTTGGCCATGTTAAGCATGAGAATCCATCTCTTTAACACTGTATAAACAACTCTGAATACATGAAACACCATTGTACCCCCCCTTTAAATATTTGTTTAGAAAATCTCTAAGGCCTCTATTTTCTTCTTCTCTTTTCTTTCCTTTTCTGAGCACCGGACTCTTCTTCTTCTTCTTGTAGTTTCCGGCAGGCTAGACGCAGCTATGGCGTATAGAGCTGGTAAGTCCCGCCCATCCGTAAAACCCCAAGTGGACCTCTAGGTTGAAAAATCGTCAATGCAAGTGAATGGGAGAAAATAATAATTTTCTGATCCCGTTTGAATTGTGCCATGAATGTGAACATATGTTGTCTGTGAATTAGTTATATCATTTTTCATGTTACGAGTTTGACAGTATATTGTATGATTCTTCAGCTAGCAGTTGTGGAAAAGACATAACGAGAAAGACTACATGTCGCCTATGTGACGTCACCCCATAACACATTTTCTCTCCACTTGTCAAATCATGGTGCTAATGCTGCGATAATATATGGAGACAGATCGAGATGCCTGTGTGTTTTGTACCCAAATGTCAACATTCAAACCAAATCGGCTGTTCTTTCTTCAGATTCGCGTCAAAAGCAGCGAAGAGTTGTAGTCCACAAAGTGCTCTCACACAAAGTCGAACCGTATCAAACTTCTACCAGCTAAATTGTAGCATTCTTTACACGAAAAAATATATTAAAAAATTCACATTCAACATATGTTCACATTCATGGCACAATTCAAACGGGACCAGAAAATAATTATTTTCTCCCATTCACTTGCATTGACGATTTTTCAACCTAGAGGTCCAGTGGGGTTAGCGGAAGGGGCGGGACTTACCAGCTCTATTGCTGCCCTCCTCTGTTCTCTGTAATCGCTTTTTACAACTTATTTAATACTACTTGTCTATATCTTTTTATATACTCCAATGTTTCGCAGATACTCCATCAGTTTTTTCAAGTTGTTCCAACTGTCCAAATTCAATAAAGAGCATAAATTAAAAACAGTTTCTCCAGTTGCTCCCAGTTACTTGACATTTTATTGAAGAGGAATAACCCCTTGAGATGAACCATCTCGTTTTCGAGGGGATCCTGGAGTCCAGGTACAGAAATTGACATTGACCTTACAGCGGTAGTCAAATAAAACAGAAAACACATACACAAATGTTCCCTGAACAATTTCTTCCTTTGAGAGTACCTCTTGCACTGCACTAATACATGCATCACTGTTTCCTTATCTCCACATTCACACTGTCCATCAGGATGTTTACCAATCAGAGCCAGCCCACTCCTCAGCCCACAATGGAGCACCGGACTTGTGCTGACCGGACATTTTGAGTGTACTGAACTTCAAATCAAATGACAACACCAAATTTTGATCAGTGGCCAAACCATTTCTGTGTTGGGGGTGGGGGGTTCCCCCCATCCCCAATTAGGAAGAAAACAAATAAAAAGCTTTTATGTAACTCATATTACACATTTCTTTCACAAATAGGCCTATTTAAAAAAAAAACAAAAAAAAAAAAAAAAAACATAATTTAATGAGGGCCCACTGGCCCAGTTTGTCCCCCCAGTTTGACCCGTTTGTCCCCCCCTATCGGCAGGCGTGGTTGGCAGCACAGGATTTTAGCCACCATTAGAGCTTTTCATTCTTTTCACAGCCCACAATTTGTTAAGTTAAACACCTATCCACCGTGGAGCTCTATAAAGATATGAAAAACATACGAATCTAACAAAAAAAAAAAACATAAATGTGAACATTTGGTAGTTGTTATTAGTCTTTTGTTTTTGTTACAGTCTAAAAATGCATACCTGGTGGCATTGACCCCTACAAACATCAAACTGTTTTGTGTGTGACAAAATTGCAAAACATAATATTTATTACTATTGTTATTGTCTTTCTTAAGGGCATTCATGCAAAACAAGGGATGCGATGTCTCAAGGTGGACATGTGACACTGTCCCACATCCCTAGCAATCAGACAGTACCTCGTGTGGAGTCTTTGCCTTGAAAGTATGTTTACTATTCAGAGCAGTGTCCTCACTCTCACGTTATAATATGATTATTGTTCATTTAAGAAAAAAAGAACATTTATTTTACACAACCACTGGCTAAAACTACAAAGTCATTCACTGACAGCAGATTTATGTGCCTGTAACATGATTTTTTAATGTAAACATAAAATGTCTTTTTCAGTTTGCAGAACAACTCTTGAAAAAAGGTTTTTCCCGCTACAAAAGAAGCCATCATCAAACACAGGCTGCAAATCGCTGTCAATTTTCTCCTAGAGACTGGTAAGTAATAAGCTATCAGGGGATGTTTTGTCAATCCAAATAATTGTCCTTACAATTGCCGTAAAACATAATATGCATATCAGAATTATTCCATACTTACCTAAATACTATTACAGTGTGGAAAAATGACTACTTGTAAATGCATGATCTGTATTTTGTGTTTGTGTATTTTGTGTTTTGTGTGAAGAGCCTGAGACAGACTTGAGTTGGGTAAATAAAACTCAAGAAATATGGAATGAAATATGTTTTGTTATAAAGTTATTTGGAATGATCTTGTATTGGATTCTTCTATTCTGTTTCTGCTATTTTACTCAGGACTAACAAACATTGTGTTATTATTTAATCTCCACATGAATTACTGTATATTATAAAGATAACATCAATTACACAAGAATGAAAATTTGCATTCTCTTACTGAAGACATCTTATTTAAAAATGTATTTGTTTTCCAGATTCAGTGTGACATTTGTTTGTGGTGGTTCCAACATATGTGCGTTCAAGGCCCACCAATCTGCTGCCCAGGGGGCCCCACAAAATCCTGCAGTTATACTATATAGGCCTAGCCTGGCTAACGTCAGACCTCTTTCTCACTGAGACGTGGTCTGGGAACCACATGTTCATTTTCTTGTATTTGAGGCGTGGTTTACGAATGCCCAGAGCCGTTTATTGGGCGCTACGAATGTCTATCAAATGCGCCTGTACATAGCTCATAGCCAATCGTTTCAATTATACCAGATGACATATGAAGAGCAACAGAAATTCGACGAGGAAGAAGACGAAAAATTGCGTTCTAAACTACTTAGAACACTATCTAAGGCTGCATCGAAAGGCAACTTCGCATCTTCTGCCATGTTGGATCCATAGATATAAACAAACTGCTTCGGTGTGTCGCATAGACGTCATCATCGTCTTGCTGCTCCCTCCCCGTTCTGTGATTGGTCCCCTCTCTGAGGCGAAAATCTGGTCCATGGTATCCAGGCTGCCTAGCAGCGTGAATAAAATCGCGCTGCGCTCAAGGCAGCATGGGGAAACCCAGGCTAATATAGGCCCCTGTTGTATGAATAATTCTAATATTTATATTAGTTGTATGCCTGAGATTTAAATGAAAACCACAAAAACATGCAATTTGGTTAAATATTTTTTCCAAATATTCTCTTACCTCCCTATGAATGGTTTAGTCCGATCTAAAGTATTTATTAATTATTCAGTCAGTGACAAACATTATGGACCCAATAAAATTGTCCCACCCCAGCTCGTGAACAGAACCAATTAGAGTTGAGGCGGCAGTGCCTGAAGTTAACGATGAACTTGGTGGAAGAGCAGGAGATTGACTGACAAAATGTCGGGGAAAAGAAAACATAAATCAGGGTTCCAGAAACAGTGGCGGCTCCAGAGATTTTCTGTTGCAGGTGCTATGGGGATGCTCAACACTTAAGAGAAGGTGCTTTGAATTTTGGGGCGTTTCATTATGGAGGTCGCATTGGACCACCCCTGTTATATATATATATACACATGCGTACACGCCCGCATTAACTATATTCGTTCCGCGACTATAAGCATATATATATATATATATATATATATATATATAATATATGTAAAAGTATTCAACACAAGGGCTATAGATACAACATACAAAAGCCTGCCAATGTAAACCTCTGAAAATAATATTTCACACAATTCTGTCACAGTCGAGCCCTGAATACAACGGAGCAGCAAACAACAGCAACAGAAGGCAACAGACACTGTGCACTATTCGGCCTAAAATGCTCATTTCTAAACGTTGCGTACGCACAAAAGAAGGCGTACGCCGCTCTCTACGCAATAATTGGTATTTATAAAAAGCAAACTTGACGGGAAAATGTGCGGTCCTTCACGCAAACTCTGACCCAGACGTACGCACAAAAACGGGTGAAATGAGAAATGGCGACACCGGCGGCAGATGGAAGAAACACGTGAAAGTGTGTGAAAGTATGTGCATCTGGCGCGTCAGTGTCCCCCTCCGCCTCAGTCACCACTCAACTTAAGGGATTCCCCAATAATTGCCGCCAGTCTCTCATCAAGAGGGGTCAGCTCCGGTGTCCCCTTTCCTCCACCCGTGGCAGACACACTCGATGGAGCGCTAGACGCTTTTTTGCATCGACTTTGATGTCCGACCATTTCTTTTTTATTACGGCCACGGTCCGAGGTTGTGAGGCTGCAGCATTAACGGCGTCTGCAACCTTTTGCCACTCAGGTGCCTTTTTGGCATTAGTAATGCCCACACTGTGCCCTCCAAACAACATTTTACTCCTCTTTTCTACCTCGCCAACGATAATTTCTACTTCACATTGAGTGAAGTTATGTTTCTTGGTTTTCCTCTCTGTGTTTGCCATGATTTCGCAATTGATGAATATTAACTTGTGGGAGTTTCACAGACTATTTATGGGCAACTATGGGCGTGACATGAAGCCACAAAAGCTGTGCTACATTTAGAATTGATTGTGCTTTATTAAGGGAAAACTGCATAGGATGTGCGTGCGCACGGTTTTATAAATCCGAATATTTCTGTGCGTACGCACGTCCTATGTTTCATCCGTACGCCACTTCTGACGCAAATCCTACGCAAAGTTTTATAAATGAGGCCCCAGATCACGAAATCACACAGCCATTTACCAACACTAGTCTAATGATGAATCAGCAGTGTTCCTATTGTTGGAGCATCATAGATGTAACTATGAAGAGCCAAGATTTGTGCTTCAACCACCAAATTAATTAAATTTGTAATAGCCAACAGAGGGGGAAATCAAGCACTTACCATAGATGTCTTCACAACAAAACAATACGTCTGTTGCTGTGATTGAATGCTAAGGCATCAATGATGTAATCGCAGTCAAGGGTCCTCGTTCTCTCCGTGTTTATAGCCAAAAGTGCCAGATTACTGGTCCTAGCGTCTCCATTGCTGTTCCTCAGGTAGTTTTTTACACGGCCCAGGCAAGAAAAACTGTGTTCACATCTCACTGATGTGACAGGAAGTGTCAGGGCTATGCATATTAATGTGTACAGGTCCATAAATGCATCTTTATATGGCCACATTAAGGATAGGAACTCCTGTGTGCTGTGGATGACATGTCCCTGTTCTTCCTTTCTTTGTAGAAGCCGCCGCACCTGGTAGAGCTCTACTGACAGGTTTTCCTCTCTGACACCATAGTGTCGGGCCATGGGCAGCAGAAGTTGTTTGTCCAAAAACAGTGTGTGTTTTCAATATTACACTGACTGAGTGTGTGTTTGATGCTGGCTAGCAGAGAGTCTGCATCCAATCCATCTGCGGCAGTGAAATGCAAAAACGTCTCGGTTACTGTTGTAACCCTCGTTCCCTGAAGGAGGGAACGGGAGACGTAACGTCGACGTGACGACGTAATTGGGATCACTTCAGGGAGCCCTATCAACTTCGAGTGTCTACAGAACGAGCCAATGAACGTTGGCGTGCGTGAATCGCGTCACGCGCCCCGCCCCGCCGCGCGGGTATAAACAGGAAGCGGGCGCACGCACACATTGTTTTTCGCTGAGGAGCCGAGATTTGTGACGGCCATGCAGCGATGGTCAGCAACGGTGGCGACGGGACGTTACCTGGTCCCGGAAGGGAGTGGTAGGAACCTTGGGCACGTATCCGGGCCGGGGTCTCAGGATGACGTGAGAGTTATCCGGGCCGAATTCTAGGCACGATTCGTCGACCGAAAATGCATGCAGGTCCCCTACCCTCTTGATAGAGGCCAATGCAACCAGGAGTACTGTCTTACAGGACAGAATTTTTAACTCAGCTGATTGCAGAGGCTCAAAGGGTGGTCTCTGAAGTGCCGAAAGGACCAGAGACAAATCCCAAGAGGGTATAGAGAGTGGGCGAGGAGGATTCAGTCTCCTTGCTCCCCTCAGGAACCTGACGATCAGGTCATGCTTTCCCAAAGACTTACCATCAACAGCATCGTGATGTGCAGCAATAGCGGCAACATACACTTTAAGGGTGGAGGGAGACAGCCTTCGCTCCAGCCCTTCTTGCAGGAAGGAAAGCACGGCTCTGATCGAGCAAGATCGGGGGTTCTCCTCATGAGAGGAGCACCAGTCAACGAACAGGTTCCACTGCAATGCATAGAGGCGCCTCGTAGAGGGGGCTCTAGCGGAAGTGATGGTGTCAACTACCGCAGGGGGTAGGTCACCTAGAACCTCCGCGTCCCGTCCAGGGACCAGACATGGAGTTTCCAGAGGTCTGGACGCGGGTGCCATAGGGTGCCCCGTCTCTGAGAGAGCAGATCCTCTCTCAGAGGGATGGGCCAGGGAGGGGCTGTCGCGAGGAGCACTAGTTCCGGGAACCAGGTCCGGTTGGGCCAATACGGCGCAACTAACAAGACCTGCTCCTCGTCCTCCCTGACTTTGCACAAGGTCTGTGCAAGAAGGCTCACTGGGGGAAATGCATACTTGCGTAGGCCCCGGGGCCAGCTGTGTGCCAGAGCATCCGAGCCGAGGGTCCCCTCGGTCAGGGAATAGAACAACTGGCAGTGAGACGTGTCCGGAGCGGCAAACAGATCTACCTGTGCGGTCCCGAAGCGCCTGAAAATCAGCTGGACCACCTGGGGATGGAGTCGCCATTCTCCCGGCAGCACCTGCTGACGTGAGAGCTCGTCGGCTGCACGATTGAGCAGGCCCGGAATGTAAACGGCACGAAGCGACCTCAGATGCTTCTGACTCCAGAGGAGGAGATGGCGGGCGAGTTGTGACATGCGGCGGGAACGTAGACCACCTTGGCGGTTGATGTACGCAACAGTCGCAGTGCTGTCCGTACGGACCAGTACGTGCTTGCCTAGTACTCTCGGGACTCGATCGTGGAGCCAGTGTTGGAGCGGCCTCATATGAAGCAATCCGAGCGGCGTAACCGCGGCTGCAGATGCCATATGCCCCAAGAGCCTCTGAAAGAGTTTCAGTGGTGCCGCTGTTCTGCGTCTGAGCGTGCTCACGCAGTTCAACACTGACTGGACACGGGCCTCGGTGAGGCGCGCTGTCATGTTGACCGAGTCCAACTCCATACCGAGAAAAGAGATCCTCTGCCCGGGGGTGAGTTTGCTCTTTTCCCAGTTGACCCGAAGCCCTAGGTGGCTGAGGTGACTGAGCACCATGTCCCTGTGTTCGCACAACTGCTCTCTCGACTGGGCCAGAATAAGCCAATCGTCGAGGTAGTTGAGAATGCGAACACCACGCTCGCACATGGGAGCAATGGCCGCCTCCGCGACTTTCGTGAAGACGCGGGGCGACAGGGCCAGCCCGAAGGGTAAGATCTTGTACTGATATGCCCGTCCCTCGAACGCAAAGCGAAGAAACGGTCTGTGTCGAGGGAGAATCGAGACATGAAAGTACGCGTCCTTCAGGTCGATCGCTGCAAACCAATCTTGGGGACGGATGCATTTGAAAATGCGTTTCTGCGTCAGCATCTTGAACGGTAGCCTGTGAAGGGACCGGTTCAGGACGCGCAGGTCCAAGATTGGTCGTAGCCCACCACCTTTCTTGGGTACAATGAAGTACGGGCTGTAGAAGCCGGTCTTCATATCGGCTGGAGGGACCGGCTCGATCGCGTCCTTCGCCAGTAGGACTGCGATCTCGGCCCTGAGCACAGGGGCACTGTCCGCCAGAACACGGGTGAACAGAATGCCCTTGAAAGCAGGGGGACGCCGGGCGAACTGAATCGCATAGCCGAGTCTGATGGTACGGATGAGCCAGTGAGACGGGCTGGGAAGCGTTAACCAGGCTCCCAGAGACCGAGCAAGCGGGACTAACGGCACCACAGACGTACCTGGGGTGGGGCAGCGCGGCGGAATGCAGGGACCCGACTCGGACGGCACAGCGGCCCGAAGTGGGGTCTGAGTGTGTGGTGCAACACATACCTGCTTCCGACGAAGGGCAGAGTGAGTGTGAGGAGGCGACAGCAAGTCCGGAACACAGCCACTGCTGCTCGCTGGCGATGGAAGAGGGGCTCGGGAGTGACAAGGCATGGCGGCGTCGTCGACTGCCAAGCGCAGTCTTGAAAAAGACGCTGGGTCACTTGGGGCCCAGAGGTTTCAGAAATTGCTCTTTTTTTGAAAATGTGGGTACCAAAGAAAGGGAACAAAAAGAAAAGGAAACAAAAGATTCTCCGCCCGGCCCTCCAACGGGGGAAGGAGTGGCGCCTTCGCCATCTCCTGAAGAGCAACTTGATCCACCTCTGGGCCGCCCGTCTCAGGGTCGTTTGCACCGTCGCTTGCCTCCTGGTTTGGCAGCGGCCTGGACGGGCGGGGTCGGCTTTCTGTGGCTTGCTCCACGCTGAGGCCTGGATGATGGCTGCTGCTGCTGGGGCTTGGCGGGAGCGGAGGACGTCGCAGAAGGCCGACCTCGGCGACGAGTAGACGGAGGGTCTGCAGCCGGCGGACGGGTGGGAGCAGCAGGGGTCCGCCGGGGCAGGATGTGCCGGATGGCCTCCGTCTGCTTCTGTGCGGCCGAGAACTGTTGGGCAAAGCTCTCGACCGCGTCGCCGAACAACCCAACCTGGGAAAGAGGGGCATCCAGGAACCGATATTTATCGGTGTCCCTCATATCCGCCAGGTTGAGCCAAAGGTGGCGCTCCTGGACCACCAGAGTGGACATCGCCTGACCGACCGAACGTGCGGTTTCCTTCGTCGCCCGGAGGGCGAGGTCGGTTGCCACACGGAGCTCCCGGAAGAGCTCTGGGTCAGAACCACCCTCGTTCATGTCCATGAGCGCCTGGGCCTGGTGGACCTGCAAGAGCGCCATGGCATGGAGGGTGGAAGCAGCCTGTCCACAGGCCTTGTAAGCCTTCGCCGTTAAACCGGACGAAAACTTACAGGCCTTGGACGGGAGGCGTGGATTACCCCGCCAAGAGGAAGCGGACGCCGGACACAGCTGCATCGCGATGGCCCGCTCCACTGGGGGGATATCCACATACCCCTTAGCTGCCCCGCCGTCGAGGGTGGCGAGGGGTGAGGAGCCACTAGAACGGCTTCGGGCACTATACGGTGCCTTCCACGTCCTAGAGAGCTCCTCATGCACTTCCGGAAAGAAAGGTACCGGGGCGGCGCACTGAGAACCAGCACGGCCCGCCCCGAGAAACCAATCGTCCAACTGAGAAGGTTCGGGACGTGGTGGAGGATTCCACGCAAGCCCGACCTTCTCGGCGGCCCGGGAAAGCATAGCAGTCCATTCTGGATCTGGCTCGGACAACGCTACACACCCCGAGGGGGGCAACGCAGCCGAGTCGTCATTTCCAGAGGACAGCTCCCCCTCCAATGCTGCGATCGACATCTGGTCATCAGCCGGAGCCCCAAAGGAAACGGTTGGTCGTTCCGGAGAAGGACCAAGACGTCCACTAAGGGGCCCCAGTGGCAACAGCGCTTGTGAGGCGTGAGGGGCCCGCGGAGGATGACTCGACGGGGAAGCCCTCACGGTAATCCTCAGATCACCCTGGTCATGCGCCGAAGTAGGTCTATTCTGCGGGGCAGAATAGACACTAGATCGGGGCATAGGCGAGGGGACTGCACCTCCCTTGAGGTAAGCGAGTCTCGATCTAAGCGCTGCGATAGTCATGTTCCCGCAGTGGGAACATGAACTATCCACAAAAGCTGCCTCAGCGTGTTGAATGCCCAAACACGAGAGGCAACTGCTGTGGCCATCTGCTGGCGCCAGGGAACGACGGCATCCAGAAACGCACAAGCGGAATGACATCTTGAAAAAGACGCAGGGTCACGCTTGTGTTGCTCTTTTAGTGAAAATAAAAAAAGGATTTGGAAAAACTCTCTTTTGTGTTGAGGCACCCAGGGGTAGCCGCAGTGTGAATGCACACACAGGGGAAACGCCCACCGAACCGACACACACACACACACAAACACAAACACAATGCTGTGAAAACAGCAGTTGAGAGCTGCAATGCTCGCGGACACCGCTGATCGCGCCGTCACACCAACACAAGAACAGAGAGATGATCCTCTTTTTGAAGTATTCAAAGGCTGATTCTGATAGACAAAAAGTCTCATAGAAACTCGGCTCCGAAGTGAAAGACAATGTGTGCGTGCGCCCGCTTCCTGTTTATACCCGCGCGGCGGGGCGCGTGACGCGATTCACGCACGCCAACGTTCATTGGCTCGTTCTGTAGACACTCGAAGTTGATAGGGCTCCCTGAAGTGATCCCAATTACGTCGAACGTCGACGTTACGTCGAACGTGAGCGACTGAAAGGGAACTCCTAATACAATTCCCCTGACTCTGGCTGCAAATACTGCACGATAACAGAAATCTGCTCCTTTTTACTCGTATCTTTACTCTCATCCACCAAAACAGCAAAGCACTCGGCATCTCTCACCTCATCACTTATCTTCTTTCTTATCATTTTTGCCATTACAGCAAATATCTCATTTTGAATATCATGGTGAGTGTATTTGGCATTTGATGGGTTAGTAGCTAACTTCTTGTCCACTTTTGGATCAAACTTAGCAATGACATGCAGCAGCTCACGAAAGTTTCCAAAGTTGTGTGACTCCTCACCCTCTCTGTGACCTCGCTGTGCGATCCCCTGGCAGGCTGTGAAGCGCAGGCTCTCCACCACAGCTTTCATGTATTTTCTGTTCTCCATAACTAACGCAGAATGTCCCTTATCAAGCATGTTTGCTATTTTAGATCCGCTTGTCTCTTTTTGCTTGAACTCATTGCAACCCATCCTTCCATTGCAAATTTGTGCTCCATACTTTCATGATGGCTCTTCAGAGATGCTGATGCTTTCCGCCAGTTGTTAAATCCGTTGCTGCTGCTAGTAAATGTTGGCTCTACATGAAATCCGTGCCCTCGTTTCAGAAAATGCCTACACGCAAAACAAAATGCTGCAACTTTGGCCACGCAGTATTCCAGCCATGAATACTGATCCATCCAACTTTTGTTAAAACTTCTCAGCTGATTCCCAAATTGCCGTGTGGGGTATTTTTGAAGGACTGGCCTTCTTGGGCCCAGCACAAACCGTAACGTTAGCATCCTCAATGGAAACCGCCGCCGGCGATTCTCCTTCATCTTCAAGTTCATCCCCAGGATTTTCTTGTTCCTTGGGCTCTGTGACGACGAGCAGTGTGTCTGCACCTTCACAGTCTCGTTTCCATTCAGGTTGTGACTCAGAACGTGGACGTTTAGGGAGCAAAAAACGATCCATTTTGGTGTATTTTACTTTGCTAAATTTCCAAACTCGCTATCAAAAACAAGCTGAAATGCGTTAAGGTCAAAGGTTCACCGGGCGCTGTGCCCATTGGCCAAAGAAGATCACCTGTTTGGGCCTCATGTTATTTTAGACAAAAATATATATTTTTTAAATTATTATTTAATTCCCATTTTAACAACATGAAAAAGACTATTCAAACATGACATTAAAATATAAATATAAAAAATTACAGACATTTCTTGGGGGTGCTGGGCAGGTGCTATGGCTATTATGGGGGAGCTGCAGCACCACCTAGCTCCTCCCTGGCACCGCCACTGTCCAGAAATGCCATGAAAGGAATGAGAGGGAGGCCAGGAGAGTTATTGTATCCCAGTCGATCAAGACGTTCTTAAAGACAGGTTGTATTATTATTTCGCTGGGAATAAGAAAACTACCATCTACAGCCTGCCGGGTACTGTCACTTTTCATTATCGGTGCACTATTGTAAATAGAGTTAAAAAATTGACACGAGTCACGACGCATTGCATTATGCATCTGACCTGCCGGCTGATGATGTATTTATTACATCAATAAAACACGAATACACACTGCACGTGAATGAATACATTTTATCTTTATTTAATAATGTTATCTTTTTAAAATATAAGACAATAAATTACTTTATTTTTTAAATTTGACTGCATTCTTGACAATTTATAAATGTTTACTTTGACTGATGGGGAAAAAAAACATTATTTTGCTGTTACTTTTTAAAAATTGGTTTTATTATTATTTAACAATTTATTTTATTAGTTGAAATTTTTATATACATTTAACTTTTAAAATAAAGGTTTTACAACAACATCACCTTCTTATGTTATATGTGGGCCCCCATGCTCATCTATTGTACAGTATATGATATTGGTGGGGGCCCACATCAATATTTTTTCAGGGGGCCCCGAATCCTCTAGCTACGGCCCTGGTTACACCTTCCAGGTTTGTGTCGTCTTATCTTAAAAAAAATCTAGATTGGTCTTCCTCCACTCCATACCTCTCTAAATTATCATTATTTTATGTTTAAGTACTTGTACATTTCTTTGCCACAACTGGTAAAAAAGAGATGACAATCTGTTGCAGTTGTTACTGCCAATCCATCTGGCCTCTAAACATCTTAAGATCATTGTCATCATAGCTATATGATCAATGTGGCGAATTCATGTGTTAAATTTTATGAACTTGAATCTGAGTTCAAGTTAAATTATTTCGGTTTAGGTTAGTTTTTTTAGGTTAATTTTAGGTTATTTAGGTTAATTCGCTAAATTACCGATTGCACAATTACTAGTGAGAGGATGCGGTTTTGCCTGCTGAATACGCAGTTTAATTAACTCCTGAGCAATGGGATAAAGCTGCTGATAATATTGAATGGACCTTCACAGGCGTTCCAGACGTTATTTCCAAGTAGGAGGTTGGAAAAATCCAAATCCTGAGCTGTCTGGAATGCAGTCTAAGAGGAGGGAAGATGCACCACTTAAGAACAATGTGCATTTACTTTTACATTGTAAAGTATAAGTTCACCGTTGTAGAATGATAATGCATTAGTCAATGTGTTACTAGTTGAATTGCTAGTTGCAGTTGTCATAGCACAAAATGTAAAATTATTCAAAGAGGGCTACTGGATGCCACTTACCTGGGGCAAGAAGTGTTAGGTGGGAATCTTACCCCAAGGGCCAGATTTACTAACAGCTTGCACCAGTACAAAATCTCTTTTGGCATTAAAAAACTACTGTCAGGATTTACTAAAGACACGCAGTGAAAAATTAGCGCTGAAAAGGCGTGCACAGTTATTTTTGTGGCTGACCTTATTGCATATGCATTTGAAAGAGTTTCCCTTTTTAGATGCAAAATATGGGAGGAAGTATTTAAATTATGCAATGTGTTATACAAAGGTTTGTGCTAGTCAATATACTGCTATTTGCACCATTATTTACATCCCAAAAAAAGCATGTCTTAAACCAGATGCTACATTGCGCTTCTCTTGGTAGATTGCATTGCTCATTGTGGAAATTATCCTACTGCGTCTGTGTTCTTTAATTTGCGCATCGTCAGTAGATCACACATAGAATTTTCCACTCCCATCTGTGCTTTTTTGGAATTGTGCTCTCATGCTGATTTGCCCTGTTTAGTAAATCTGTCCCCAAGAGTCTAATTTTATCTTTATCTTCAAAATATTTTTTACTCCACCAATCTAAAAACAGTAATGTGTCCAGAAATTCCTCATTAACATGTAGACACAAAAATTGATATTCAACATAATAGATCAACGATTTTCTAATTAAGCATTATACTGTTCTTCTCTTAGAAACTTGCAAATGCGTTTGCAAATATGTTTGTGATGCATTTGTTAGTTGGATCTCTAAGTAGTCTGATGTTTGCAGTCACTGTCTGTAATTCTGTGTGGATTACGCCTGATTTATGGAGGTGGTTGAAGCTTGATAGAGGCACTTTTTTAGAGGCACAAAATTACTATTGGGAATGTATCTAAACACTCCCACCTCATGTCACACATTTGGGGATTATGGCAAGAAAACTTGAGCAAGAAAGGGAGATTAATGAAGTATGAAGTGATGATTAGGATGACAGTTCTGAGCGCACTCACACAGCGTGTCCTGTCGTGAGTGGGCAAGATAAGGCCTGTCAGAGACAATGTGACGACCTCTTTTTTTCTTGCTATCCTGACATCTCCCCCTCCGTTTCCTCTCTCTGTTCTGCCATGTTGCTGTGGTTCTATAAACAAGTGAACTCCTATCTTCCCACCTGATGGAGTTCACACCTTTGTCTATCATTTTTCCATTTTTCTCATTTTCTCTTTTCATCCTCCTAAAGCACCAAATGTAAAGTCACACCTGCTGTCAGAGCCCACTGAAAGCGGCCCACAATGACTGCCAGCGCAGCGACCGCATTGATGTGGCTGCCACTGTGACAGCGCATCAGCTGTAATGTCACGCTGACTCTGGCTCTGGCTCACATATTTGTGGAGTTCCGATCCAACAGTCTCTTTTCAAGCATTCATCTTTAGTGTGCCGAAGACCTTCCAGAGACCTTCATAACAAAGGATGCTGACTTGCTACCATCTGACTACAGCATCTACACTGAGACATATAATGAATTCACTGTTTAAATTGCTGTGAGACATTCAGCAAGATCAAATTTATGAAGCAGTGTGGAGAGAAATCTACAACTTGATTATATAATCTATAAATTATATAATCTATAATCCAAACCCCATTACAAGCAGGACTGAGAATTTATTAAAATTTTGAACTGCTATTGATAGCAATATGTATTTCAGGTACACTCAGTAGTATTTCCCTTATTAAAAATGTTTTGCACAAAGAAATTTGTATTTATAACAAACCAGTTTAAACAAACTCCAGTCCAATCCAGTCACCAGCCAAATGCTATGCTCAATCTTAGTAACTCCCTGAAATCAGACATTTTTAATTCTGAAATAAATTAATCATGGTTAAATGTAATTATTACACGGCTCTGTGGAATACTTGATTCTGATTGGTCCATCGCACCATCCTACGGTGGCCGAGAGAGCTCAACCCACTGCAAATGAAGAAAACACATGCAAATAGAAAAACACCCGCAAATTAAGAAAACATCTTCATCAGTTTCACAACACATGTGTCCTCCAAATACTCAAAACATATCCAAATACAGAAACGCGCTGCAAATAGCACAGACCACAACGGAAATGTTTCCAGGGGACCCCAATTAGTGACGAACCCGGATGGGACATGCTTATTGCTCACTGTCTACTACTTATTTTATTTGGCTCGAGGTCAGGTGCAAAGGACCCTAGGTTGATTTTACTCCGAACCATCCCTTTAAGTATAAGAGCAACATAAGTATGTTTTCTTTAAAGGGGGGGTGAAATGCTCATTTTCACTCAATCTCCTGTTAATCTTGAGTACCTATAGAGTAGTATTGCATCCTTCATATCTCCAAAAAGTCTTTAGTTTTATTATATTTATAAAAGAAAGATAGGCTGTACCGAGTCTTTCCGGAAAAAACCGAGCGGCTGGAGGCGGGCCCTGTGGGCGATCGCTAAAGCTGTGCTAACGCGCCGAGCTAACAACACACAGAGACAATAGAAGCAGTTTTACTCACCGAACCTTTATCATTGTGACTGCTCGATCCTTAAGCATTAGACGATCTGCAAATCCGTCGATCTGGGCTTTGTTTATAAAACAATCATCGTCGAAATGCAGGGAACAAACAGTCTACACAACTCCGTTTATGCTCAGGAAAAACAAACTCCATCCACTGGTGCCTTAACGCCGGGTTCTTTGGGAATCTGTGCAGGGTTGTCTTGCCCTGGCAACCAAAAACACACTTCTTTGGTGACATTGGCTTCCCAAAAGCCGGGCAGGGCGCTTTGATGGCGAACTGCTTTCGCTCTCTTGCTCTGGTCTACGAGTGCGCGCGCGCCCGCGATCTTACCGGAGAAGTGCCCTTAGGACCCATATAAGGAAATTCCGTTACATCTGACGTCACACATACCCATACTCGAAAAAAACTTTCCGAAACTTGTGACAAACCGGAAGGACAATTTTTGGCACAGAAATACTCCTTCAAACGTACAATTTATTTTTTGAAACTTTGTCCATGTTTAGAATGGGAATCCAACTCTTTAACAGTGTAAAAAACTCAGTATGCATGAAATAGCATTTCACCCCCCCTTTAAATACACTAAAACTTCAAAAGTATGCTTGTGTTTAGCATATTTCTTAAAAGTGTAACTAAGCATATATTTATTACCAATGTACGTATAGTATACTTTTTCAGAAATATATTAAAATGCAATTCAATGTATTTTTAATGCACTTCAAAATAAGCATGTTGGAATACAAATGTATTATAAACACACTAATTTCAAGTATATTTTTAATACATTTCACGAGTTCAAGTCAAGTCAAGTCATCTTCATTTATATAGCGCTTTTAACAATGTAGATTGTTTCAAAGCAGCTTTACAGAGATAAGCGTATAATTTAAGGTAACAGAGATTGTTTTGGCTTTATAGCAGAGTTAAGTTATTTTCCATCTAAAGTTAGTTTTGATTGATTTGCTTCCGTCGCAACGATCATTTGTTATTAAATTAGGGGCCGCTAAGACGACACCATTCCCTCTACACAGACTTTAAACGCGAACCTGTGAGAAACACTGATGGCGTTCACATGCGCATTTAGAATGGGTTCTACAGTTATGTGCGTTTGAATATACGCAGGTTTGGAATTCCCTACAAGCCAAGCCTAAACAAAGTACTTGTCTTTCCTTATAAATTTTGATAAAGAATTTTATTTTATTTTGTTGCTTTGGGGTAGGAACGCTAAACGAATTTTCCCGACAACGCGTTATCTGTATAGTGGTAGAGGGATCCTCCATAGGGAGAGACTAGTTGGCACTTCAGCACTGCGTTGTCATCGGTCCAGGCGAAGGTCCTTCGTCAGATCTGGATACGGCCTGGATCCGGCAGGCTGCAGGAAAACCTCGGGATAAACACAGACACTAAAATTAGCGTAGATGCCATTCTTCTCATGATGTAACGAGTACATCAGGATTTATGGGAAGTGTTCCCGGTTCCGGCTGACCTAATCTATGCAGCCTAACATTAAATTATAGAAGTCTATAATGTATTATGTGAATGCTAGGTCAAAGAGATGTGTCTTTAATCTGGCTTTGAACTGACAGAGTGTGTCTGCTTCCCGGACAATGGTAGGAAGACTGTTCCAGAGTTTTGGTGCTAAATAAGAAAAGGATCTACCGCCAGCAGTCGATTTTGATATTCTAGGTATTAGTAACTGGCCGGAATTTTGAGATCGCAATAGACGTGACGGACTATAATGCGTTAAGAGCTCGCTCAAGTACTGCGGAGCTAAACCATTTAGTGCTTTGTAAGTAATCAGCAATATTTTAAAATTTATGCGATGTTTAATAGGGAGCCAATGCAGTTTTGACAGAACTGGGCTAATATGGTCATACTTCCTGGTTCTGGTAAGAACTCGAGCTGCTGCGTTTTGAACCAGCTGTAGTTTGTTTATTAAGCGTGCAGGGCAACCACCCAGTAGAGCATTACAATAATCTAGCCTTGAGGTCATGAACGCATGAACTAATTGTTCCGCATTTGTCAATGAGAGCATATGGCGTAATTTAGATATATTTTTAAGATGGAAAAATGCAGTTTTACAGATACTAGACACATGACTTTCAAATGAAAGATTGGTATCAAAGAGCACACCCAGGTTCCTAACCGACGACGAAGAATTAACAGAGCAGCCATCGAGTGTTAGACAGTATTCTAGGTTATTACGTGAGGACGTTTTTTGTCCAATAATTAGAAACTCTGTTTTTTCAGAATTTAGAAGTAGGAAATTACGAGTCATCCAATTTGTTTATATCCGCTATGCATTCCGTTAATTTTGTGAATTGATAAATTTCGTTAGGTTTTGAAGAAATATACAGCTGAGTATCGTCAGCATAACAGTGAAAGCTAATTCCATGTTTCCTAATGATATCTCCTAATGGTAGCATGTACAGAGTGAACAGCAGCGGTCCTAGTACTGAGCCTTGTGGTACGCCATACTGAACTTGTGATCGATGAGACATCTCATCATTTACTGCTACAAACTGATAACGGTCAGATAAGTATGATTTAAACCATGCTAGTGCATTTCCCGTAATGCCAACATAATGTTCTAATCTATTTAAAAGAACGTTGTGGTCAATGGTGTCAAATGCAGCACTAAGATCGAGTAACACTAATAGCGAGATACAACCACGATCGGATGATAAGAGCAAATCATTTGTGACTCTAACGAGAGCTGTCTCGGTACTATGGTACGGTCTAAATCCGGACTGGAAATCCTCGCAGATATCATTTCTTTCAAGAAAGGAACACAGTTGTGAGGATACTGCCTTTTCTAATATCTTTGACAGAAAAGGTAGATTCGAGATCGGCCTGTAATTGACTAATTCTGTAGGATCAAGTTGCGGTTTTTTAACAAGCGGTTTAATCATAGCCAGCTTAAAGTTTTTTGGTACGTATCCTAGAGACAAAGATGAATTAATGATATTAAGAAGAGGATCTATGACCTCTGGAAGCATCTCTTTCAGTAGCTTAGTTGGTATAGGGTCTAACATACATGTTGTCGATTTAGATGATTTAATGAGTTTAGTAAATTCTTCCTCTCCTATAGCAACGAATGAATCAAATTTTTCCTCAGGGAGACTACAATGCACTGCCTGATGCGATACTGTAGTAGACGGTTGCATAGTTATAATTTTGTCCCTGATATTATCAATCTTATAAGTGAAGAAGTTCATAAAATCATTACTGCTGTGTTGCTTGGAAACTTCTGGGCTTGAAGCTTTATTTTTCGTTAGTTTAGCCACCGTTTCAAATAAATACCTAGGATTATGTTTATTTTCTTCTAATAGGGTTGAAAAATAAGCAGATCTAGCAGCTTTTAAAGCCTCTCTGTAAGTAATTGAGCTCTCCTTCCATGAAATGCGAAATACCTCTAATTTTGTTTTCTTCCAGTTGCGCTCCATTTTTCTGGCTGCTCTCTTAAGGGCCTGAGTGTGCTCGTTGTACCACGGCGTTGGACTATTTTCTTTAATCTTCTTTAAGCGCAACGGAGCAACTGTGTCTAAAGTGCTGGAAAAGAGAGAGTTAAACGTTTCTGTTGTAATATCTAGTTCTTCTAAGCTATCCGGGATGCTGAGATGATGAAACTGATCAGGAAGATTATTAATAAAGCAATCTTTAGTGGCAGAAGTGATAGGTCTCACATATTTGAAACACGGAGTCGGCTTTGCAGCCTTGGCTAAATGCAAATTACACGAGACTAGGTAATGATCTGAGATGTCATCGCTCTGCTGCAGAATTTCAACGGCATCAACATCTATTCCGTGTGATAATATTAGATCTAGAGTATGATTACGACGATGAGTAGGTCCTGACACGTGTTGTCTAACTCCAATTGAATTTACAATGTCTTTAAATGCCAATCCCAATGCATCTTTTTCATTATCGATGTGTATATTAAAATCACCAACAATTAGTACTTTATCTGCAGTCAATATTAATTCTGATAGAAAGTCCGCAAATTCTTTGATAAAGTCTGTATGGTGCCCTGGTGGCCTGTATACAGTAGCCAGCACAAATCTCAAACGTGATTTATCGTTTACACCAGGGTTCACCAATCTCGGTCCTGGAGGGCCGCTGTCCCTGCAGAGTTTAGCTCCAACCAGCTCCAACACACCTGTTCGAAAGTTTCTAGTATGCCTAGTGAGACCTTGATTAGCTGGTTCAGGTGTGTTTAATTGGGGTTGGAGCTAAACTCTGCAGGACAGCGGCCCTCCAGGACCGAGATTGGTGAACCCTGGTTTACACTATATATTTTTACATTAAGCACCAATGCTTCAAAAGAATTATATTTAAAACTTGATTTCTTAGTGGTTTTGAAACTATTACTATAAATTACAGCAACACCACCCCCTTTGCGTTTCAGATGAGGCTCATGTTTATAACAGTAATCTTGCGGGGTTGATTCATTTAAAGTAATGTAATCGTTTGGTTTTAGCCAGGTTTCTGTCAAACACAGCACATCTAGGTTATTATCTGAAATCATATCATTAACAACGAGTGCTTTTGAAGTAAGTGATCGAATATTCAGCAACCCAAAATTTAGCATTTGCTCATCTGTATTATAGCTGTTTTTTATTTGTTGAACATCAATTAAATTTTTAACCTTAGATGGGTTTAAACGTTTTTTGGATTTCCAAGTTCGGGGAACAGACACAGTCTCTATATGATGATAGCTAGGTGAAAGAGGCTCTATGTGATGGGATTTATCTGACCTTGGTGACGCGAGGCCGCTAGCAGACGGTCGGTTAAGCCAGTCTGTCTGCTTCCTGACCTGAGCCCCAGATTGTCATGTTTGAGCTCTAAGACTATGAGCCATATTACTAGAGAGAAGAGCAGCACCATCCCAGGAGGGATGAATACCATCTCTTTTCAACAGGTCAGGTTTGCCCCAAAAACTTTTCCAATTGTCTATGAATTCTATATTATTAAGCGGACACCACTTAGACAGCCAACCGTTAAGCGAACACAATCTACTAACTATCTCATCACTCCTGCGAACAGGAAGGGGGCCAGAGCAAATTACAGTCCTTGACATCGTACTTGCAAGTTCACACACCTCTTTAATATTCATTTTGGTGATCTCCGACTGGCGGAGTCGAACATCATTAGTGCCGACATGAATAATGATCTTAGAGAATTTACGATTAGCATTAGCCAGCACTTTTAAATTTGCTTTGATGTCAGGCGCTCTGGCTCCCGGCAAACATGTGACTATGGTGGCTGGTGTCTCTATTTTCACGTTCCGTGTAATAGAATCGCCAATAACTAGGGCACAATCATTCTCAGTGGGTGTTTCACTGAGCGGGGCAAATCGATTTGTTATGGTAATCGGAACGGAAGAGTGGTTTTTAGATCGGCGACTAGAGCGATCCCTCCCTGTCACCCATTTGCCTGGCTGCACAGGCTCTACTTCAGCCGGAACCGACTCATGTAAAGAGTTCACTATGCTATGCGCATCCAAAACATCTAAAGCACTAGCACTCTTACTATCCTCAATTAAAGTTTGGATGCGTGTTTCTAATTCTGAAATCTTCTCTGTCAACCTAACTGTCTCCTTACATTTATCACATATAAATCCTATATTGCCGACAGAGAAGGCTATGCTAAACATGTGACATGAAGTGCAGGTGACAATAACAGGACAAGACATTACTCACCGTGTTTGTTGACTGATTCTTACTCACCTGAGCTTTTTATGAACTCAAAGGCGCGGACGCGCGAGAGAAAAATAAATAAATAAAAATAGCTGAGCGCACGGGTGGCGCGTTAACAGGCTAGCGAATTACTAGCGTTTTGTGCTAGTAGTACTAATAACAGAAGCTAGCGATGTCAGGTTAATCTGAGATGTTGGGTATAATGTAGTAGTATAAACAACTAAAAATGGTAGTAAATGATGGTTCAAAACAAAGAAATACAAGGCTAAGATGGAGCTTACAGCACCGAAGCAAACAAACACACTCACAGCAGGCAGCGAGGCAGACAGGAGCAATCGATCAGCGAGCAATCGAGCAATCCAGCGAGCAAAAATGTTCACATGTTAATGAAATCTGATGTAATATTATAATGTGTATTTGGCTTGCTGTCCGGGGGGAGGGCTCCGAGCTCGGAATTCGGCCCGACCCCAGAGTACTCCCCCCTATGAATGTATAGATCATGGGTATCTATGAGCAGACCCATCTGAATGTGAGGTGATGGGGTGGTGGCGGGATGCTGAGAAATTTGTCATGAGACAGGAGGTAAGCGAAGGCTTTATTTATACTGGCTTCTTCTTGTGCTGATTGGATGATTACCTGAACATGCTCCTCCTGAACTTTGTTACATAAAACTTAATTTCACGAGTTCACATGTTAATGAAATCTGATGTAATATTATAATGCGTATTTGGCTTTCTGTCCGGGGGGAGGGCTCCGAGCTCGGTATTCGGCCCGACCCCAGAGTACTCCCCCCAAAAAGGCCAGATGAACGCAGGACAGCGAGCGTAGAATTTATCCCCCCAAAAAGTGAAGGGTATGTATTTACCAAGGAACGAGCTTGCCTATTCGACTGGGAAGGCTCTCGCAACGTCCGACGGGAACTTGGATGCTCACAGCATCGGACGGATGAGCCCGTTCTGCAGTTGAACTGACAGCTCGATGACGCAAGAATTATGCGAGCGTGAATTTGTGAACGAGTTTAACCATTCACCCAGGAGGGCTCTCGCAGCATCCGACGGGAACTTATATGCTCACGGCATCGGACGGGTAAGCCTCGTCAGGTTGAACGGAGGGCGCCCGCTGGACTCGGTCGGGAGGGCTCAACCGGCGCTTCGACGGGGCTGGGGCATGGGAATAGACCCCTCACGGCCCGACGAATGGGGAGCCCACCTAGCGACACGAGCGCGGCCGTCCGGCGACGACTAAGACAGGCAGGCTCTCACTGCAATTCGAACGGGAGGGCTCGACCGGCGCTTCGGAAGGGGGACTGAGCCCGGCCCACGAACGGGGAGCCGTCACTGCGTGCGAATGGGGGAGCCTGCAATTGTTTGTAAAAATGCTATATTATAGATAAAATTATTGAAGCGAGTGTAAATACGGCGAGCAAAATAGATTCAGAAAGTGGGTTTGTACTGGTATCGGTGCGGGAAGTGACGAAGGATGTGACGTTGCAGGTGATGGAAATGAATGATCTAATTAGTTAGGGCTTGGTGAGCATTTCTGATGTGGAAGCGGCTGGATCTAATATAAGTTTTGAAAGCTTCAGATGACCAGCGACCGAGGGTTTGAATTTGTTGATGGGAGAGACCTTTTTGTGCGGCTGTGGTAGCTGCTCCGATACGGAATGAGTGGCTAGAGAAATTATCTGCTGTGACGCCGGATTTGATGAGGACTGCTTTAAGGTGCTTTTGGAACCAGAATCTCATAGCTGGATGAATGGAGTCGTTAGTGAAGAGTGGGTCGAGTGGGGATTTGGACGTGGAATGTTTGTACTGCAGGTAGTTAAAAAGAGCATGGTACGGTTGGATGGGAGTTTGTAAATTGAAAATATAAATGAAGTGACCTTTTTTTTAGCTCTGTCAGTTTTACTTTGTTTAATGAAGAATGATATGGTTTCATGATCTACGATCTGTAGGTCTGAAATTGTAGGATGAATGTTTGGGTCGAATAAGGAAGTGATGGTCAGTTCGGAGCAGCGGAGGAAACCGAAGAATGCTAGGATGAACATAGCTTCTAATGTATAGGCGGTGTTGGTGGAGTGGTATCCAAGACGGAGTGATGAAATGCATTTGGTGAGTATATCGATTGTGATTGGTTGTCTGGTGTCTGGGCGAGTGGGGCGGGTTCTTTGTATTCCCTTAATTAGAAGGGACGTTTGGGAGTTATTAATTGCAGGTGCAGGTTTACCGTGGATTAATTTATGGAAGAACTGAATGCCGCTTAGATAGCTTTTTATGGATCCGGCTTGGAGACCTTTGACTTTATGAAGATGAGATATGAATGAGGTAACTAATAAAAGAGAAAATTCGGGAAACAACAGGTTGTGAGAGAGGTGGAATGATTTGAACGATTTCCACGCGGTGTAATATGTTTGCAGGGTTCTGGGAGAAACTGCTTGGAGGATGGAATCGATGGACGGATTTTAGTGGATGGTTTATGGGAAGATCAGCTGAGAATAAGGAGGTACTGGGATTGGAGTGGGGTCTGCTTCTGGTGCCAGCGTCCTGAATTTCTGAAAAGAGAAACGGGAGAGAGAGTCAGCTATTTGATTTTGAGCCCCTGGGACGTGTTTTGCAGTTATTCAGAACTGGTCACATGCGGAGATCCAGATGAGGCGTCTGAGGAGTGGCATTAACGCAGGTGAGTGAGAACGACCTTTGTTAATACAGTGTACGGTTGCTTCGTTGTCGCAATGGACTTGGATGCTTTTGGTTGACCACTCTTTCCCCCATAGGGAAGCTGCGACAACGATCGGGTAGAGCTCGAAAAGGGCCGAGGAGGCTGAAGACTGGGGTGTGTCTAGTAGCTGAGGGGGCCAGGGAGACGCGAACCAGCGTCCTTGGTAATAGCCGCCGAAGCCGATCGAGGGAGCTGCGTCTGTAAACAGTTTGATATCAAGGGGGAGAGAGATAAAGTCGTCGTAAAAAAAAGTTAAGCCGTTCCACTGGTTAAGGAAATGAATCCATAATTTTAGCTCGTTTTTGGACTCATCAGAAAGGATGATCCGATCTTCCAGAGCATGAACGGATGAAGAGAGGGCGAGAAGATGCGCGATAAAGGGGCGGCCCTGTGGAATAATGCGTATGGCATAATTTAGGTGGCCCAGCAGCGAGAGAAGTTCGCGTTTTAAACAATCTGTGCTGTCTGTAAAATTGGATGCGATTAAGATGATACGATCGATTTTTTCCTTAGGCAGTGAGGCCTGGAATTTAACTGAGTCCAGATTGATGCCTAGGAACTCGATGGATGTAGTTGGACCCGATGTTTTCTTCTGGGCTAACGGAATCCCTAGCTTGGCGAAAACTTTATGCACTGTGAGGAGGTGAGCCTCGGGGATGGCGTCGTATGGTGAAATTATTAGGAAATCGTCGAGCAGATGGAGAAGATGAGGAATTGCATAATTATTGGAAAGAATCCAACATATAGCTTCGGAGAGAGTGTCAAAAAATTTTGGGCTGCTTTTGCAGCCGAAAGTTAGGCGCACAAGTTTACACCGAATAAGTGCCACGAATCAGGGTGGATTGGCATTACTTTGAAAGCAGAGGAGATATCTACTTTTGCAAGCCATGCGCCTCGTCCAGCTATTTTAATCATGGTTATGGCTTGTTCGATGTCATGATAGTTGAGAGAATATTCTTCAAGAGGGATGAGACTATTGATGCTCGGATATGGAGAATTATGGGGGGCTGAAAGGTCTATTATCAACCGCTTTTTTCCCGAGAATTTCCTGGTAGCCACGCCTATAGGGCTGATGCGAAATTTGTCAAACGGGGGAGCCTCGAAAGGGCCTATCATAAAACCGGATTCAATTTCTTTTTTAATTAGTTTATCTACTACTTCAGGCTCCGCTAAGGAGGACTGAAGATTAGCGCAGATAATGTTTTGCATGGGATGACTTTCTACGCCGGGTTTAAAGCCTTGATTGAGACCTGTCAGAAAACAATTTGTGAAGTTGACATCTGGGTGGTGTGATAATTCCTCGGCCAGGCGGAAAACATTCACAGGAGTCGAGAGATAGTTTTTTGCATTTTTATTAACAGATTTTTTGACTGGGCACCACGCGGGCGTGTGCACCGCCACAGTAATCACAGACGTGGAGAAAACGACAACGTTGTCTTGGGCATCTCCCTTCATTGAAGTTTCTGCAAACTTGTCTGTCGGGTGCCGTGTATGGTGCTCTGATCGAACAATCTTCTCTTGCGGGTCGCGGGACGTAACTTGTGGATTTTATGGCATTCTGCTCTGAGCAGGGAGGGATCGATGGATTGATTTGGGGGCATGGCGTGGTGACATGGCTTGTGGATCTGCAGATTGCGCAGGAGATGTTTCTGCACCCGAGGAAGACTCGGTTATGGAGATCAGTGTCCAACGCTCCCCAATAGGGACACTGATTCCATTGGGAAACGCGGACGGCGCATTTTGCGGAAAACAATTTATGGTAAGTATAGAAATGACTACCCCCATAAGACAACGCGAGCTCCGCTATGATAGCAAGATAATCGTTTAGCTCGCGCCGTCTATGGGGGAAAGTCGAGCATATAATTTCTGTATAGCGGCTGAAAGCGATACAGAATTCGGCCAGTGATAATGTGCGTGATAATGTGCGTATTTTTTAGAGTGACTGAGATATTGCCACAGTCCACTTGGTGATTGGACTCGACTGGGGGAAACAGGGACAGGAGAGAACCCAAATCTACGTCTGCACCTGCGAGGATTTGGGCTCTGATGTTGTTCGTCACTGGAGGAGGTTCTGCGGCAACTGCATTCGGAGGGGCTGGTTGAGGAGTGGCTGAGAAGAGAGAGAAAGGAGAACGCACTTGGAGTGGGTTAAAGGGAGGAAAAGTCGGGGCTGTGGCGGATTGCGGAGGCATCCTCGCGCAGAGATCGGCCCCCGGGATAGAAGGAGGAGGAATAGGAAGAGCATAGTGTGGAAGGGGAAGGGGAAGGAAATGCGCCGGCGATTGACCGGCTAACAGAGGCATCCTCACGTTAGGGTGAGCACCTGGCGCTTGGGAAGGAGGAAAACTGAAAGAATTAGAAGGGAAGAAAAACATTTGGGGATCTTGTGTGAAAGTAGAATTGCAGAGATCTGTAGCGTGAGGTACCACGGTGGGAGGGGCTGAGGAGAGGAGTTGACCCGGAAAAGGTTGGCGCCCTTCCGCGACTGGATCCGGGGCGCGGCCCAGGCTAGCGGAAGGTCTGCGACGATGTGGCACGGGGGTGGGGCCTGGCGCTGCGGGTGAGGAAGGTGTAGACGCTGCGGGACGAGCGATCGGGGCCCAGCGGGCCTTGCTCATTCGAGCAGATGGGATTGGAGCTGAAACAGAAGGGTGAGAAGATTGTAAGGTGACATATAAATCAAACAACTCTGCTTTTTTCATCCTGCGGGAAAAATTTGCATCTGAATTAATTAAGGCTTGTCTCAGCCCCTTAACTGTCCACTTCCCTATGGGAGGGATGTTTGGGTGCACTGAAAGGTGGGAAGGCGCGGAGGAAGATGATGAGGAAGATGATGAGTTCCTTGCTGGCGGTGGTGAGGGGAGTCTTCGGCGTCTCAGAGTATGTGGAGAGGATCTAGAGGGTCGGCGTCCCCTGTTTGAGGATGGAGGCTCAATGTTGTTAGCTGCTGGGGAGGAAAAGGTCGCTGGATCAGCGGTTTGCGATGGAGACACCTCCGTGATGAAAGACTCATTGTCGGAGGGGAAGAGCTCTAACTCGGAAATGACGGCACGAAGGCGGAGTCCGATGCTGAGAAATTTGTCATGAGACAGGAGGTAAGGGAAGGCTTTATTTATACTGGCTTCTTCTTGTGCTGATTGGATGATTACCTGAACATGCTCCTCCCGAACTTTGTTACATAAAACTTAATTTAATACCACGTCTTTTTCACCTGGGTAATAAAATATTTTGACTCAGATCAATATTTCATGTCTAGTTATTTACTTATTACATGGCAAATAGCCATGTAACAGAGTCCTGCACGGGTCCGATTTTATAAATCCGCACCCGCCCGTACCCGCAGTGCTTCAAACCGCATCCGACCCGTTTTCCGACAGCAGCACTAATTAAAATCCGCACCCGACCCGACCCGCTTAAAACAGAACCGATACCCGACCCGCACCCGAAATAAAATCAGTTTAGCCAATCACATTATAGACACAATTACAAAAATGTTTATTGCCAGGTCATACAGAAGTTATTACATGACAATTAACACAAGGACAACTTCAGCCGAAGCTGTCAAAAGGCCGGTACATGAAGAACATGGCAAACGTTACCACAAAACTGAACACATTACCACAAAACCACAAAAGCCTTAACATTTTACCAATCGAACAGACGCGGCTACAACACTATATGCCACGCAATTTCGTCTAGCCTACATCTGACAATTTTGGGTTCAAACACGCCCTGTACACCACACACTTAACAATGTTAAATTTGAAAAATACTGTTCGATAGAACTGCTTTGTTACCACAGTATCTGCGTGCTTCCTCGGCGATGAAGTTCCACATTTGCGGCTATCCAACACGAAAATGCATGCAGCAAATAAGCCTTTCACAATACTTTCTTCAGATAACTCCAAATTTCTCCCACATAGTGGATTTGATTTTTTATGACGTATTGTCGACAACTTTACAATCTCCACTTGTTATTCTTTTCTTCAACTCCTCAGCATCCATCTCAATGACTGCAAGCAGATCGCGCGTGTGCGTGCGTGCGCGGTTATGATGCATTTTTAAAAGTGAAAGTAGCCTAGGTAACGTTATAGATTCCTGGAAGGGTGTGGCGCGTCGGCACAAATAAACTGATGTGGATTTTAAATTATTTTATCAACTTGAAATACAGGCATATTTTTGTAGATGTGTTCCTAAAAATATGCATATGATTTTTTGCATGTGATTGTTTTAAACCCGTGTTTAGACCCGTGTTTCCCCCGTGTCCGACCCGACCCGCACCCGTATCCGACACGATTGGATATTTTTCACCCGTTTGAGCAAAATTTGTGGGTACCCGAACCCGTGCAGGACTCTACCATGTAATAAGTGGGATAATGTGTATCCAGACGGTTGTTATCGCAGAATAAACCCCTTCAGGATCCTGATCACCATGGCAGGGTTTATTCTGTGATAACAACTGTCTGGATGTACATTATCCCTTACATAACACATTTCTACAATGGTATTGGTAACTAAAAACATTTGCTTGACACATCCACATCCCTGGCTGTCAGTATACACTATAATTTCATTTAACATTCAAAGTTTTGGAGTTGGCAAGATATGATTTTGAAAGAAATATCTAGCTCACCAAAGATGCATTTATTTGATTTTTAAAATAACTGTTTTTTTTTTTCTCAATATATTTTAACATTTTATTCCTGTGATGACAAAACTGAATTTTAAGCATCCATTACTCTAGTTGTTACAAAGGTGAGTCGAGTAGAGCCCAAATGCAGTTTATTATAGCAAATAGTGATACTTTCGAAACCTTTGCTAATCATTTGTTTCAAACCAGTTATTCGGAGCGCATATCAAACTGCCAAAGGCACATGATTTCAGTAAACAAGGCTGCATTACGTCATTACTGTTTCAAAATGTTTAAAATTTTTAATAGATAGCTGCTAGGGGGAGATGATCTATGGCTGTGTTTACACTTGGCATTAACATGCGATCACCGTGATCTGATCAAGCAGATCGGATCATAAGCCAAACAGGACACACTGTGTTTACACCTGTCCATGTCAAGTGGCTTCTGTATCTGGATAACAGATTGGATCACATTCGCATTGATTCCCATGAAAAAAAAATGAAAAAAGGGATGGCTCCGGACCGGTGCTAAGACCTGAAGTGGTGGGTTTTCTTTTAAAAACAGTTTTCAGCTGGGGTACATTTTACAAATCTTGCAAAATGAGGAGGATGAAGGGAAGTAGGCTACTAATGTGGATATGCCGTAATGGAAACAGTACAGAGAAACGTATTGGTCCGAGAAAAATACGCGTTCTTTACAGTAAATGAATGGTTCTGCAACTTTCGGGTGTGAAGGAAAACATTTCAGTTTATTTGCGAATTGCGATGTACTTCGCACTCGACTGTATCACAAAACCACACAGCTCTAAGTTCTGGAGAGAAGAGGGGGAATAATGACAGTGGCCGGGGTTTTGTGTGACGTCCACCAGTGAATGCAGACAAGATGGCTGGATTGCGTTTACATCACTGAGATCCGATCACAATGCGTCCTTGACTACCTCCGAACCTGGACACGCTGATCAGATAACATTCCGCTCAGAAGCTCGTTTACACTTGTCTTTTCAATGTGTATGTAGACAACATCTGGATACAGGTCGCATGTTAATACCAAGTGTAAACGCAGGCTTATGTGAACCCATGAACCAGTGTCTATTATTTTTACCTAATCTCTGATTAATTTAATAAATTTGTAGACATTTAATGACAAGTTTGTACAGCCCCATTTCCAGAATAGTTGTGGCATTTTGTAAAATGCAATAAGAATCTGTGATTTGTTCATTCTCTTGAACCTTTATTTAACTTACAAATGTACAAAGAAAATATTTCCAATGTTTTCACTGACCAACTTAATTTTATTTTGTAAATATAAACAAGTTTTGATTTTGATGGCTGCAACACACTCCACAAAAGTTGGGACAGAGGCATGTTTGCCACTGTGTCACATCACCTTTCCTTTTAATTACACTTTTTAATCATTTGGGAATTGAGGATACTAATTGTTGCAGTTTTGCAAGTGGAATATTTGCCCAATCTTGTCTGATACAAGACAGCTGCTCAACATTCTGTGGTCATCGTTGCCTGATACACCTTTTCAAGATTGGTCATACATTTTCAATAAGAGACAGATCTGGACTGCAGGCAGGCAGGTAGGCAGGCACATCCCTTCGATGGTGCAGAGTTTCTAGAAACCACTCAGTTTCAGCATGTGCAGAATGAGGCCTGGCATTGTCTTGCTTCCCAGGAAAGATGTCATCTTGATGGCAGTTTATGTCTCTGTACAATCCAAATATATGCCTCCATGTCAGTGATACCTTCACACAAATCCAAGTCACCCATACCAATTGCACTGATGCACCCCAATACCAGGACAGATGTTTGCTTTTGTGACTGAGAACTAGATGTCTGTTTTTCCCCAAAACAAGCTGAAACATGGACTCATCTGACCACAGCAAACATTTCCACTGTCTTCTAGACCATCTGAGATGAGCTCGGGCCCAGAGAACTCGGCGGCATCTCTGCATAGTACTGATGCATAGCTTTCTCCTTGCTTAACAGAGATTCAAGTGGCATTTCTTCATGCAGCGTCAGACTGTGTTAAGTGAAAATGGTTTTCTAAAGTACTCCTGAGCACATGTGGCTGTATTTAACAGAGTAGCATGATGGTTTCTCATGCAATCCCGTCTGAGGGCTCTAAGGTCACGCACATTCATCGGAGGTGCACACAGGTCTCCTGCCTTGCCCTACACAGACTGAGATTTCTCTGGATTCCCTGAATCTTTTCACAATATTACGTGTGGCAGATATTGAAAGACATAAATTCTTTGCATTTCAAATGCATGTGATTTTTAAATTGTTTGACAAAGTGGTGAGCCATGACCCATATTTGCTTGCAAAGACTGAGAAGCTCCTTTTTCACCCAAACATGATACCCTCACCTATTACCAATTCCTGTTTCAAAGAGTTGGATAATCTAACCTTTATAATCTTTTCACTTTTATTTGTCCTCTGTCCCAACTTGTTTGTAGTGTGTTGCAGCCATCAATATCACAATTTGTTTATATTTACAAAATATAATTATGTTGGTTAGTGAAAACACTGGAAAACTTTTCTATGTATTTTTGTCAGTTAAAAAAGGTTCAAGAGAATTAACAAATCACAGATAGTGAATTTTATTGCATTTTACAAAATGCCCCAACTTTTCTGGAAATGGGGCTGTATAATGAAAAAGAAGAGTTTTCTCTTACTGGTATGATTAATCAAGCTCTACATAGCACAAAACAAAACAAGCCCCAAATAACACGTATTATAAAGACACTTCACATTTAATGGTATTAGATGATTTGTTTATTGCATCTAATATGTTACACCTGTTTTGTAAAAGGTGTTTTTAATGCATGTTTTGAGTTGAGTTGTCATAGCATTTACATCGTTCTGACCAGCAAGCATCACCAGCGTGTGGCATTTTGAATGCTGTGAATCATTTTCCGAAGCAATCGTTTCAATTGATTCAAAGTTTCGAAAAGCTTTGTTTTTCTCATCACAAACAGCAAAGAACAAAAAAATAAATAAACAATACCAGACAATGATTTGACTTAATTTAACATAAGGTAGTTATAAACAAAGCTAGACAAAATGAGAGCTATTGCTGTGTTCACGTCATGCCATAATTATCGTAGTCTTGAAATCATAGATATGTATATGTAGATTCCACATTCGACCGCTCCAAATACGTCGCTCACCCACCATCTTGGAATGGTCAATGTGTCTTCACTCACATTAAGAATGTATGATGCCACAACATTGCACAGTTTCTGGTTGTGAAACCACCAATATTTAAATTCTCAAAGAAAATGGATACCCTTTCACAGGTGAGAATGTGTTGGTTTGCGTTTTTATATGTATTAATTCAATATTACAGGTTTTTATATAGTAACTTTTTAATGTAGTGTTAGCTGACGCCTTCGTCGTGTGTATTGTGTTAGTTTAGCAAAATCATCTGCTGAAGTCTGTTGCAGATATAAATATCTACGATAACTACGATTGCAGACACACAGTGAACTTGCTCATGAATGTTCACGGACCAGCTTTGACCGTTCCAATATGGCGAATGTCTTACGTATAGTGGTTCATAGAAACAACTGCTAATGAGGAATTTATGTTATATATTTATATTTTTATAATATATGTATTTATATATATATATATGTGTATATATATATATGTATATATATATATATATATATATATATATATGCTTGAGATGACAACGCGTATGTCACAGTTGTGTTCTGTTTACCGGTAGTTTGTTTTCATTGGACTTGTCTGCCTGTCTTCTTATCACCTGTCGTCTTCACAGTTATTATCTGTGCATCTGTATCACCTGTGTCTAGTTAAGCATCATCATCATCATCATCATCATCATCATCTGTATCACCTGTGTTCTGTTATTCAGTGTTCATCTGTGTTAGTATTTAAGTTCCTTCAGTTCTGTCAGTCTTGGTCCGTTCTCCATTTGTATTTGGTGTGTGTGAACTTTCTGCCCGTTCTGTACCAGTTTAAGTTGTAAGTAAAAGTTTGTATTGGAACTTTAATTCTCCTTCGTCTTCTTCTGCCTGCACCGCACCCTGACAGCGTGACATTCTATTCAGAGCTGTTCACGTCATTGGACTGGGAACAATGTGTTTCTATGACAACACTGCCTAACTGAACCTGCAGTGGTCATGTGGTACATGTAGGAGCTGTCGGAAAATCCCCTGTGTTGAACCAGAGGAACCACATGGTAAGATCACTTGAGGGAACTTGACATGGACAGGAGACACATGACAATGACTAATTTCAAAATAAAAGTCATGAAAATTTGAACGTGAAACGAAACCCAAAACAGATATGGCAGAAGTCTTCAGTGTCACATGATCCTTCAGAAAAAATCTAACTTGCTGATTTGTTCCTCAAGAATCCTTTCAGTTTTTTTTGTTTAATATTTTGTAGAAACCATTATTAATTTTTTATTTTTTTTCAGGATTCTTTGATAAATCGAAAGTTTTTAAAATAGAAATTTAGAAACAATAGAAAGTGAACAATTTGGGGGCGCTGTTGGACACCGAGTATGTAGGACCTGTCTCCCTTTTGCTCAGCGAGTTTGTGTTTATTTTAACTTTACAACACAGTTTCTTTTCACTAATTTGGCCGGTGCGCAATTGTGACAAGTACTTGGTCAGTTTCGGTGTGTTTGAAGGGAATTTCAACCGACTATGGCAGCTGCACGTGGAAACTCGGCTCGCACAGGCCGTGCTAAGGCTTCTCCCTCGACTGAGCCCGCATCTCCGCCGAAGGTGGTCACGGACCCCGAGTGTGCGCCCAATTTAGATCACCTCCGGGCTATGTTAGACCAGTTGAAAGGGGACATTTGCGGCAAAATAGACTCGCTGTCTTGCGAGCTTCGTGCGGACATTTCTTCGGTAAGAGAGGAGCTTAGCCACGCAATTGAACCGATGCAACAAAAACTTAGCTCTCATGATCAAGCTATCACGGAGTCACTGACCACAGTGACCTGCTAACTTCACTGGATTCAACAGTTTCCACGCTGAAAGCCGAGGTTAAACTGCTGACCGATAAATGTGAGGACCTGGAGGGTAGAGCGAGGAGGAACAACATACGGCTGGTAGGTGTGCCGGAGGGGGCCGAAGGTGCGCGCCCAACCGAATTTATTGCCCAGCTGCTGATGGACTCCCTCGGCCTGGATGAGTTGCCCCTGCTCGATCGTGCGCATCGCACTCTCCGATCCAAGCCCAGTGATGGTAAACCACCCCGACCCTTTGTGATTCGTGTGCACTTTTTTCACGTGAGGAATGACATTTTACGCCGGGCCAGCGAGGCTCCTCTTCTCCACCAAGGCAAAAAACTGTTTCTCTTTCCTGACTATACTTCGTCAGTTGCGAAGAAACGTGCTGCATTCACGGACGTTAAACGTCTGTTACATTCGTGTCCTGGAGTGAAGTTCGGATTGAGGTTTCCAGCGACTTTGAAGATCACTCTTCCTGGTGGAGCTACACACACCTTTGAGGACCCAGCCACTGCAATGGACTTTGTCAAGGTGAACTTAAAGTCTGGTGTCTCTTCTGGAGCTACAGTTTGAAAGCGGCTGGCAGTTTGTTCGGTAAACTGGGGGTTAATTTAACCCGTTCTCTGTTGGTAAGCTGCCTTGCTTAAGGTTTGTGTCACTTGGACTTGAGTCACTTTTCATATTTTGCTACTGTGTTTGTTTACATATTTATTTTATGCTTTATTACAAACTCGCATGAGCACTACTGGTTTGTGCTGTTAACGGAGCGTGTTAGGATGTTTTTGGTAGTTTGTGGGATTTGCTCGCGTCTTGTTTGGGAAGACGCTTCAGCTTGTGGGGTGGTGGGTGGGTGTGTGAGGAGTTCTCCCTTTTTCTCTCGCTGTGTTTTTTGTTTTGTTTAGTCAGGTCGCCCATGTTTTAATTTATTTCTGTGACTGTTATACATTCCATGCTGCAGTGTACACTAATACTTGACTAGCGTGCAGCAGTCTAGGATGCCACGACAATCAGGGACAGGACTCAAATTTGTTAGCTGGAACTGTAATGGTCTAAATCAGCCTATTAAACGTAGCAAAGTTCTTCACCATCTTCAACAATTAGGTGCTCATATTATCTTCCTTCAAGAGACTCACCTAAAATCTTCCAGCCATATCAGATTAAAGGGGAGGTGGGTCAGTCAAGAATTTCATTCTAGTTTTATTGGTAAATCTAGGGGGGTTGCAATTTTGATTCACAAATCGGTTCCTTTTGTTTGCTCTAATGTAATAGCTGACCCCAATGGAAGGTTTGTGTTTGTAACAGGACAGCTATATAGTAATTCTGTGATTCTGGCTAATGTGTATGGTCCAAACTGGGATGACGACAATTTTTTCCATCAATTGTTCGCCAAATTACCTGACATGTCCACACATCTACTTATTATGGGGGGTGACTTCAATTGTTGGCTTAATCCTGTATTATGCTGCGTTCACACCAAACGCGAAAATGCGTCTGGCGCGAGTGATTTCAATGTTAAGTCAATGGTAAGACGCGTTTACGCGCGTCTGGAGGTCTTGCGGCGCGAATGAGGCGTTTAGCGCGGCGCGGTAGACGCGAATTCGCCTCATTCGCGCGTCTAGTTCGCGCGAGTGACGCGAATTGAGCGTCTGGCGCGTTTCGCGCGTTAAGCGCGAATTGTGCTTTTTGTGCATCACGCGTTTGACGCGAATTCGCGTCTGCCGCCCGAGTTGAAAAATCTGAACTTCTGCGTCAATTCGCGCCGCGTTAACCAATCAGGAGCCTGCCTGCATGCTGCTGTCACGTGGTGAACTGACAGTTTAATGTTATTTTATGTTTGGCCTCAATAAATTATTTAGTAATATGACTAAAATGCACAACAAAGCAAATCTTTCACATAAAAACTCGATTTCAATATGAGAGATAGCCTACTCATTTGTATTGAATGCTATTTATTCCATATCTATTCTAGATTAGCCTATATGAAGCTTTATTAATCTAATGTAAAGACACCAAACACAATTAAGTGTATAAAAACTTTTCAAAAAAATCACAGGACAGGTTTCACTTTTGGAGGCTGGCTCCATTTATTATCAAAACAAAAATAAATGACAGATTAGGTGCGGGAGAGGGTGAACCTCGCGCCGGACTGTACAGCGCGGGCTCGTCATGCAGAGACCACTCGAGGCCGAGGCTTTATACGGCCTACGCTGTCCTCGTCAGCGTCCTCACCGTTAGGTCCCCCAAACCTACCTCCTGGAGCAAATTGTGAAACTCCTGAAACCCTCTGGAGGTTTTGGTGGACCCGAGTACAGCGACGATGTCCCCTACGCAGCTGTTTCTGCTCTCCAGAGCATATAAGAGCGGTGACTCTCTCGATTAATGCTAATGCTAATGCTCGATAAACATCTAAAAAAGATGGCCGCCAACAGCTTTCGAAACTTTCGCCCCCGGACTTTGCCTTTGACGCGCGTGATTTTTTGATTTTACGCGCGTCAATTTCGCTCTTGACGCGCGAATGCACACAAAGTGGTCACGCGTATAACTAGACGCGGCAGGCGCGAATTTTGACGCATTTTCGCGTTTGGTGTGAACGCAGCAAAAGATCGCTCTTCTACTAGACCAGGAGTGCCCTCAAAGTCCTCGAAGACCATTTTATCCTTTATGGATGAGTTCTCGGTCTCTGATCCATGGCGCTTTCTTAATCCGTCTGGTAAAATGTATTCTTTTTTTCTCTCGTACATCACTCCTTTTCTCGTATTGATTATTTTCTCCTGGACAACCGTTTTCTCCATTCTGTTCAGTCTTGCTCTTATGATACTATTCTAATATCAGATCATGCTCCGACCACATTGGAGTTATTCATACAGGAGTGCAAACGTACGTGCCCCCCTTGGCGTCTCAATACGTGCTTGCTATCTAATGAGGATTTTGTTAAGTTTGTTTCTAATCAAATTGACTTTTTTCTTACTACCAACAGAACTCCAGGGATCTCAGCCTCCCTTCTTTGGGAGACTTTGAAAGCATACATTAGAGGTGAAATTATTTCATACAGCAGTTATGAGAACAAACAAAGGAAAAAAAAATTAAAGGAATTGAGGTTACGAATCTCCCAGCTTGATAATATTTATGCTTCCTCCCCATCCCCTAACATATATAAGGATCGTCTCTCTCTTCAGGCTGAGTTTGATGTTCTTTCTACTAAAGAGGTTGAGGAGCTCTTATTTAAGGCTAAATATTGTCATATGAATCTGGGGATAAGGCGTCCAAACTTTTGGCCCATCAGCTTCGACAGGCTTCCTCCTCTCAGCAGATTTCACAAATTCATACTCCTTCTGGCGTCACAACCGATCCCCAAAAAATTAATGATAAGTTTAAACGGTTTTACTCCTCTTTATATACTTCTGAGGTTGGGTCTGATCTGTCAGCCCTGGATAGTTTTTTTGACTCACTGGAGTTGGTTAGGGTAGATGCTGATACTGCTGTGCAGTTAGAGGGCCCAATCACCATAGATGACCTTAAACGGGCAACATTTTCTATGCAGTCTGGAAAATGTCCAGGGGTCTCATTTATAAAGCGTGCGTACGCACAAAACGGGTCTGGAAACGTACGTACGCCAGTTCCCACGCAAAGGTTGTGATCTATAAAAAACAAACTTGACGGGAGAATGTGCGCACCTTTAAGCAAACTTTGAGCCGTGCGTACGCACATTCTGGAGACAAAGGGAATTGGCGACACCGATGGTGAGCTGGAGTTAAGTGTATTTTTGGTCACTTTTAGACAGAAAATCTAAAGAAATTAAACATATACAGAAAGATAATACAAATATAATTTCACTCACCAAGCCTGTCACTTGAAGCAAATATCCATCCCTTCTTAAATGTCCGCGCCAGCGAGCGTGTTGAGCCGTTTAGTGAAACTGACGCAAATAACAGTTTAAATAAATAAAATAATGATTTAAACTATGTTTTACTTCTGATATAAACATTTAGATTAAATATGCCATTCAAATTAATGGAGTTAAGCACTTAAACATGAAATCATTACTGAGAAGTTACAACATTTTTATATTCAAATTCAGTCAATAGAAATATTTGTTGTGGATGCGATGTTTTTGAACACTTTTCCTGTGGCATGCTGTGTTTTAATGTTTTAACCACAGAGATAATTTCTTATCATGATAATACAAGATTGTCTGAGAAAATAGTTTCGTGCAAATAATGCCCAAGACCTATCTGTTTACATTAAAAATATAAATCAATTAAAAATAAAATTCGGCCAGTGGAAAAGATTGAGAAAAACTTTCTCTGAAATGTATTTTACACTATTTGATTTATGTATTCAAAAACAAGGCAAGGATAGGCAACTACTTGATTTTTATTAATGTAATGTGTCTTGTACCGTTAAACGTTATCACGTGGATGAATAATCATATGCAAATGATATGCAGATGAGGATCTGCATAGTAAAACTAGGCGTTGTAAGCTCCATATATGGTTATTTCGGGGAGGAGACGCATGTACGCACAATCTTCCGCTGACTGGGATTTATAAAGTGAATTCTGCGCAGGTTCTGGCGTACGAACGGTTTTATAAATCTGAATATTTTTTTGCGTACGCCATTTTTGGCTTTCGGGCGCACGTACACTTTTAGTAAGGTTCCTACGCACAGTTTTATAAATGAGACCCCAGGCCCGGACGGTTTTCCGACCGAGTTTTACAAAACCTTTTTTGACAAATTAGCACCAGTTTTGATAGAAATGTTCAATGAATCTCTTACTCTTTCTAAATTACCTCAGACTCTAAATCAGGCCTCCATATCATTACTCTTAAAAAAGAATAAGGACCCTCTGTCCTGCTCAAGTTACCGTCCAATTAGTCTTTTATTTGTTGATGTAAAACTTCTGTCTAAATTATTAGCTCTGCGACTGGAATCAGTTTTGCCTTTGATAATCTCTCCTGATCAGACAGGTTTTGTCCAGAACAGACATGGGTTCTTTAATCTCAGACGACTTCTCAATGTTGTTTATAATCCTTCTACGTCAACAGGGCCGGAAGCCGTAATTTCATTAGACGCGGAGAAGGCTTTTGACAGAGTGGAGTGGAACTACCTTTTTTACGCTTTGGAGAAATTTGGTTTTGGTCAGGAGTTCATTTCTTGGATTAAGTTGCTCTATTCATCTCCTGTGGCTTCAGTCAGAACTAATGACACCCATTCAGATTATTTCCCTTTGCACCGCTCCACTCGTCAGGGCTGTCCTCTGAGTCCTCTTTTATTTGCTGTTGCTATTGAACCTCTTGCTATTGCGCTTCGTTCAGAGCCACGCATCACTGGAATAACAAGATATGGTCTTGAACAGAAGGTCTCCCTCTATGCCGATGACTTATTACTATATGTGTCCAATCTCTCTGTCTCAGTTCCAGCTGCCCTTGACATCCTTAGTTCATTTGGTCAGATTTCAGGCTATAAACTAAATTTGGACAAAAGTGAGCTGTTTCCTTTAAATCAAGGTGCCCAAAATGCTGCTCAGGGTTTCCCATTCAAAATTGTACCATTTGGCTTTAAATACCTTGGTATTCAGATTAGAGACCGATTTGTTTGATTATAATTTTGCCCCTTTGTTAGATCAGATACGGATGGACTTTCAACGGTGGTCACTGTTGCCTCTTTCCCTTGTGGCCAGAGTTAATTCGGTTAAGATGAATATTCTCCCCAAATTGTCTTACCTCTTCCAGTGCATACCTGTCTTTCTCCCTCAGTCTTTTTTTCACAAATTAGACAAATCAATCACTGAGTTTATATGGAACAGGAAGGTCCCTCGTATGCGAAAGGAGCTGTTACAGAGACCTAAGACCATTGGGGGCTTGGCCCTTCCTAACTTGAGGTTTTATTACTGGGCTTCCATCCTTAGAGTAATTCAGCTTTGGATTTCTCTGGAGGGGGCACCAGTTCCTCCTACATGGTTGAGTATGGAGATGTTTTCTGTTAAACCTGCTTCGTTGACTGCTCTCATCCACGCTCCTCTTAGCTTTTCTCCCTCCCCTTTTTGCAATAATATTTTAGTTAAATCCACTTTTAAAATTTGGAAGCAATTTCGACGCTATTTTGGTCTACAGACCTTCTCTTTCCTAGCACCTTTATCAGCTAACCCTGTTTTTCATCCTTCCTTAATTGATGGGGCTTTTTCTTTGTGGTCTGACTATGGCATCAAGGCATTTAGGGACTTGTATATTGCTGGTACTTTTGCATCCTTCTAACAACTCTCTGAGAAATTCCATTTGCCTAGACAGCATTTTTTTAGATATCTTCAAGTTCGTAGTTTCATCCGCAATCTTAGCCCCAATTTCCCAAATCTCCCAGCCGTCTCTCTAATTGACTCCTTTTTAACCCCATTGCCTACCATTAAGGGTGCTATTTCACGTTTATACAATCTTATCTATTCTTTGCAGCTTACCCCGCAGCATAAAATTAAAACCCAATGGGAGGAGGATCTAGGGGAGGGGATCTCGGAGGAGCTGTGGGATGCCATTTTGCGTCGGGTTCATTCCTCATCTATTTGTGCTAGACATGGTCTGATCCAGTGCAAAATTCTACATCGTACCCATCTCACTCGAGTTAGGCTTTCCAAAATCTATAATGATGTCGATCCCATGTGCATTAGATGTCATCAGGCTCCAGCTACCCATGTCCATATGTTTTGGTCCTGCCCTTCACTATTTAATTTTTGGACACAGATATTTAATTCTATTTCTGTTTGTACGGGGGTTCAATTTGATCCAACAGCATGTACCGCTTTGTTTGGGGTTTTACTTCCTACTTTGCAGCTTCCTAAATATATAGCTGACTTTGTAGCCTTTGTCTCCTTATTGGCTAGACGTTTGATTTTATTAAAGTGGAAGTCTCCTGCGCCGCCTTCTCACTCGTCTTGGATCAGGGACATCCTACAGTTTGTGAAGTTGGAGAAGGTTAGGTGCTCGATACATGGTTCTTGTGCAGGACTGAATTTATTTAGATTTTTCAGTGGATTTATCATTTTGTAAATGTGTATTCTAGTGAGGACTTTAATTTTGAAAAGCACAGACAACCTCTTAGTTCAGGAAGCAGGAAGTACTAGTAGTACTGCAATAGTTCAGCAAAATGTGGTAGCTGTGTGACATCTCTAAACATCACCTTTCTTTTCATCTGTTAGACGCAATGTCTGTAAGTATACAGTGTTAAATTTATTGTGTGATACATTTCAGAAGGTTATTTGATATTAAGATGTATATTTTCTAAGTTTAATTATCCTTGTGTTATTGTCAATCTGTAATTTTCCAATTTCATATTTAGTAATTGTATCTTTTGTATATTTTTACAGTTTCACAGTTGAATCATAAACTTCAGAAACGACTTGAGGTGTCCAGCGAGGTTTTTGAGTCACTGTTTAACTTACTGGATAGTTAGATGCCAGAGAATTCTAATAAGGCCAGTACAGTGAAAAGACAACAATACAACAGACTGAGAAAGACGCTCAAGAACCGTAGGGAATCAAGATTTAAACATTCCAAAGTCTCCATTACATCAATGTGATTTTTCTGCATATGATTAAGTATCATATAAGCATGGCAGAAGGTCAGACAGAGTCAGCAAATCTTAAAGGCACAGTTAAAGATGTGCACTCTGTCAGCACACATTCCTCAAAAGCATCCAGTCGTTCTTCAAGGGCATCCAGTCGCCACTCAAGTGCCAGCATAGCGGTTTTCAAAGCAAGAGCAAAAGCGGAAGCTGCGCAAGCCAGAGCAGCATATGCTAAAAGAGAAATAGAATTGAAAGTTGAACAGGCACGACTTCAAGCAACTCTGGAGGCTTTGCAAGAGGAAAAAGAAAAGGATGCTGCTTTGGTAGAAGCTCAGGTACTGGAGGAAGCATTGTTAGAAACAGAACGTAGCGCAGCCAGCAGAGTATCAGTTCCTGTTCCCATCGAGGACAGTCGAATCAGAACAGCGGATTATGTGAAAACACAATCTAAAGTCAGTAGTGGTATACTGCCATCTAGTGGAGGACAAGAAACTCAACCACCACTTCAAGCTTCTCACTTAATAAGTCCAATTAAAAGTGAGTTAGGTTTCAAAAATGTACCAATTAGTTCACAAACCTTGGACTTTGGAGCAGACATGAGTCAAAATGCCACTAAAATGCAGTACCCTCCTTATCACTACCAAATGCAGTGTAGACCTCCTGATAAAGGAGACATTACATATGACCTCGCAAAGTATCTAGCTCGTACGCAACTTGTGACAGCAGGGCTTACTTACTTTGATGACAAGCCCATTAATTACTGGGCATGGAAATCATCTTTCCAAGGTGCTATTTCTGGTCTGGGTCTTTCCCCAGCAGAAGAGCTTGATCTCTTAATCAAATACCTGGGTAGAGAATCTTCTGAACATGCACGGAGACTGAAAGCGGTTTACATCAGGAATCCATCAGGTGCGCTGATAATGACATGGCAGAGGCTTGAAGAAATATATGGTTCTCCAGAAGCAATTGAACATGCTCTTTTCGCCAAACTAGAAGACTTCCCCAGAGTGACAAACAAAGATCCACAAAAGCTTCGAGATTTAGGAGACATCCTCTCAGAACTAGAAGCTGCTAAGCTTGAAGGATACTTACCAGGTCTGGCATACTTGGACACTTCTAAGGGGGTGAATCCTATTGTGGAAAAACTTCCATATAACATTCAAGAAAAGTGGATGTCATTTGGATCCAAATACAAGCAAGAACATCATGTTGCTTTTCCAACTTTCTCAGTGTTTGCAAATTTTGTTCGTTCAGAAGCAAAAGCACGTACAGATCCTAGTTTCAGTACGTTTCCTCATGTAAAATACGAGAAAGGAGAAAGGTTTGAGAGACAAAGACAAATGCCAATATCTGTTCACAAGACTCAAATTAATCCTTCAACTAAAATACAATTTGAACAGGAAAAGAGATCAGTTAGCCCGAACAAAAGCTGTCCAATACATGGGAAACCTCATCCTTTGAGAAGATGCAGAGGGTTCAGAGAGAAATCTCTACAAGATAGAATGCAGTTCCTGAAAGAGCGGTCTGTCTGTTTCCGTTGCTGTTCTTCTACAGACCATCTTGCCAAAAACTGCACTGTAGAAGTTCAGTGCAAAGAGTGCGGTAGTGATCGCCATCCTTCAGCCCTTCATCCAGGTCCTGCCCCCTGGAAATCTCAGTCATCTACCCCTACCTCAGAGCATGGCGGGGAGAAATACAAATCAGATAGTCATGAGGTTACATCTGAGTGCACGGAAGTCTGCGGAGAAGGTCTGAGTGCACGGTCTTGTTCGAAAATGTGTCTAGTTTCCGTCTATCCAGCTGGACACAAAGAGAAAGCAAAGAGGATGTATGCTATCTTAGATGAGCAAAGCAACCGCTCTTTGGTGAGAAAGGATTTCTTTGACATCTTTAACATCAAAACAACTCCATTGCCCTACACACTGAAAACATGTGCAGGCCTTTTAGAGACAGCGGGGAGAAGAATTTCTGATTTCATTGTGGAGTCCATTGATGGAAAGATAAGTCTACCTCTCCCTACTCTTCTAGAATGTAATCAGATTCCAAACAATCGTACAGAAATTCCAACTCCTGGTGCAGCGTTCCATCACAGCCACTTGAGACACATAGCACAAGAAATACCACCTCTCGACTCTGATGCTCAGATTCTTCTTTTACTGGGCAGAGACATCCTGCAAGTACACAAAGTACGCAAACAAATTAATGGTCCAAATAACGCCCCTTTCGCTCAGAAACTGGATTTGGGCTGGGTTGTCGTTGGGGATGTGTGTCTCAGAGGAGCTCATAGGCCATCTTCAGTTCATACTTTCAAGACTTTCATCTTGGATAATGGCCGTCACCGCTTTCTGAGTCCATGCTATAGTCAAATCAAGGTAAAAGAGAAACTGGATGTTAATCCACAATGGCAACAACCTCTAGAAACCACATCTGTGGACTCCATTCTGTTAGTGCCGGATGGTGAAAGTGTTGGCTATTCAGTTTTCTACACTGCAAATGATCATAAGATTGCTCCATCTGTGGAAGACACTAGGTTTCTTCAGATCATGGACAAAGAGTTTTTTCAAGACAGCTGCAACAGTTGGGTTGCTCCGCTTCCCTTTCGTGAGCCCAGACAAAGTCTACCCAACAACAGAGACTATGCATTCAAACGTCTTCTCGCGCTGCGACACACTCTGAACAAACGATCACAGATGAAAGCACACTTTCTGGATTTTATGGATAACTTGCTAAAAGATGAGCATGCCGAAATTGCACCACCTCTTCAGGAAGGTCAGGAAGTGTGGTACTTGCCGCTGTTTGGGGTGTACCACCCTAAGAAACCTGACAAAATTCGAGTTGTCTTTGATTCAAGTGCACCATATGAGGGAGTTTCACTGAACAATGTACTTCTCACAGGCCCTGATTTGAATAACAGCCTGCTAGGGGTCCTGATGAGATTCCGTAATGAGCCTGTGGCTATTACTGCTGACATACAGCACATGTTCCATTGTTTTCTGGTTAGGGAGGATCATAGGGACTATCTTAGGTTCCTGTGGTACAGAAACAATGACCTTGACAATGAAATTGTGGATCACAGAATGCGTGTGCATGTTTTTGGGAATAGCCCATCACCAGCAGTGGCTATTTATGGCCTACGGAGAGCAGCCAAAGAACATGAAGAGAAATTTGGCAGTGACACCAGAAAGTTGGTGGAGAAGGAGTTGTATGTTGATAACATGCTGAAATCATGTGCTACACAGGCAGAGGCGATCGACCTTCTCAAACGTACACAAGAAATGCTTGCAGTGTCTAACCTTAGACTGCACAAGATTATATCTAACTGTCCAAATGTGATTGAAGCCTTTCCTTTGGAAGATCGTGCTGAGGGCATTAAAGATCTGCAACTTTTCTCAAATGACCTTCCCATCTTACGTAGTCTTGGTGTGTCCTGGAATGTTGCAACAGACTCTTTCATGTTTCATGTTTCAGACGATGACAAGCCTTTCACGCGGAGAGGCGTCCAATCTACCGTGAATGGCTTGTATGACCCTCTTGGATTCCTAGCTCCTGTCACTATACAAGGAAGGTTACTGTTGAGGGAACTTACCAAACAAGGTGAGGGCTGGGATTCCCCTTTGCCTGAGGTCATGGAGGCAGAGTGGAAAAAATGGAAAAAATCTCTTCAAGATTTGAAAGAGCTGCAAATACCACGTGTTTGTATACCCATTCCTCTGTACGATATTCAGAGTAAAGAACTTTGTGTTTTCGCTGATGCCTCAGTCAAAGCCATTGCTGCTGTTGGATACCTGAAGGTGACAGATCATCATGGTCACACAAATGTTAACTTCTTATTTGGGAAATCCAAATTAGCACCACAGCCAGACATTACTGTCCCAAGACTGGAGTTGTGTGCTGCTGTATTAGCAGTGGAGATTGCAGAGTTGATTGTGGAAGAGATGGACATGACTTTTGATCATATCTGGTACTATACTGATAGCAAGGTAGTACTAGGCTACATTTATAATCAAACACGGAGGTTCTATGTCTACGTGAACAACAGGATTCAACGTATACATAAATCCAGTTCGCCTGCACAATGGCGATATGTTCCCACAGAGCTTAACCCAGCAGACCACGGATCCAGATCTGTACCTGCAGCATCGCTAGGTGCCAGTTCATGGCTCACAGGCCCACTCTTCTTGCATAATTCTCAGCTTCGGTCTGAATCACAAAAGTAATTTGTGCTTGTGGATCCAACCTCAGATTCTGAAATACGCCCACATGTGGTTTCAAACCTTACTGAAGTTCCCAAGGTCACATGGAATTCTGAGAGATTTAGCAGATTCTCTAACTTTAACACTCTCATCAGAGCAATAGCACGTCTGATTCACATTGCCAGATCTTTCTCCAAATGCTCGCAAGATGATGGTTGCAGAGGATGGCATATCTGCTGCAAAGGTCCTTCTGAAGAAGAGCTGGAGAAAGCAAAAATCCTTGTGTTGAAGAATGCTCAATACGAGAGTTATTGAAAGCATCACTGCAACTCACAACCTTCCTCATAAGAGTGTGTTGAGGAAACTATCTCCTGTCCTTGACAGCGATGGCTTACTTCGAGTAGGGGGTCGTATTGTGAGGTCAGGTCTGGAAACTTGTGAAGTTAACCCTATTATCATCCCGGGTACACATCATGTGGCAAAACTGATTGTGCGACATTATCATGAGTCCGTGGAACATCAGGGCAGACACTTTACAGAAGGTGCTGTCAGAGCTGCCGGATTTTGGCTTGTAGGAGGTAAGAAGTGCATACGCAGTTTGCTTTTCAAGTGTGTAATCTGCAAGAAGCTGCGAGGGAAGACAGAGCATCAGCAGATGTCTGATTTGCCAGTGGAACGGTTGACAGTAGCTCCACCTTTTACCTATGTGGGTGTTGATGTTTTCGGACCATGGGAAGTGACTGCCCGTAAGACCAGAGGAGGTCAAGCTAATTCCAAGAGGTGGGCAGTTATGTTTTCATGTATGTGCTCAAGAGCTGTCCACATTGAAGTAATCGAGGCAATGAGCTCTAGTAGTTTCATCAATGCCTTAAGGAGATTTTTTGCAATCAGAGGGCCAGTTAAACAACTGCATTCAGATCGTGGGACAAATTTCGTTGGAGCTTCCCGTGAACTCAAAATGGATGAATCTTGTGTCAGCTCAGAGAATGTGCAGAAATATCTGAAAGAACACAATTGCACCTGGATATTCAATCCACCTCATGCCTCTCATATGGGTGGTCACTGGGAGAGAATGATCGGGATTGCACGTCGCATTCTTGATTGCATGCTACTTAAAGAGAAGTCTTCCCGTCTCACACATGAGGTCTTGACGACGTTCATGGCGGAAGTTACTGCAGTGATGAATTCACGGCCTTTAATCCCAGTGTCCTCTGACCCAGAATTTCCCTTTATTCTCACCCCTGCAACTCTTTTGACACAAAAGACAGGTGCAACACTTCCCCCACCTGGAGACTTCGGGAATAATGAGTTGCTTAAGGAAGAATGGAAACAAGTGCAAAGGTTAGCAGATGTCTTCTGGACAAGATGGAAAAAAGAATACCTTAGTACTTTGCAACACCGACGAAAGTGGCAAGACAAAAAAACGAATTTGAAAGAAGGGGATATTGTCTTGGTAAAGAACATTCAAGTGAACAGAAATGAGTGGCCAATGGCAATCATTGTGAAAACATCACCAAGCAAAGATGGATTGGTGAGGAAAGCTGATGTTAAAGTGACTAAGGATGGCATTCAGAAGATCCTGTCACGTCCTGTCTCTAAACTTGTCCTTCTTCTGTCACCCAATGATAAGCTATAAGTTGATTTGGGATTCTAAAAACCCCAGGCGGGGAGTGCGCAGGACTGAATTTATTTAGATTTTTCAGTGGATTTATCATTTTGTAAATGTGTATTCTAGTGAGGACTTTAATTTTGAAAAGCACAGACAACCTCTTAGTTCAGGAAGCAGGAAGTACTAGTAGTACTGCAATAGTTCAGCAAAATGTGGTAGCTGTGTGACATCTCTAAACATCACCTTTCTTTTCATCTGTTAGACGCAATGTCTGTAAGTATACAGTGTTAAATTTATTGTGTGATACATTTCAGAAGGTTATTTGATATTAAGATGTATATTTTCTAAGTTTAATTATCCTTGTGTTATTGTCAATCTGTAATTTTCCAATTTCATATTTAGTAATTGTATCTTTTGTATATTTTTACAGTTTCACAGTTGAATCATAAACTTCAGAAACGACTTGAGGTGTCCAGCGAGGTTTTTGAGTCACTGTTTAACTTACTGGATAGTTAGATGCCAGAGAATTCTAATAAGGCCAGTACAGTGAAAAGACAACAATACAACAGACTGAGAAAGACGCTCAAGAACCGTAGGGAATCAAGATTTAAACATTCCAAAGTCTCCATTACATCAATGTGATTTTTCTGCATATGATTAAGTATCATATAAGCATGGCAGAAGGTCAGACAGAGTCAGCAAATCTTAAAGGCACAGTTAAAGATGTGCACTCTGTCAGCACACATTCCTCAAAAGCATCCAGTCGTTCTTCAAGGGCATCCAGTCGCCACTCAAGTGCCAGCATAGCGGTTTTCAAAGCAAGAGCAAAAGCGGAAGCTGCGCAAGCCAGAGCAGCATATGCTAAAAGAGAAATAGAATTGAAAGTTGAACAGGCACGACTTCAAGCAACTCTGGAGGCTTTGCAAGAGGAAAAAGAAAAGGATGCTGCTTTGGTAGAAGCTCAGGTACTGGAGGAAGCATTGTTAGAAACAGAACGTAGCGCAGCCAGCAGAGTATCAGTTCCTGTTCCCATCGAGGACAGTCGAATCAGAACAGCGGATTATGTGAAAACACAATCTAAAGTCAGTAGTGGTATACTGCCATCTAGTGGAGGACAAGAAACTCAACCACCACTTCAAGCTTCTCACTTAATAAGTCCAATTAAAAGTGAGTTAGGTTTCAAAAATGTACCAATTAGTTCACAAACCTTGGACTTTGGAGCAGACATGAGTCAAAATGCCACTAAAATGCAGTACCCTCCTTATCACTACCAAATGCAGTGTAGACCTCCTGATAAAGGAGACATTACATATGACCTCGCAAAGTATCTAGCTCGTACGCAACTTGTGACAGCAGGGCTTACTTACTTTGATGACAAGCCCATTAATTACTGGGCATGGAAATCATCTTTCCAAGGTGCTATTTCTGGTCTGGGTCTTTCCCCAGCAGAAGAGCTTGATCTCTTAATCAAATACCTGGGTAGAGAATCTTCTGAACATGCACGGAGACTGAAAGCGGTTTACATCAGGAATCCATCAGGTGCGCTGATAATGACATGGCAGAGGCTTGAAGAAATATATGGTTCTCCAGAAGCAATTGAACATGCTCTTTTCGCCAAACTAGAAGACTTCCCCAGAGTGACAAACAAAGATCCACAAAAGCTTCGAGATTTAGGAGACATCCTCTCAGAACTAGAAGCTGCTAAGCTTGAAGGATACTTACCAGGTCTGGCATACTTGGACACTTCTAAGGGGGTGAATCCTATTGTGGAAAAACTTCCATATAACATTCAAGAAAAGTGGATGTCATTTGGATCCAAATACAAGCAAGAACATCATGTTGCTTTTCCAACTTTCTCAGTGTTTGCAAATTTTGTTCGTTCAGAAGCAAAAGCACGTACAGATCCTAGTTTCAGTACGTTTCCTCATGTAAAATACGAGAAAGGAGAAAGGTTTGAGAGACAAAGACAAATGCCAATATCTGTTCACAAGACTCAAATTAATCCTTCAACTAAAATACAATTTGAACAGGAAAAGAGATCAGTTAGCCCGAACAAAAGCTGTCCAATACATGGGAAACCTCATCCTTTGAGAAGATGCAGAGGGTTCAGAGAGAAATCTCTACAAGATAGAATGCAGTTCCTGAAAGAGCGGTCTGTCTGTTTCCGTTGCTGTTCTTCTACAGACCATCTTGCCAAAAACTGCACTGTAGAAGTTCAGTGCAAAGAGTGCGGTAGTGATCGCCATCCTTCAGCCCTTCATCCAGGTCCTGCCCCCTGGAAATCTCAGTCATCTACCCCTACCTCAGAGCATGGCGGGGAGAAATACAAATCAGATAGTCATGAGGTTACATCTGAGTGCACGGAAGTCTGCGGAGAAGGTCTGAGTGCACGGTCTTGTTCGAAAATGTGTCTAGTTTCCGTCTATCCAGCTGGACACAAAGAGAAAGCAAAGAGGATGTATGCTATCTTAGATGAGCAAAGCAACCGCTCTTTGGTGAGAAAGGATTTCTTTGACATCTTTAACATCAAAACAACTCCATTGCCCTACACACTGAAAACATGTGCAGGCCTTTTAGAGACAGCGGGGAGAAGAATTTCTGATTTCATTGTGGAGTCCATTGATGGAAAGATAAGTCTACCTCTCCCTACTCTTCTAGAATGTAATCAGATTCCAAACAATCGTACAGAAATTCCAACTCCTGGTGCAGCGTTCCATCACAGCCACTTGAGACACATAGCACAAGAAATACCACCTCTCGACTCTGATGCTCAGATTCTTCTTTTACTGGGCAGAGACATCCTGCAAGTACACAAAGTACGCAAACAAATTAATGGTCCAAATAACGCCCCTTTCGCTCAGAAACTGGATTTGGGCTGGGTTGTCGTTGGGGATGTGTGTCTCAGAGGAGCTCATAGGCCATCTTCAGTTCATACTTTCAAGACTTTCATCTTGGATAATGGCCGTCACCGCTTTCTGAGTCCATGCTATAGTCAAATCAAGGTAAAAGAGAAACTGGATGTTAATCCACAATGGCAACAACCTCTAGAAACCACATCTGTGGACTCCATTCTGTTAGTGCCGGATGGTGAAAGTGTTGGCTATTCAGTTTTCTACACTGCAAATGATCATAAGATTGCTCCATCTGTGGAAGACACTAGGTTTCTTCAGATCATGGACAAAGAGTTTTTTCAAGACAGCTGCAACAGTTGGGTTGCTCCGCTTCCCTTTCGTGAGCCCAGACAAAGTCTACCCAACAACAGAGACTATGCATTCAAACGTCTTCTCGCGCTGCGACACACTCTGAACAAACGATCACAGATGAAAGCACACTTTCTGGATTTTATGGATAACTTGCTAAAAGATGAGCATGCCGAAATTGCACCACCTCTTCAGGAAGGTCAGGAAGTGTGGTACTTGCCGCTGTTTGGGGTGTACCACCCTAAGAAACCTGACAAAATTCGAGTTGTCTTTGATTCAAGTGCACCATATGAGGGAGTTTCACTGAACAATGTACTTCTCACAGGCCCTGATTTGAATAACAGCCTGCTAGGGGTCCTGATGAGATTCCGTAATGAGCCTGTGGCTATTACTGCTGACATACAGCACATGTTCCATTGTTTTCTGGTTAGGGAGGATCATAGGGACTATCTTAGGTTCCTGTGGTACAGAAACAATGACCTTGACAATGAAATTGTGGATCACAGAATGCGTGTGCATGTTTTTGGGAATAGCCCATCACCAGCAGTGGCTATTTATGGCCTACGGAGAGCAGCCAAAGAACATGAAGAGAAATTTGGCAGTGACACCAGAAAGTTGGTGGAGAAGGAGTTGTATGTTGATAACATGCTGAAATCATGTGCTACACAGGCAGAGGCGATCGACCTTCTCAAACGTACACAAGAAATGCTTGCAGTGTCTAACCTTAGACTGCACAAGATTATATCTAACTGTCCAAATGTGATTGAAGCCTTTCCTTTGGAAGATCGTGCTGAGGGCATTAAAGATCTGCAACTTTTCTCAAATGACCTTCCCATCTTACGTAGTCTTGGTGTGTCCTGGAATGTTGCAACAGACTCTTTCATGTTTCATGTTTCAGACGATGACAAGCCTTTCACGCGGAGAGGCGTCCAATCTACCGTGAATGGCTTGTATGACCCTCTTGGATTCCTAGCTCCTGTCACTATACAAGGAAGGTTACTGTTGAGGGAACTTACCAAACAAGGTGAGGGCTGGGATTCCCCTTTGCCTGAGGTCATGGAGGCAGAGTGGAAAAAATGGAAAAAATCTCTTCAAGATTTGAAAGAGCTGCAAATACCACGTGTTTGTATACCCATTCCTCTGTACGATATTCAGAGTAAAGAACTTTGTGTTTTCGCTGATGCCTCAGTCAAAGCCATTGCTGCTGTTGGATACCTGAAGGTGACAGATCATCATGGTCACACAAATGTTAACTTCTTATTTGGGAAATCCAAATTAGCACCACAGCCAGACATTACTGTCCCAAGACTGGAGTTGTGTGCTGCTGTATTAGCAGTGGAGATTGCAGAGTTGATTGTGGAAGAGATGGACATGACTTTTGATCATATCTGGTACTATACTGATAGCAAGGTAGTACTAGGCTACATTTATAATCAAACACGGAGGTTCTATGTCTACGTGAACAACAGGATTCAACGTATACATAAATCCAGTTCGCCTGCACAATGGCGATATGTTCCCACAGAGCTTAACCCAGCAGACCACGGATCCAGATCTGTACCTGCAGCATCGCTAGGTGCCAGTTCATGGCTCACAGGCCCACTCTTCTTGCATAATTCTCAGCTTCGGTCTGAATCACAAAAGTAATTTGTGCTTGTGGATCCAACCTCAGATTCTGAAATACGCCCACATGTGGTTTCAAACCTTACTGAAGTTCCCAAGGTCACATGGAATTCTGAGAGATTTAGCAGATTCTCTAACTTTAACACTCTCATCAGAGCAATAGCACGTCTGATTCACATTGCCAGATCTTTCTCCAAATGCTCGCAAGATGATGGTTGCAGAGGATGGCATATCTGCTGCAAAGGTCCTTCTGAAGAAGAGCTGGAGAAAGCAAAAATCCTTGTGTTGAAGAATGCTCAATACGAGAGTTATTGAAAGCATCACTGCAACTCACAACCTTCCTCATAAGAGTGTGTTGAGGAAACTATCTCCTGTCCTTGACAGCGATGGCTTACTTCGAGTAGGGGGTCGTATTGTGAGGTCAGGTCTGGAAACTTGTGAAGTTAACCCTATTATCATCCCGGGTACACATCATGTGGCAAAACTGATTGTGCGACATTATCATGAGTCCGTGGAACATCAGGGCAGACACTTTACAGAAGGTGCTGTCAGAGCTGCCGGATTTTGGCTTGTAGGAGGTAAGAAGTGCATACGCAGTTTGCTTTTCAAGTGTGTAATCTGCAAGAAGCTGCGAGGGAAGACAGAGCATCAGCAGATGTCTGATTTGCCAGTGGAACGGTTGACAGTAGCTCCACCTTTTACCTATGTGGGTGTTGATGTTTTCGGACCATGGGAAGTGACTGCCCGTAAGACCAGAGGAGGTCAAGCTAATTCCAAGAGGTGGGCAGTTATGTTTTCATGTATGTGCTCAAGAGCTGTCCACATTGAAGTAATCGAGGCAATGAGCTCTAGTAGTTTCATCAATGCCTTAAGGAGATTTTTTGCAATCAGAGGGCCAGTTAAACAACTGCATTCAGATCGTGGGACAAATTTCGTTGGAGCTTCCCGTGAACTCAAAATGGATGAATCTTGTGTCAGCTCAGAGAATGTGCAGAAATATCTGAAAGAACACAATTGCACCTGGATATTCAATCCACCTCATGCCTCTCATATGGGTGGTCACTGGGAGAGAATGATCGGGATTGCACGTCGCATTCTTGATTGCATGCTACTTAAAGAGAAGTCTTCCCGTCTCACACATGAGGTCTTGACGACGTTCATGGCGGAAGTTACTGCAGTGATGAATTCACGGCCTTTAATCCCAGTGTCCTCTGACCCAGAATTTCCCTTTATTCTCACCCCTGCAACTCTTTTGACACAAAAGACAGGTGCAACACTTCCCCCACCTGGAGACTTCGGGAATAATGAGTTGCTTAAGGAAGAATGGAAACAAGTGCAAAGGTTAGCAGATGTCTTCTGGACAAGATGGAAAAAAGAATACCTTAGTACTTTGCAACACCGACGAAAGTGGCAAGACAAAAAAACGAATTTGAAAGAAGGGGATATTGTCTTGGTAAAGAACATTCAAGTGAACAGAAATGAGTGGCCAATGGCAATCATTGTGAAAACATCACCAAGCAAAGATGGATTGGTGAGGAAAGCTGATGTTAAAGTGACTAAGGATGGCATTCAGAAGATCCTGTCACGTCCTGTCTCTAAACTTGTCCTTCTTCTGTCACCCAATGATAAGCTATAAGTTGATTTGGGATTCTAAAAACCCCAGGCGGGGAGTGCGCAGGACTGAATTTATTTAGATTTTTCAGTGGATTTATCATTTTGTAAATGTGTATTCTAGTGAGGACTTTAATTTTGAAAAGCACAGACAACCTCTTAGTTCAGGAAGCAGGAAGTACTAGTAGTACTGCAATAGTTCAGCAAAATGTGGTAGCTGTGTGACATCTCTAAACATCACCTTTCTTTTCATCTGTTAGACGCAATGTCTGTAAGTATACAGTGTTAAATTTATTGTGTGATACATTTCAGAAGGTTATTTGATATTAAGATGTATATTTTCTAAGTTTAATTATCCTTGTGTTATTGTCAATCTGTAATTTTCCAATTTCATATTTAGTAATTGTATCTTTTGTATATTTTTACAGTTTCACAGTTGAATCATAAACTTCAGAAACGACTTGAGGTGTCCAGCGAGGTTTTTGAGTCACTGTTTAACTTACTGGATAGTTAGATGCCAGAGAATTCTAATAAGGCCAGTACAGTGAAAAGACAACAATACAACAGACTGAGAAAGACGCTCAAGAACCGTAGGGAATCAAGATTTAAACATTCCAAAGTCTCCATTACATCAATGTGATTTTTCTGCATATGATTAAGTATCATATAAGCATGGCAGAAGGTCAGACAGAGTCAGCAAATCTTAAAGGCACAGTTAAAGATGTGCACTCTGTCAGCACACATTCCTCAAAAGCATCCAGTCGTTCTTCAAGGGCATCCAGTCGCCACTCAAGTGCCAGCATAGCGGTTTTCAAAGCAAGAGCAAAAGCGGAAGCTGCGCAAGCCAGAGCAGCATATGCTAAAAGAGAAATAGAATTGAAAGTTGAACAGGCACGACTTCAAGCAACTCTGGAGGCTTTGCAAGAGGAAAAAGAAAAGGATGCTGCTTTGGTAGAAGCTCAGGTACTGGAGGAAGCATTGTTAGAAACAGAACGTAGCGCAGCCAGCAGAGTATCAGTTCCTGTTCCCATCGAGGACAGTCGAATCAGAACAGCGGATTATGTGAAAACACAATCTAAAGTCAGTAGTGGTATACTGCCATCTAGTGGAGGACAAGAAACTCAACCACCACTTCAAGCTTCTCACTTAATAAGTCCAATTAAAAGTGAGTTAGGTTTCAAAAATGTACCAATTAGTTCACAAACCTTGGACTTTGGAGCAGACATGAGTCAAAATGCCACTAAAATGCAGTACCCTCCTTATCACTACCAAATGCAGTGTAGACCTCCTGATAAAGGAGACATTACATATGACCTCGCAAAGTATCTAGCTCGTACGCAACTTGTGACAGCAGGGCTTACTTACTTTGATGACAAGCCCATTAATTACTGGGCATGGAAATCATCTTTCCAAGGTGCTATTTCTGGTCTGGGTCTTTCCCCAGCAGAAGAGCTTGATCTCTTAATCAAATACCTGGGTAGAGAATCTTCTGAACATGCACGGAGACTGAAAGCGGTTTACATCAGGAATCCATCAGGTGCGCTGATAATGACATGGCAGAGGCTTGAAGAAATATATGGTTCTCCAGAAGCAATTGAACATGCTCTTTTCGCCAAACTAGAAGACTTCCCCAGAGTGACAAACAAAGATCCACAAAAGCTTCGAGATTTAGGAGACATCCTCTCAGAACTAGAAGCTGCTAAGCTTGAAGGATACTTACCAGGTCTGGCATACTTGGACACTTCTAAGGGGGTGAATCCTATTGTGGAAAAACTTCCATATAACATTCAAGAAAAGTGGATGTCATTTGGATCCAAATACAAGCAAGAACATCATGTTGCTTTTCCAACTTTCTCAGTGTTTGCAAATTTTGTTCGTTCAGAAGCAAAAGCACGTACAGATCCTAGTTTCAGTACGTTTCCTCATGTAAAATACGAGAAAGGAGAAAGGTTTGAGAGACAAAGACAAATGCCAATATCTGTTCACAAGACTCAAATTAATCCTTCAACTAAAATACAATTTGAACAGGAAAAGAGATCAGTTAGCCCGAACAAAAGCTGTCCAATACATGGGAAACCTCATCCTTTGAGAAGATGCAGAGGGTTCAGAGAGAAATCTCTACAAGATAGAATGCAGTTCCTGAAAGAGCGGTCTGTCTGTTTCCGTTGCTGTTCTTCTACAGACCATCTTGCCAAAAACTGCACTGTAGAAGTTCAGTGCAAAGAGTGCGGTAGTGATCGCCATCCTTCAGCCCTTCATCCAGGTCCTGCCCCCTGGAAATCTCAGTCATCTACCCCTACCTCAGAGCATGGCGGGGAGAAATACAAATCAGATAGTCATGAGGTTACATCTGAGTGCACGGAAGTCTGCGGAGAAGGTCTGAGTGCACGGTCTTGTTCGAAAATGTGTCTAGTTTCCGTCTATCCAGCTGGACACAAAGAGAAAGCAAAGAGGATGTATGCTATCTTAGATGAGCAAAGCAACCGCTCTTTGGTGAGAAAGGATTTCTTTGACATCTTTAACATCAAAACAACTCCATTGCCCTACACACTGAAAACATGTGCAGGCCTTTTAGAGACAGCGGGGAGAAGAATTTCTGATTTCATTGTGGAGTCCATTGATGGAAAGATAAGTCTACCTCTCCCTACTCTTCTAGAATGTAATCAGATTCCAAACAATCGTACAGAAATTCCAACTCCTGGTGCAGCGTTCCATCACAGCCACTTGAGACACATAGCACAAGAAATACCACCTCTCGACTCTGATGCTCAGATTCTTCTTTTACTGGGCAGAGACATCCTGCAAGTACACAAAGTACGCAAACAAATTAATGGTCCAAATAACGCCCCTTTCGCTCAGAAACTGGATTTGGGCTGGGTTGTCGTTGGGGATGTGTGTCTCAGAGGAGCTCATAGGCCATCTTCAGTTCATACTTTCAAGACTTTCATCTTGGATAATGGCCGTCACCGCTTTCTGAGTCCATGCTATAGTCAAATCAAGGTAAAAGAGAAACTGGATGTTAATCCACAATGGCAACAACCTCTAGAAACCACATCTGTGGACTCCATTCTGTTAGTGCCGGATGGTGAAAGTGTTGGCTATTCAGTTTTCTACACTGCAAATGATCATAAGATTGCTCCATCTGTGGAAGACACTAGGTTTCTTCAGATCATGGACAAAGAGTTTTTTCAAGACAGCTGCAACAGTTGGGTTGCTCCGCTTCCCTTTCGTGAGCCCAGACAAAGTCTACCCAACAACAGAGACTATGCATTCAAACGTCTTCTCGCGCTGCGACACACTCTGAACAAACGATCACAGATGAAAGCACACTTTCTGGATTTTATGGATAACTTGCTAAAAGATGAGCATGCCGAAATTGCACCACCTCTTCAGGAAGGTCAGGAAGTGTGGTACTTGCCGCTGTTTGGGGTGTACCACCCTAAGAAACCTGACAAAATTCGAGTTGTCTTTGATTCAAGTGCACCATATGAGGGAGTTTCACTGAACAATGTACTTCTCACAGGCCCTGATTTGAATAACAGCCTGCTAGGGGTCCTGATGAGATTCCGTAATGAGCCTGTGGCTATTACTGCTGACATACAGCACATGTTCCATTGTTTTCTGGTTAGGGAGGATCATAGGGACTATCTTAGGTTCCTGTGGTACAGAAACAATGACCTTGACAATGAAATTGTGGATCACAGAATGCGTGTGCATGTTTTTGGGAATAGCCCATCACCAGCAGTGGCTATTTATGGCCTACGGAGAGCAGCCAAAGAACATGAAGAGAAATTTGGCAGTGACACCAGAAAGTTGGTGGAGAAGGAGTTGTATGTTGATAACATGCTGAAATCATGTGCTACACAGGCAGAGGCGATCGACCTTCTCAAACGTACACAAGAAATGCTTGCAGTGTCTAACCTTAGACTGCACAAGATTATATCTAACTGTCCAAATGTGATTGAAGCCTTTCCTTTGGAAGATCGTGCTGAGGGCATTAAAGATCTGCAACTTTTCTCAAATGACCTTCCCATCTTACGTAGTCTTGGTGTGTCCTGGAATGTTGCAACAGACTCTTTCATGTTTCATGTTTCAGACGATGACAAGCCTTTCACGCGGAGAGGCGTCCAATCTACCGTGAATGGCTTGTATGACCCTCTTGGATTCCTAGCTCCTGTCACTATACAAGGAAGGTTACTGTTGAGGGAACTTACCAAACAAGGTGAGGGCTGGGATTCCCCTTTGCCTGAGGTCATGGAGGCAGAGTGGAAAAAATGGAAAAAATCTCTTCAAGATTTGAAAGAGCTGCAAATACCACGTGTTTGTATACCCATTCCTCTGTACGATATTCAGAGTAAAGAACTTTGTGTTTTCGCTGATGCCTCAGTCAAAGCCATTGCTGCTGTTGGATACCTGAAGGTGACAGATCATCATGGTCACACAAATGTTAACTTCTTATTTGGGAAATCCAAATTAGCACCACAGCCAGACATTACTGTCCCAAGACTGGAGTTGTGTGCTGCTGTATTAGCAGTGGAGATTGCAGAGTTGATTGTGGAAGAGATGGACATGACTTTTGATCATATCTGGTACTATACTGATAGCAAGGTAGTACTAGGCTACATTTATAATCAAACACGGAGGTTCTATGTCTACGTGAACAACAGGATTCAACGTATACATAAATCCAGTTCGCCTGCACAATGGCGATATGTTCCCACAGAGCTTAACCCAGCAGACCACGGATCCAGATCTGTACCTGCAGCATCGCTAGGTGCCAGTTCATGGCTCACAGGCCCACTCTTCTTGCATAATTCTCAGCTTCGGTCTGAATCACAAAAGTAATTTGTGCTTGTGGATCCAACCTCAGATTCTGAAATACGCCCACATGTGGTTTCAAACCTTACTGAAGTTCCCAAGGTCACATGGAATTCTGAGAGATTTAGCAGATTCTCTAACTTTAACACTCTCATCAGAGCAATAGCACGTCTGATTCACATTGCCAGATCTTTCTCCAAATGCTCGCAAGATGATGGTTGCAGAGGATGGCATATCTGCTGCAAAGGTCCTTCTGAAGAAGAGCTGGAGAAAGCAAAAATCCTTGTGTTGAAGAATGCTCAATACGAGAGTTATTGAAAGCATCACTGCAACTCACAACCTTCCTCATAAGAGTGTGTTGAGGAAACTATCTCCTGTCCTTGACAGCGATGGCTTACTTCGAGTAGGGGGTCGTATTGTGAGGTCAGGTCTGGAAACTTGTGAAGTTAACCCTATTATCATCCCGGGTACACATCATGTGGCAAAACTGATTGTGCGACATTATCATGAGTCCGTGGAACATCAGGGCAGACACTTTACAGAAGGTGCTGTCAGAGCTGCCGGATTTTGGCTTGTAGGAGGTAAGAAGTGCATACGCAGTTTGCTTTTCAAGTGTGTAATCTGCAAGAAGCTGCGAGGGAAGACAGAGCATCAGCAGATGTCTGATTTGCCAGTGGAACGGTTGACAGTAGCTCCACCTTTTACCTATGTGGGTGTTGATGTTTTCGGACCATGGGAAGTGACTGCCCGTAAGACCAGAGGAGGTCAAGCTAATTCCAAGAGGTGGGCAGTTATGTTTTCATGTATGTGCTCAAGAGCTGTCCACATTGAAGTAATCGAGGCAATGAGCTCTAGTAGTTTCATCAATGCCTTAAGGAGATTTTTTGCAATCAGAGGGCCAGTTAAACAACTGCATTCAGATCGTGGGACAAATTTCGTTGGAGCTTCCCGTGAACTCAAAATGGATGAATCTTGTGTCAGCTCAGAGAATGTGCAGAAATATCTGAAAGAACACAATTGCACCTGGATATTCAATCCACCTCATGCCTCTCATATGGGTGGTCACTGGGAGAGAATGATCGGGATTGCACGTCGCATTCTTGATTGCATGCTACTTAAAGAGAAGTCTTCCCGTCTCACACATGAGGTCTTGACGACGTTCATGGCGGAAGTTACTGCAGTGATGAATTCACGGCCTTTAATCCCAGTGTCCTCTGACCCAGAATTTCCCTTTATTCTCACCCCTGCAACTCTTTTGACACAAAAGACAGGTGCAACACTTCCCCCACCTGGAGACTTCGGGAATAATGAGTTGCTTAAGGAAGAATGGAAACAAGTGCAAAGGTTAGCAGATGTCTTCTGGACAAGATGGAAAAAAGAATACCTTAGTACTTTGCAACACCGACGAAAGTGGCAAGACAAAAAAACGAATTTGAAAGAAGGGGATATTGTCTTGGTAAAGAACATTCAAGTGAACAGAAATGAGTGGCCAATGGCAATCATTGTGAAAACATCACCAAGCAAAGATGGATTGGTGAGGAAAGCTGATGTTAAAGTGACTAAGGATGGCATTCAGAAGATCCTGTCACGTCCTGTCTCTAAACTTGTCCTTCTTCTGTCACCCAATGATAAGCTATAAGTTGATTTGGGATTCTAAAAACCCCAGGCGGGGAGTGCGCAGGACTGAATTTATTTAGATTTTTCAGTGGATTTATCATTTTGTAAATGTGTATTCTAGTGAGGACTTTAATTTTGAAAAGCACAGACAACCTCTTAGTTCAGGAAGCAGGAAGTACTAGTAGTACTGCAATAGTTCAGCAAAATGTGGTAGCTGTGTGACATCTCTAAACATCACCTTTCTTTTCATCTGTTAGACGCAATGTCTGTAAGTATACAGTGTTAAATTTATTGTGTGATACATTTCAGAAGGTTATTTGATATTAAGATGTATATTTTCTAAGTTTAATTATCCTTGTGTTATTGTCAATCTGTAATTTTCCAATTTCATATTTAGTAATTGTATCTTTTGTATATTTTTACAGTTTCACAGTTGAATCATAAACTTCAGAAACGACTTGAGGTGTCCAGCGAGGTTTTTGAGTCACTGTTTAACTTACTGGATAGTTAGATGCCAGAGAATTCTAATAAGGCCAGTACAGTGAAAAGACAACAATACAACAGACTGAGAAAGACGCTCAAGAACCGTAGGGAATCAAGATTTAAACATTCCAAAGTCTCCATTACATCAATGTGATTTTTCTGCATATGATTAAGTATCATATAAGCATGGCAGAAGGTCAGACAGAGTCAGCAAATCTTAAAGGCACAGTTAAAGATGTGCACTCTGTCAGCACACATTCCTCAAAAGCATCCAGTCGTTCTTCAAGGGCATCCAGTCGCCACTCAAGTGCCAGCATAGCGGTTTTCAAAGCAAGAGCAAAAGCGGAAGCTGCGCAAGCCAGAGCAGCATATGCTAAAAGAGAAATAGAATTGAAAGTTGAACAGGCACGACTTCAAGCAACTCTGGAGGCTTTGCAAGAGGAAAAAGAAAAGGATGCTGCTTTGGTAGAAGCTCAGGTACTGGAGGAAGCATTGTTAGAAACAGAACGTAGCGCAGCCAGCAGAGTATCAGTTCCTGTTCCCATCGAGGACAGTCGAATCAGAACAGCGGATTATGTGAAAACACAATCTAAAGTCAGTAGTGGTATACTGCCATCTAGTGGAGGACAAGAAACTCAACCACCACTTCAAGCTTCTCACTTAATAAGTCCAATTAAAAGTGAGTTAGGTTTCAAAAATGTACCAATTAGTTCACAAACCTTGGACTTTGGAGCAGACATGAGTCAAAATGCCACTAAAATGCAGTACCCTCCTTATCACTACCAAATGCAGTGTAGACCTCCTGATAAAGGAGACATTACATATGACCTCGCAAAGTATCTAGCTCGTACGCAACTTGTGACAGCAGGGCTTACTTACTTTGATGACAAGCCCATTAATTACTGGGCATGGAAATCATCTTTCCAAGGTGCTATTTCTGGTCTGGGTCTTTCCCCAGCAGAAGAGCTTGATCTCTTAATCAAATACCTGGGTAGAGAATCTTCTGAACATGCACGGAGACTGAAAGCGGTTTACATCAGGAATCCATCAGGTGCGCTGATAATGACATGGCAGAGGCTTGAAGAAATATATGGTTCTCCAGAAGCAATTGAACATGCTCTTTTCGCCAAACTAGAAGACTTCCCCAGAGTGACAAACAAAGATCCACAAAAGCTTCGAGATTTAGGAGACATCCTCTCAGAACTAGAAGCTGCTAAGCTTGAAGGATACTTACCAGGTCTGGCATACTTGGACACTTCTAAGGGGGTGAATCCTATTGTGGAAAAACTTCCATATAACATTCAAGAAAAGTGGATGTCATTTGGATCCAAATACAAGCAAGAACATCATGTTGCTTTTCCAACTTTCTCAGTGTTTGCAAATTTTGTTCGTTCAGAAGCAAAAGCACGTACAGATCCTAGTTTCAGTACGTTTCCTCATGTAAAATACGAGAAAGGAGAAAGGTTTGAGAGACAAAGACAAATGCCAATATCTGTTCACAAGACTCAAATTAATCCTTCAACTAAAATACAATTTGAACAGGAAAAGAGATCAGTTAGCCCGAACAAAAGCTGTCCAATACATGGGAAACCTCATCCTTTGAGAAGATGCAGAGGGTTCAGAGAGAAATCTCTACAAGATAGAATGCAGTTCCTGAAAGAGCGGTCTGTCTGTTTCCGTTGCTGTTCTTCTACAGACCATCTTGCCAAAAACTGCACTGTAGAAGTTCAGTGCAAAGAGTGCGGTAGTGATCGCCATCCTTCAGCCCTTCATCCAGGTCCTGCCCCCTGGAAATCTCAGTCATCTACCCCTACCTCAGAGCATGGCGGGGAGAAATACAAATCAGATAGTCATGAGGTTACATCTGAGTGCACGGAAGTCTGCGGAGAAGGTCTGAGTGCACGGTCTTGTTCGAAAATGTGTCTAGTTTCCGTCTATCCAGCTGGACACAAAGAGAAAGCAAAGAGGATGTATGCTATCTTAGATGAGCAAAGCAACCGCTCTTTGGTGAGAAAGGATTTCTTTGACATCTTTAACATCAAAACAACTCCATTGCCCTACACACTGAAAACATGTGCAGGCCTTTTAGAGACAGCGGGGAGAAGAATTTCTGATTTCATTGTGGAGTCCATTGATGGAAAGATAAGTCTACCTCTCCCTACTCTTCTAGAATGTAATCAGATTCCAAACAATCGTACAGAAATTCCAACTCCTGGTGCAGCGTTCCATCACAGCCACTTGAGACACATAGCACAAGAAATACCACCTCTCGACTCTGATGCTCAGATTCTTCTTTTACTGGGCAGAGACATCCTGCAAGTACACAAAGTACGCAAACAAATTAATGGTCCAAATAACGCCCCTTTCGCTCAGAAACTGGATTTGGGCTGGGTTGTCGTTGGGGATGTGTGTCTCAGAGGAGCTCATAGGCCATCTTCAGTTCATACTTTCAAGACTTTCATCTTGGATAATGGCCGTCACCGCTTTCTGAGTCCATGCTATAGTCAAATCAAGGTAAAAGAGAAACTGGATGTTAATCCACAATGGCAACAACCTCTAGAAACCACATCTGTGGACTCCATTCTGTTAGTGCCGGATGGTGAAAGTGTTGGCTATTCAGTTTTCTACACTGCAAATGATCATAAGATTGCTCCATCTGTGGAAGACACTAGGTTTCTTCAGATCATGGACAAAGAGTTTTTTCAAGACAGCTGCAACAGTTGGGTTGCTCCGCTTCCCTTTCGTGAGCCCAGACAAAGTCTACCCAACAACAGAGACTATGCATTCAAACGTCTTCTCGCGCTGCGACACACTCTGAACAAACGATCACAGATGAAAGCACACTTTCTGGATTTTATGGATAACTTGCTAAAAGATGAGCATGCCGAAATTGCACCACCTCTTCAGGAAGGTCAGGAAGTGTGGTACTTGCCGCTGTTTGGGGTGTACCACCCTAAGAAACCTGACAAAATTCGAGTTGTCTTTGATTCAAGTGCACCATATGAGGGAGTTTCACTGAACAATGTACTTCTCACAGGCCCTGATTTGAATAACAGCCTGCTAGGGGTCCTGATGAGATTCCGTAATGAGCCTGTGGCTATTACTGCTGACATACAGCACATGTTCCATTGTTTTCTGGTTAGGGAGGATCATAGGGACTATCTTAGGTTCCTGTGGTACAGAAACAATGACCTTGACAATGAAATTGTGGATCACAGAATGCGTGTGCATGTTTTTGGGAATAGCCCATCACCAGCAGTGGCTATTTATGGCCTACGGAGAGCAGCCAAAGAACATGAAGAGAAATTTGGCAGTGACACCAGAAAGTTGGTGGAGAAGGAGTTGTATGTTGATAACATGCTGAAATCATGTGCTACACAGGCAGAGGCGATCGACCTTCTCAAACGTACACAAGAAATGCTTGCAGTGTCTAACCTTAGACTGCACAAGATTATATCTAACTGTCCAAATGTGATTGAAGCCTTTCCTTTGGAAGATCGTGCTGAGGGCATTAAAGATCTGCAACTTTTCTCAAATGGCCTTCCCATCTTACGTAGTCTTGGTGTGTCCTGGAATGTTGCAACAGACTCTTTCATGTTTCATGTTTCAGACGATGACAAGCCTTTCACGCGGAGAGGCGTCCAATCTACCGTGAATGGCTTGTATGACCCTCTTGGATTCCTAGCTCCTGTCACTATACAAGGAAGGTTACTGTTGAGGGAACTTACCAAACAAGGTGAGGGCTGGGATTCCCCTTTGCCTGAGGTCATGGAGGCAGAGTGGAAAAAATGGAAAAAATCTCTTCAAGATTTGAAAGAGCTGCAAATACCACGTGTTTGTATACCCATTCCTCTGTACGATATTCAGAGTAAAGAACTTTGTGTTTTCGCTGATGCCTCAGTCAAAGCCATTGCTGCTGTTGGATACCTGAAGGTGACAGATCATCATGGTCACACAAATGTTAACTTCTTATTTGGGAAATCCAAATTAGCACCACAGCCAGACATTACTGTCCCAAGACTGGAGTTGTGTGCTGCTGTATTAGCAGTGGAGATTGCAGAGTTGATTGTGGAAGAGATGGACATGACTTTTGATCATATCTGGTACTATACTGATAGCAAGGTAGTACTAGGCTACATTTATAATCAAACACGGAGGTTCTATGTCTACGTGAACAACAGGATTCAACGTATACATAAATCCAGTTCGCCTGCACAATGGCGATATGTTCCCACAGAGCTTAACCCAGCAGACCACGGATCCAGATCTGTACCTGCAGCATCGCTAGGTGCCAGTTCATGGCTCACAGGCCCACTCTTCTTGCATAATTCTCAGCTTCGGTCTGAATCACAAAAGTAATTTGTGCTTGTGGATCCAACCTCAGATTCTGAAATACGCCCACATGTGGTTTCAAACCTTACTGAAGTTCCCAAGGTCACATGGAATTCTGAGAGATTTAGCAGATTCTCTAACTTTAACACTCTCATCAGAGCAATAGCACGTCTGATTCACATTGCCAGATCTTTCTCCAAATGCTCGCAAGATGATGGTTGCAGAGGATGGCATATCTGCTGCAAAGGTCCTTCTGAAGAAGAGCTGGAGAAAGCAAAAATCCTTGTGTTGAAGAATGCTCAATACGAGAGTTATTGAAAGCATCACTGCAACTCACAACCTTCCTCATAAGAGTGTGTTGAGGAAACTATCTCCTGTCCTTGACAGCGATGGCTTACTTCGAGTAGGGGGTCGTATTGTGAGGTCAGGTCTGGAAACTTGTGAAGTTAACCCTATTATCATCCCGGGTACACATCATGTGGCAAAACTGATTGTGCGACATTATCATGAGTCCGTGGAACATCAGGGCAGACACTTTACAGAAGGTGCTGTCAGAGCTGCCGGATTTTGGCTTGTAGGAGGTAAGAAGTGCATACGCAGTTTGCTTTTCAAGTGTGTAATCTGCAAGAAGCTGCGAGGGAAGACAGAGCATCAGCAGATGTCTGATTTGCCAGTGGAACGGTTGACAGTAGCTCCACCTTTTACCTATGTGGGTGTTGATGTTTTCGGACCATGGGAAGTGACTGCCCGTAAGACCAGAGGAGGTCAAGCTAATTCCAAGAGGTGGGCAGTTATGTTTTCATGTATGTGCTCAAGAGCTGTCCACATTGAAGTAATCGAGGCAATGAGCTCTAGTAGTTTCATCAATGCCTTAAGGAGATTTTTTGCAATCAGAGGGCCAGTTAAACAACTGCATTCAGATCGTGGGACAAATTTCGTTGGAGCTTCCCGTGAACTCAAAATGGATGAATCTTGTGTCAGCTCAGAGAATGTGCAGAAATATCTGAAAGAACACAATTGCACCTGGATATTCAATCCACCTCATGCCTCTCATATGGGTGGTCACTGGGAGAGAATGATCGGGATTGCACGTCGCATTCTTGATTGCATGCTACTTAAAGAGAAGTCTTCCCGTCTCACACATGAGGTCTTGACGACGTTCATGGCGGAAGTTACTGCAGTGATGAATTCACGGCCTTTAATCCCAGTGTCCTCTGACCCAGAATTTCCCTTTATTCTCACCCCTGCAACTCTTTTGACACAAAAGACAGGTGCAACACTTCCCCCACCTGGAGACTTCGGGAATAATGAGTTGCTTAAGGAAGAATGGAAACAAGTGCAAAGGTTAGCAGATGTCTTCTGGACAAGATGGAAAAAAGAATACCTTAGTACTTTGCAACACCGACGAAAGTGGCAAGACAAAAAAACGAATTTGAAAGAAGGGGATATTGTCTTGGTAAAGAACATTCAAGTGAACAGAAATGAGTGGCCAATGGCAATCATTGTGAAAACATCACCAAGCAAAGATGGATTGGTGAGGAAAGCTGATGTTAAAGTGACTAAGGATGGCATTCAGAAGATCCTGTCACGTCCTGTCTCTAAACTTGTCCTTCTTCTGTCACCCAATGATAAGCTATAAGTTGATTTGGGATTCTAAAAACCCCAGGCGGGGAGTGCGCAGGACTGAATTTATTTAGATTTTTCAGTGGATTTATCATTTTGTAAATGTGTATTCTAGTGAGGACTTTAATTTTGAAAAGCACAGACAACCTCTTAGTTCAGGAAGCAGGAAGTACTAGTAGTACTGCAATAGTTCAGCAAAATGTGGTAGCTGTGTGACATCTCTAAACATCACCTTTCTTTTCATCTGTTAGACGCAATGTCTGTAAGTATACAGTGTTAAATTTATTGTGTGATACATTTCAGAAGGTTATTTGATATTAAGATGTATATTTTCTAAGTTTAATTATCCTTGTGTTATTGTCAATCTGTAATTTTCCAATTTCATATTTAGTGATTGTATCTTTTGTATATTTTTACAGTTTCACAGTTGAATCATAAACTTCAGAAACGACTTGAGGTGTCCAGCGAGGTTTTTGAGTCACTGTTTAACTTACTGGATAGTTAGATGCCAGAGAATTCTAATAAGGCCAGTACAGTTCTCTTGCAAAGTTCAATAAAACTTGGGGTCCATTTTTTGCTCATGTTGAGGGATTGAATTTTACGGCTATTCCAGAGTAGCCACCCTGATTGTCTACTAATTGTGAGTTTTTTCTTGTGTGAATTGTTAGCATGCTGGGATGTTTTTTTATTTATCTCTGTATACTGTAAGTAGCAGTGGGTGACCATTCTGTGTTTTTGTTTATTCTTGTTTTTATTTTTTATTTTATTTATTTTATTTTTTATTTATTTTTTACTAATTAAACTATTACTATTATTCCTTATCTGATTTCCTTTTTTTTCTTTTTTTTATTATTATTATTTTTAATTATTTTTTTAATTTTTTTTTATTTTTATTTTTTTTATTTTTTATTTTTTGTCAGTTGTACTTGACACTGTTTTGACTCCCGAATTGTTACGTCTTGATTTTGTTATGTCACTGAAAAATCAATAAACAAATGTAAAAAAAAGAAAAAAAGAAAGTGAACAATTTCTTTTAGTTTTGAGACCCAGACCAAAGAAATATAATATATGAGTGTTTAATGACCACAAGGTCAAGACTCCAATTCTGATATCAAACAAGTTTCTCTAGCTTACTGGTTTCGCCTGAATGGTAAATGGTAAATGGACTGCATTTATATAGCGCTTTCACAGACCCAATGGCCACCAAAGCGCTTTACAATATTGCCTCACATTCACCCATTCACTCACTCATTCATACATACACCGACGGCGGTGTCAGCCATGCAAGGCGATCCAGCTCGTCGGGAGCAGCTGGGGTTAGGTGTCTTGCTCAAGGACACCTCGACACTTGGTCAGGTGGAACCGGGGATAGAACCACCAACCTTCCGGTTTGTAGACAATCTACATGAACCACTGAGCCACTGCCGCCCCTTGAAACTATCTAACATTTCTTGTGGCCATGATTCTGTTTGAGGCCATGAACAGGAGTGAATCTGTGGTCACTGGACATTCAGCTGTTCCTCTTTTTGTTTTGTCAGATTTGTATAGTTCAGTGTACATTCTATACAGCTCAGTTTAAAAAAAAAAAAAAAAAAATTATATATATATATTCAAGCTTGTTAGATACAAAGCTGTCAAAGAGATTTTTTCTTTTGTGCAAAGTTCCAAAGTTTTCAAAGTTCATAACATTGTGTCTAAATAAAATAGTTTCACAAGAACTTCAAGTCATCAGACTCGCGTATCAAACGTTGCAAATTCACTGAGTGCAAATTCATTATCAGAGTTAAATCTGAAATATCAGATGTTTATATTTGTATGGAAACAACAAATGGGTTCCTCTTGTTTCTTTAGAATTGCCTGCAGAACAGGCTCTGCGATATTTTAAATGGCTTAATTTTGTGTTACAGATCACCCTAGCCACCATCCTCTTCACTTCATTTCCTAGCACTCTCCTCGGTTCCCACCTGCACATCATTCTCAATCAATCACACCTGCACCTCATCATCACCATCATCACCACCACTATAAAGACACACTCCTCACCACAGTTCCTTGTCTGAAATTGATTGTTGTTCATTTGTGTGATGTGGACTCATCTCCCTGTCTCCTGCCTCCAGCGTCTTCACCAAGATTTTCCTTTGGACTCTCTGCATATGTCTGTACTGCCACCCTGGTCTCCCGAGCTGCCGGCTCCGCCCTGGTCTCCCGAGCTGCCGGCTCCGCCCTGGTCTCCCGAGCTGCCGGCTCCGCCCTGGTCTCCCGAGCTGCCGGCTGCGCCCTGGTCTCCAGAGCGGCCGGCTTCGCCATGGTCCCCTGAGCTGCCGGCTCCGTTCTGGTCCCCTGAGCTAATGCTGCATCATTCATTCATGACTATTAGGTCTGGCCAATCACTACTTGACACTTGGTGTATATAAGTACTGAACACTCTGTTTTACGTTCACAGTTGATGATTCTCAAGTTCCCCTCCATCCTCGCCACTGTTTTGTTTTAAAAGCATTCCATTCACTACACTTAGATCACACCTGACTTCACGATATTTTGAAGATTCAGCCATTGGCCATCCATTATGCATGTTGTCAACAACAGCTTGCAGTTCAGCATCTTTTCTGATTTCTTGTGCTATCAGCTTTGACTTTTTATCTGATACAGGAAACGCAGTTTGAACCATGCTCACATGTATCTCAACATCTTCTTCTGTTGTACTCTTCATATCTGCCATCACCAGGTATTTGCCAGGCATATACACCAAATCAAAATCATACCTTTGCAACTTCATCATTAGTCTTTGAATCCTCTGTGTCATCTCAGTCAGATTCTTCACTATTTCAATTAATGGACAATGATCTGTTTCTGCCACGAAAGTAGGAAGACCATACACATAGCTATGAAACCTTTCCATCCCAAAAACTAATCCCAAACACTTTTTCAATTTGTGCATGTCTGCACTCAGAATCAGTCATGGACCTACTTGCATATGCTACTGGCTTCCAAATCTCATCATCAGCTTGCAATAGAACTGCACCAAGACAATTTTTTGATGCATCAGAGTGGACACTTTAGTTTTCTTTGTGGGATCAAAGAATTGCAGTACAGGTGCGGATGTCAATGCTATTTTCAACTGCTGCCACTCAGTCTCATGTTTGTCTGTCCCCTCAAAGTCTGATGTCTTTTGTAAGAGTTGCCGTATGTGTGATGTTCTTGCAGAAAGATTCGGAATGAACTTTCCTATGTAATTCACCATGTCCATTACTCGTTGTACACCTTTTTTTGTCAGTGGGACTTTTCATTTCTAGAACGGCATTGATCTTCTTGCTGTATGGCTGTATTCCTTGATTTGATAGCTTATATCCAAGAAACACAAGTTATTGCACACCAAACTGACATTTGTTTTTGTTGAGTTTCAATCCACTTAATATGATTTTCCGCAACACTTAGGTCAGTCTTCTATTGTGCTCTTGCAGTGAAGATCCCCAAATAATAATGTCATCATATACTCTGACTCCTTCAAGCCCTTCGATGATATTCTCCATCGCTCTGTGAAATATTTCTGATGCAGAGACAATTCAAAAATGTAGTCTGAGGAAAGAATATCTACGTCGTCATCCAGATGTATTTGCCAAAATCCTTGTGAAGCATCAAGCTTTGTGAAATACCTGGCACCTGACATTTCACTCATTATTTCTTGTTTTGGTATCTGATAGTGTTCACGCTTTATGTTGTCATTTAGATCTTTTGGATCCATGCACACTTTTAACTCTCCATTATTTTTCTTAACACACACCATTGAATTCACCCAGTCTGTTGGCTCTCTGTTTTTGATTACCCCAAGTGTGATCATTTTGTCTAGCTCTTTTTTTCAGACGATCTTTGAGAGGTGCAGGAATTCGACGAGCAGAATACACTACAGGATGCGCATTTTCCTTCAACTGGATCTTGTAAACATTAGGTAAAACACCAAACCCTTTGAAGACGTCTGTAAAGCTTTCCACTATGTCATCCACAGAATTACTTGTAGTCACCACTGAGTAGTCTTGGTTGATGTAATACACCCTTTTGACAAGATTCAAGTTTTCACATGCTTTGTCACCTAGCAGAGATTCTAGCCCTTCAGCCACAACAGAGAACAGCTGGTGCACTTTCTCTTTCACTGTTACTTTCAGTTTACATATGCCAAGAGAGTCAATGATTTGTCCATTATAGTCTTTGAGAAGTATCAACTTTTTCCGTACTTTTGTTTTTTCTTTCATCCTTTTTATGTCTGACATGCTGATTAGATTTGCTAATGGATCCAGTGTTCCATTAATCTTTAGCTATGTTGTCCATTTGTCACTTCTGTCAGCATCCTCTTGATTTTGTACATGCACTGTTGACTTTTTAGTTTTTTTCAGATTCCTGTGTTTCTTGACCATTTACCATGCCGACGAAGAACGTATTGTTGAGGTTAGTTTCCTCTATCATCTTGACAGATTTCTTTTTTTGTCAATTTTTTTCAATTGGAGAAACATTGTTTTGCGAAATATTTTTTACCATTATACTTCACACATTGTTTTCCGAAAGCTGGACATTGTTTAGGTTGATGTTCTGTACCACAACGTTTGCAATTGTACACATAATCCTTCTGTTTTATAGCTTTGGACATGTATCACTTTCCTTTGAACGACACTGCACTGATCATTGCATCTGAGCTCGTAGACACGCTTTTTGGCATCATTTCACCAAATGTTTTCATATGCAGCTGAGCAAGTTCACTGGCTTGACAAATTCTGATTGCTTCATGCAACATGAGCTCTGTTTCTCTCAGTAAGCATTGTCTGACTTTAACATAATTTATGCCAAACACAATCTGATCTCTTTTCATCGAGTCATTCAGCTGATCAAAATTGCATGTCTTCGCTTTGAGCCTCAGGTCAGTCAGGAAGTTATCAAATGTTTCATGTGGTTGTTACACACGTGAACAAAATGTATTTCTCTCATACGTTTCATTCTTCTTCGGTGAGCAGTGAGCAGTAAATATGTTTAGCACATCTTCAAGCTAGTTTTTATCCTCAAAGGTATTATACACTTCAATAGCCTGTGGACCAGCAATCGTCAGCAATAAAGCAACCTAACATGCTTCTGGCTTCGTGTCCATCCTGATGGCTGCCATGTATAGCTCAAATTGCTGCCTGAAACTGCACAAGTTGCAATCAACATTTCCTGTGAGCTTCAAATTCTCCAGTGGTCTCAAAGTATCCATCTTGTCGCTTTCACGACAGGTAATCTTTGGATGATTTCACTCCTGGTACCATGTTTTGTTTAATACTTTCTTAAAGCTGCAGTCCGTAACTTTTTTTGGGTTAAAAATTACCCAAAATAATTTGTTGAGCAAGTACATAACCAATCTGCTTGATTCAAATGGTAAGCTTGTAATAATGGTTTTAATTCCAGTGTTACTGGTGGATTTCCGTGGGAAATTCGAGCATGTCTTTGCGTCATTATATCACATCTGTACACATAAAGAAGGTGTCTCGGCTAGTAGGCTATATTGCGTGTGAGGATGTTGGAGGTGGAGATTTATAGCCTTTTCTCACAGCACTTGATATAAACTTATAAATTTGATGGCGGATCCAGAAAGGTTCAAACGACAATCACCAGTGACAACTGGAGATTCACCCGTTGTAAAATGCAGTGGCTACAGAAAAAAAGAGACTGCAACCGGACCCATGCGAAAACAAGGATAATTAATGCTGCAAGCAGCATTTATCGGGGTTCAAGCAGTTAAGGCCTTTAAGCACAAAAGTATCAAAAGTTATTAAGTTTTATTTAGAAAGCATGTAACCACTGACATACTAGATGGAAAAGACCATTTACAGCCAATACAGGCAATTTACCATAGGAAATATATGGTTTTAAATCTTTTTAACAGTTATAGTTAAAATAACTATATTTAGCGGCTGGTGCTAAAAAAATTTGGGGGGGCACAACAAACTGAATTATTAATTCAGGACTGAATGTAGGCTTATTGCTAAATAAGAATTTAACAGTGATAATAATGTAGCTATCATTAGCCTAAAGTTTAGCTAAAACTTCAGCCGGTAGGGTTGGGAAATAGCCAATTGCCAAATAAATCTGAATTTTTGGGCTAATGGCGATGTATTGTCACGGAGTGACAACTAGGAACCATAATTAACTGAACGAGTTCCCGTGGGGAGACAGTTCCGGCGGGACACCAGGCCGGTTCCGGTGGCCTGTCATGGCTGCCCGTGTTGATGAGCGACAGCTGCAGTGAATTATGAAGTGGCTATTTCAACGTTCGGCGTGCAGCGTTCCGGGCAGGGTGGGAAAGTGGAAGGGCAGAACGGAGGCAGCGGGCAGCTGGCGAGCTCGGCTTTGGCCGAAGCGGACGAGAGTGGCATTATGAAAAGATGCTCTGTTGTGCGGCGGTCTGGTGTTCAGTGTGCATGGCGGCTTGAGAAGAGAGAAGCGGCAGTTTGAAGAGGAGAGGTGCAGACAAGCAAAGCGGACTTGATCAAAACTGAGGTATGATAAGACGAGAGGGCAGATCGTACAGGACGGGAAAGACTGCATGTAAAGAAGAAAGAGCTGGAGATCAGCGGTGTGGTTGAACTGTGTTATCTCATCGAACAGATGAGTGTTATCTGCCAGTCCTATTAGGAAGTTAATGCCTGTAGTGCCCGCTATCCGCCATAGCTTGGTGAAGCCACCCCGGCGTTCAGTGAGATCTGGTTTGAAGCCTTTTAATGTCAGTTGTGTGTCCATAGCCAACTACCTACACAGCCCTGGATGTACAGTTTTGACAGTTGAGCGGAGAGAGTCGGCTGGGACCACGAGAGGAGACCTTATTCACTGTGAGTTGATGTGAGTTGCAGTGCTTAATGTGTAGTGAACACGTGTGATCATTTGAAGTGACTGAATTGTGCACTGGCGTGGAAACTGTAATTTTATGTCTGTCTGTTCCCCAGTTGGCATACTCGTGGGTCTCGAAGGTCAAATTGAAATTTACTAACTGCTGTGTGTTTAGCGCATGCTGTACAGGAATGCAGCCCCATCCTGTCTGATTCGAAGATGATTTGTTGAATACTCATGCATTACTGTTTGACTCCGTGACCTGAAGAGGAAGCATTATCTGTTTATTGAACTGTCCACAACGAAGAGGATCCCTGGCGCTGCCATTGCCGCCCTGTGGTAAGAAGACTCAGTGTAACTGTTGGATTCTGTACGCACTATTGTTGTTCTATGAACAGAGAAAGAGATCCTGATATCCGCCGCTGCATTCTGCCATTGCCGCCCTGTGGTAAGAAGACTCAGTGTAACTGTTGGATTCTGTACGCACTATTGTTGTTCTATGAACAGAGAAAGAGATCCTGATATCCGCCGCTGCATTCTGCCATTGCCGCCCTGTGGTAAGAAGACTCAGTGTAACTGTTGGATTCTGTACGCACTATTGTTGTTCTATGAACAGAGAAAGAGATCCTGATATCCGCCGCTGCATTCTGCCATTACTGTCCTGTGGAAAGAAGACCCAGCTGTTGACTGTTGAAACCTGTACTCACCACGGTGGTTCTGTGAACATAGAGGAACTGTCCTCTGCCATTGAATGCTGCCATCACTGCTCTGTGGTAAGAAGACCCAGTTGTTGATTGTCAAATCCTGTACTCACCACGGTTGTTCTGTGAACGTAGAGGAATTGTCCTCTGCCAGTGGAGGCGGCCATCACTGTTCTGTGGGGAAGTTACTGTCCGTCGCTGTATTTCAACTGCCGCCGGCTTGTGGAAGGGGAGTGGCCCCCAGCTAGCGGGTGTGTCCCGTGGAGGGAACGAGAGAGCTCCCCGGTTGCCATCTACGACGGACTACTACACTGCGTCAGATGATCCCCTGCCCTATCCTCCCCCCTATCCCAAAAAGAGGTGACACTCAAATGATTGATGCTGTCCTGTGAGAAGAGTAACCCCTTCCCTTGTTGTCAATTTCCTGCCAGTGTCTGCTCCACTACTTATGTCTGGCCGAAGAGGAGTTGCTGTGCGACTCCTTACCTGTGTCTGTTCCATTACTTACTTCCGGCCGAAGAGGAACTGTTGTCTGAACCCTTACCAGTGTCTGCTCCATCGTTTGTGTAACAACAATGACTTATGTTAGGGAATTAATTAGCTCAAATTAGCATTAATGTGACTATGCATATGTTGCTTACATGAATTAAAGAATTACCAAATAGGGAATTGGTCAAAACCTCGGCTTATATCAGAGGTTACACAATCGCTTGTAGTACTCACTGATATAGACGGGTAGAATATGTTCAATTTGGGGAAATTTTAGATACAAGTTGAAGAATGTTCATTTATTGTACGAACTGTATGTCCAGCACACAAAATGTACAATATCTGAACGGAAATCTCACGTCTTTAACACGGATAGACAATTTATTCTCTGTGGCCACAAGAAAATAAAGATCTTAGTGTTTTAGACCATTTGAGATTTCTTTCAATAGTAAAATTTATCGTAGAGCGTTAAGAGGTAAAGATCTGCACTACTCAGGGACTCAGTATTGAAACAAACAGGCAAACTTAATTCAAATGATTTAACAAAGTTTATTCAAACGAGCTACTGGTTACATGTACTAATTTTCAATCACACAGGAGTAAATATGCATAAACAAAACAATATACGATCGCAAATAGGGAATACAACAAAATAAACGTAAGATAAAAAGGTTAGAGTAGGGGAAGGAAGAAGGGAGAATATAAGAGAGAGAGAGAGAATTTTAAGAAAGGGTTTTGTGTGTGTACACTGAGAGCGTGGTAAGGAGAGGTGTGTGTGTGTGTGTATGTGTGTGTGTAGGAGCACGCCTTTAGCAGCACGTGGCCGTGTGTTTATGTCTAGGAGACACGTGAAGAGGTGGGCGTGTATGTGTGTGTGTAGGTGCAGATGTGTGCGTCGAAGAGTGTGTAAGTGTGAGTAAAGAGAAATGAGAGATAGGTAGAGACAGTTCAGTCAGTCACAACAAGACCCCAATAGGCACAGCAATATTAGACACTTTAAACAGCACTTCAGGTTGGAAATTAAGGTCTACGTTACGTCTGAGTTGTAGATCGGCCCTCTTTGTGTGGTCTCGTCTGTGTTGGACGGAAGCGGAGTCACGTGATCACAGCGTCTAGTTGCTATAGCGACTTGAAGCGAGCGGAACTCAGCAAAATGATCTTTAGCTTTAAGTTGGTATCTTGGGTTGGTTGAAGGAGACTATCAAAACTGAAGTAAGGTAGTTTGAAGAAAATAAAACTTGGAAGAAAAATGAAAATAAACGCGAACGAAGCTTCCAAGGATGGAAGAAGGCGTGTCGTCTCTCTCTCTCTGGCGATGTGCCCTGAGATCAGAGAAGCGCGGCATTTTGAAGGGGTTAAGCCCAGCCTCTTTAGGTGCATGACCCAATCGCCTGGAAGGGCGATTGTGACTACCTCCTGACGTTTTGTGGAGGCTCACGCCCCTTCCTAATAGTTAAGGAGAAGCTAAATTTGTTCCTATCGTTAATAACACTGGATTTAATAAAATAATGCGTCTTCGGAGATTTTGGGTTAAAGATTCCACACCGTTGGGATTTATGGAACACAATGATACCACGAATGGTATCTCTATGACATAGTCACCCGCGGATACCTGATTTTTCGCGATTATAGTCACATCAAATGGATTACAAATCAATAAAACTATATAGGCATAATATTTGGGACAAAGGGATCATGCATACATCAAGAGAATACATTTTAAACATTTCACAAGATGATTTTGATTCACACGTGGTAGGATCTGTGTGTGTTTCCTTGTGTGTGTGTGCTGGAAGAGTCACTGAAGGTTCATCCTGCTGCGTTGAACTTTTGTCCCCGAGCACGGGGTGAGAGAGTCTAGGTGTGTGCGTGTTACTCGGTCTGATTAGATTAGCGGTCGAACAGAGTCTGGTTGTTTTCTTACGTGTTGCCTGAGGGTCTACATGTAAATGAATGTCTGACAGAGAGTCCCTAGGGTCCTCTTGAGATTGCTTTTATTGGTCAGGGGGGATTGCTCTTGGTGATCAGCGGATGTTCGCGGAGCCATAAACTAGAAGTCAGCAGTAAGGGATCTCTGTTCTCAGCTAGATAGTTAATGATTTAAGTCATTTGTAGGCGCCGTTGGGTCTGGGGTCCAGGAAGGAAGGATCTTAAGACAATAGAGGTGTTTGTGGATTAGGACACCAATGATTTAATTAGGTCTCAGAGCAAAAGGGGATTTGAAGACAGGCTAATTTCAGTAAATTAACATATAGAGAGATAGAGCTGGTGATCTGACCATCTGATGTGCGTTACATTTGCTTCTGTCTGTCCGAAGAGGGATCGTTGTGCGAACCCCCCACGCAACCTGGTGGAAGAGAGAGGAGGATCAGTCGGTGGATTTTAGTTGAGATTGGACTTATTTTAACTAAATAAAATACAAGTTTTTGATATTAATTATCTTGTCTGGTCTGTTGGTGTCTCTGGGTAACTCCTCGAGGTGGTACGCTCAGAAGGGGAGGGAAGGCCTGTGACAGATTGGTATAATCTGAGTATTTAATTAAGTTGGCTTGAGAGAGCCAACTTACTGATATTGTACTTAAACTTATTATTATTATTATTAAGTTGGCTTGAGAGAGCCAACATATTGAAATCCTATTTAAACTTATTAAGTTGGCTTGAGAGAGCCAACATATTGAAATCCTATTTAAACTTATTAAGTTGGCTTGAGAGAGCCAACATATTGAAATCCTATTTAAACTTATTAAGTTGGCTTGAGAGAGCCAACATATTGAAATCCTATTTAAACTTATTATTATTATTATTCCGAGACTAAAATTTCTATATGAAACTCCTCCTAGAGCTTTAACTCTACATACTCCAAACTCGGCTCAGACACTCAAACTGATCTGACTCGCGTTGCTATATCTTTTCAGACTGATCGGACTTACTGTTTTCCTAAAAATGACGATCAAAACTCGGAAAAACTCCCATTGACTTGCATTGGGGAGTTCTAAAAAATTCAAATTTAGATTCAAACTCACCAACCGACGAAAATTCAAATCAAAATACCTTGAAGACTAAACCAAACTGCCGTTCTATATACTATATGAGCCATTGAGACTCATTTAAACTAATGAACTCTAAACTCATACACTTATAAACTAATTAACTTATAAACTCATGAATTCATAGACTTATGAACTCTTAAACTCATAAATTAATAAACTCTGAACTCTTAAACTCATTTAAACTTATAAACTCTAAACTCATTTAAACTTATAAACTCTAAACTCATTTAAAACTTATAAACTCTAAACTCAAAAACTCTAACACTTATAAACTCATCAATTTATACACTTATAAACTCTAAACTCATAAACTCTGAGTATGTGTGTGTGTGTGTGTGTGTGTGTGTGTGTCACACACACACACACACACACACACACACTAAACTCATTTAAACTTAAACTCTAAACTCATTTAAACTTGTAAACTCAAAACTCGTAAACTACTTTAAACTTCACACCACTTTAAACTTAAGTTAAAGCTTCCAGCTCCCAAGCAACTCCATAGCAACCAAACTTGAGTACCCTAGCAACCGTTTTGCAAGACCTATATCTCTGTATCAGAACATCATATAGAGATGAGGTTTGGCTCTTTTGACTCATGCTAGCAAACAGCATTTCCAACATGCTACACATGCTAGCAGTGAATAGCTACATGCTAATAGCGATTAGTTAAGTGCTCCATAGTATATAAAGACTCCATAGTAACCATCTGTGACAACTACCAACCACCTAGTAACACCATAGCAACAAACTCAGAACACCCTAGCAACCACCTAGCAACACCCTAGCAACCACCCAGAATACCCTAGCAACACCATAGCAACCACCAAAACACCCTAGCAACCACCTAGCAACATCATAGCAACCACCCAGAACACCTTAGCAACCGCCTAGCAACACCATAGCAACCACCAAAACACCCTAGCAACCGCCTAGCAACAGCATAGCAACCACCCAGAACACCCTAGCAACCGCCTAGCAACACCATAGCAACCATCAAAACACCTTAGCAACCGCCTAGCAACACCATAGCAACCACCCAGAACACCCTAGCAACTGCCTAGCAACCACCCAGAATACCCTAGCAACCACCTAGCAACACCATAGCAACCACCCTAGAAACCACCTAGCAACCACCCAGAATACCTTAGTAACCGCCTAGCAACACCATAGCAACCACCAAAACACCCTAGCAACCGCCTAGCAACACCCTAGCAACCACCTAGAATACCCTAGCAACCACCTAGCAACACCCTAGCAACCACCCAGCATACCCTAGCAACTGCCTAGCAACACCATAGCAACCACCCAGAACACCCTAGCAACCGCCTAGCAACATCATAGCAACCACCTAGAACACCCTAGCAACCGCCTAGCAACACCCTAAAAACCCCCAGAATACCCTAGCAACCGCCTAGCAACAGCATAGCAACACCCTAGCAACCAACCAGAATACCCTAGCAACTGCCTAGCAACACCATAGCAACTACCAAAACACCCTAGCAACCGCCTAGCAACATCATAGCAACCACCTAGAACACCCTGGCAACCGCCTAGCAACACCCTAGCAACCCCCCATAATACCCTAGCAACAGCATAGCAACCACCAAAACACCCTAGCAACCGCCTAGCAACCACCAAAACACCCTAGCAACCGCCTAGCAACAGCATAGCAACCACCCAGAACACCCTAGCGACCGCCTAGCAACCACCCAGAATACCCTAGCAACCGCATAGCAACACCATAGCAACCACCCAGAACACCCTAGCAACTGCCTAGCAACCACCCAGAACACCCTAGCAACCGCCTAGCAACCACCCAGAATACCTTAGCAACCACCTAGCAACACCATAGCAACTACCAGAACACCCTAGCAACCGTCTAACAACACCCAGAACACCCTAGCAACCGCCTAGCAACACCATAACAACCACCCAGAACACCCTAGCAACCGCCTAGCAACACCATAGCAACCACCCAGAATACCCTAGCAACTGCCAAGCAACCACCCAGAATACCTTAGCAACCGCCTAGCAACACCATAGCAACCACCCAGAACACCCTAGCAACCGCCTAACAACACCCTAGCAACCACCTAGCAACCAACAAGAACACCCTAGCAACACCATAGCAACCACACAGAACACCCTAGCAGTCGCCTAGCAACCACCCAGAATACCCTAGCAACCGCCAAGCAACCACCCAGAACACCCTAGCAACCGCCTAGCAAAAAACGTTCTGGGTCCAAACTTTCTCAAGCCAACTTAAAGTTTGTCTCGACGAACTTTTGCATCTAGTTAAGTTGGCTTGAGAGAGCCAACATATTGAAATCCTATTTAAACTTATTATTATTATTATTCCGAGACTAAAATTTCTATATGAAACTCCTCCTAGAGCTTTAACTCTACATACTCCAAACTCGGCTCAGACACTCAAACTGATCTGACTCGCGTTGCTATATCTTTTCAGACTGATCGGACTTACGGTTTTCCTAAAAATGACGATCAAAACTCGGAAAAACTCCCATTGACTTGCATTGGGGAGTTCTAAAAAATTCAAATTTAGATTCAAACTCACCAACCGACGAAAATTCAAATCAAAATACCTTGAAGACTAAACCAAACTGCCGTTCTATATACTATATGAGCCATTGAGACTCATTTAAACTAATGAACTCTAAACTCATACACTTATAAACTAATTAACTTATAAACTCATGAATTCATAGACTTATGAACTCTTAAACTCATAAATTAATAAACTCTGAACTCTTAAACTCATTAAAACTTATAAACTCTAAACTCATTTAAACTTATATACTCTAAACTCATTTAAAACTTATAAACTCTAAACTCAAAAACTCTAACACTTATAAACTCATCAATTTATACACTTATAAACTCTAAACTCATAAACTCTGAGTATGTGTGTGTGTGTCACACACACACACACACACACACACACACACACACACACACACACACACACACTAAACTCATTTAAACTTAAACTCTAAACTCATTTAAACTTGTAAACTAAAAACTCGTAAACTACTTTAAACTTCACACCACTTTAAACTTAAGTTAAAGCTTCCAGCTCCCAAGCAACTCCATAGCAACCAAACTTGAGTACCCTAGCAACCGTTTTGCAAGACCTATATCTCTGTATCAGAACATCGTATAGAGATGAGGTTTGGCTCTTTTGACTCATGCTAGCAAACAGCACTTCCAACATGCTACACATGCTAGCAGTGAATAGCTACATGCTAATAGTAATGAGTTAAGTGCTATATCATGCCAAGATCATGCTAAGAACTCTATAAAGACTCCATAGTAACCATCTGTGACAACTACCAACCACGTAGTAACATCATAGCAACCACCCAGAATACCTTAGCAACACCATAGCAACCACCCAGGACACCCTAGCAACCGCCTAGCAACCACCTAGAATACTCTAGCAACCACCTAGCAACACCATAGCAACCACCCAGAACACCCTAGCAACTGCCTAGCAACCACCCAAAACACCCTAGAAACCGCCTAGCAACCACCCAGAACACCCTAGCAACCACCTAGCAACACCCTAGCAACCACCCAGAACACCCTAGCAACACCCTAGCAACCACCCAGAACACCCTAGCAACCGCCTAGCAACCACCTAGAATACTCTAGCAACCACCTAGCAACACCATAGCAACCACCCAGAACACCCTAGCAACTGCCTAGCAACCACCCAAAACACCCTAGCAACCGCCTAGCAACCACCCAGAACACCCTAGCAACCACCTAGCGACACCCTAGCAACCACCCAGAACACCCTAGCAACCACCTAGCAACACCCTAGCAACCACCCAGAACACCCTAGCAACCACCTAGCAACACCCTAGCAACCACCCAGAACACCCTAGCAACCGCCTAGCAACCACCTAGAATACTCTAGCAACCACCTAGCAACACCATAGCAACCACCCAGAACACCCTAGCAACTGCCTAGCAACCACCCAAAACACCCTAGCAACCGCCTAGCAACCACCCAGAACACCCTAGCAACCACCTAGCGACACCCTAGCAACCACCCAGAACACCCTAGCAACCACCTAGCAACACCCTAGCAACCACCCAGAACACCCTAGCAACCACCTAGCAACACCCTAGCAACCACCCAGAACACCCTAGCAACCGCCTAGCAACACTCTAGCAACCACCCAAAATACCTTAGCAACTGCCTAGCAACACCCTAGCAACCGCCTAGCAACACCCTAGCAACCACCCAGAACACCCTAGCAACCACCTAGCAATCACCCAGAATACCCTAGCAACCGCCTAGCAACAGCATAGCAACCACCCAGAACACCCTAGCAACAGCATAGCAACCACCCAAAACACCCTAGCAACCGCCTAGCAACCACCCAGAATACCCTAGCAACCGCCTAGCAACAGCATAGCAACCAACCAGAACACCCTAGCAACCGCCTAGCAACCACCCAGAATACCCTAGCAACCGCCAAGCAACACCATAGCAACCACCCAGAATACCTTAGCAACCGCCTAGCAACACCATAGCAACTACCCAGAACACCCTAGCAACCGCCTAACAACCACCCAGAACACCCTAGCAACCACCTAGCAACAGCATAACAACCACCCAGAACACCCTAGCAACCGCCTAGCAACACCATAGCAACCACCCAGAATACCCTAGCAACCGCCTAGCAACACCATAGCAACCACCCAGAACACCCTAGCAACCGCCTAGCAACACCATAGCGACCACCCATAACATCCTAGCAACCGCCTAGCAAAAAACGTTCTGGTCCAAACTTTCTCAAGCCAACTTCAAAGTTTGTCTCGACGAACTTTTGCATCTAGTTATTATTATTATTCCGAGACTAAAATTTCTATATGAAACTCCTCCTAGAGCTTTAACTCTACATACTCCAAACTCGGCTCAGACACTCAAACTGATCTGACTCGCGTTGCTATATCTTTTCAGACTGATCGGACTTACGGTTTTCCTAAAAATGACGATCAAAACTCGGAAAAACTCCCATTGACTTACATTGGGGAGTTCTAAAAATATTTGAATCCAAACTGCCGTTTTCACACACACAGACTCCAAAGGGCCTGACACCCCTGCGTCTCTCCCTCTCTCTCTCCCTCAGAGGATTTATATTATCAAGCAACCAATAAGTAATGGCCTAAAATCTTCATAGCCACACCCTAGCAACCAGTTACAGCACCCTAGCAACCACTAAGAGCTCCCTAGCAACCACCCTAAACCCCCCAAAAAAACTTTTTTTATTTTTTTTTATTTTTTAAAGCAATATTACATTCGTGGCCTTGCGATATTGCTCCATGCTTGTGCCTATTCGGCCATAGGCACGAGGCCGCAGGCCGAGTGCCGTACTGAAGGCACTCGTTATTAACTCCATATAAACCATCTTTGACAACTACCAACCACCTAGTAACACCATAGCAACTACCAAAAATACCTTAGCAACCATCTTGAACACCCTAGCAACATCTGGAAACACTCTAGTAACCACCAAATATACCCTAGCAACCACCCAGAACACCCTAGCAACTGCCTAGCAACCCCCCAGAACACCTAGCAACTGCCTAGCAACCACCCAGAACACCTAGCAAACAGCCAGAACACCCTAGCAACTGCCTAGCAACCACCCAGAACACCTAGCAACTGCCTAGCAACAACCCAGAACACCCTAACAACTGCCTAGCAACACCATAGCAACCACCCAGAACACCCTAGCAACCGCCTAGCAACCACCCCGAACACCCTAGCAACACCATAGCAACCACCCAGAACACCCTAGCAACCGCCTAGCAACCACCCAGAATACCTTAGCAACCACCTAGCAACACCATAGCAACCACCCAGAATACCCTAGCAACCGCCTAGCAACCACCCAAAACACCCTAGCAACCGCCTAGCAACACCATAGCAACCACCCAGAATACCCTAGCAACCGCCTAGCAACCACCCAGAATACCTTAGCAACCGCCTAGCAACACCATAGCAACCACTCAGAACACCCTAGCAACTGCCTAACAACCACCCAGAAAACCCTAGCAACCACCCAAAATACCTTAGAACACCCTAGCAACACCATAGCAACCACTCAGAACACCCTAACAACCACCCAAAATACCTTAGAACACCATAGCAACCACCCAGAACACCCTAGCAACCACCCAAAATACCCTAGCAACCGCCTAGCAACCACCCAAAAGACCCTAGCAACCACCTAGCAACATCATAGCAACCACCCAGAACACCCTAGCAACCGCCTAGCAGCACCATAGCAACCACCAAAACACCCTAGAAACATCCTAGCAACCACCTAGAATACCCTAGCAACCGCCTAGCAACCACCCAGAATACCCTAGCAACCACCAAAACACCCTAGAAACATCCTAGCAACCACCTAGAATACCCTAGCAACCGCCTAGCAACCACCCAGAATACCCTAGCAACCACCTAGCAACCACCCAGAATACCCTAGCAACACCATAGCAACCACCAAAACACCCTAGCAACCACCTAGCAACATCATAGCAACCACCCAGAACACCCTAGCAACCGCCTAGCAGCACCATAGCAACCACCAAAACACCCTAGAAACATCCTAGCAACCACCTAGAATACCCTAGCAACCGCCTAGCAACACCATAGCAATCACCCAGAACACCCTAGCAACCGCCTAGCAACCACCCAGAATACCCTAGCAACCGCCTAGCAACAGCATAGCAACCACCCAGAACACCCTAGCAACCGCCTAGCAACCACCCAGAATACCCTAGCAACCGCCTAGTAACACCATAGCAACCACCCAGAACACCATAGCAACCGCCTAGCAACAGCATAGCAACCACCAAAACACCCTAGCAACCGCCTAGCAACATCATAGCAACCACCCAGAACACCCTAGCAACCACCTAGCAACACCCTAGCAACCACCCAGAACACCCTAGCAACCGCTTAGCAACACCATAGCAACCACCCAGAACACCCTAGCAACAGCATAGCAACCACCCAAAACACCCTAGCAACTGCCTAGCAACCACACAGAATACCCTAGCAACCGCCTAGCAACTGCCTAGCAACCACACAGAATACCCTAGCAACTGCCTAGCAACAGCATAGCAACCACCCAGAACACCCTAGCAACCGCCTAGCAACCACCCAGAATACCCTAGCAACCGCCTAGCAACACCATAGCAACCACCCAGAACACCCTAGCAACCGCCTAGCAACCACCCAGAATACCCTAGCAACCGCCTAGCAACACCATAGCAACCACCCAGAACACCCTAGCAACCGCCTAGCAACCACCCAGAATACCTTAGCAACCGCCTAGCAACACCATAGCAACCACCCAGAACACCCTAGCAACCGCCTAGCAACCACCCAGAATACCCTAGCAACCGCATAGCAACACCATAGCAACCACCCAGAACACCCTAGCAACCGCCTAGCAACCACCCAGAATACCCTAGCAACCGCCTAGCAACACCATATCAACCACCCAGAACACCCTAATTAATTTAAACTAAATTAAACTTCAAACTACTTTAAACTTTAAACTAAATTAAACTTCAAACTACTTTAAACTTTAAACTAATTTAAACTTTAAACTACTTTAAACTTCAAACTATTTTAAACTTCAAACTACTTTAAACTTTGAACTAATTTAAACTTCAAACTTCTTCAAACTTTCTGGTCCGGCTTTCTCAAGCCAACTTAAAGTTTGTCTCGACGAACTTTTTAATCTAGTTATTATTATTATTCCGAGACTAAAATTTCTATATGAAACTCCTCCTAGAGCTTTAACTCTACATACTCCAAACTCGGCTCAGACACTCAAACTGATCTGACTCGCGTTGCTATATCTTTTCAGACTGATCGGACTTACGGTTTTCCTAAAAATGACGATCAAAACTCGGAAAAACTCCCATTGACTTGCATTGGGGAGTTCTAAAAAATTCAAATTTAGATTCAAACTCACCAACCGACGAAAATTCAAATCAAAATACCTTGAAGACTAAACCAAACTGCCGTTCTATATACTATATGAGCCATTGAGACTCATTTAAACTAATGAACTCTAAACTCATACACTTATAAACTAATTAACTTATAAACTCATGAATTCATAGACTTATGAACTCTTAAACTCATAAATTAATAAACTCTGAACTCTTAAACTCATTAAAACTTATAAACTCTAAACTCATTTAAACTTATATACTCTAAACTCATTTAAAACTTATAAACTCTAAACTCAAAAACTCTAACACTTATAAACTCATCAATTTATACACTTATAAACTCTAAACTCATAAACTCTGAGTATGTGTGTGTGTGTCACACACACACACACACACACACACACACACACACACACACACTAAACTCATTTAAACTTAAACTCTAAACTCATTTAAACTTGTAAACTAAAAACTCGTAAACTACTTTAAACTTCACACCACTTTAAACTTAAGTTAAAGCTTCCAGCTCCCAAGCAACTCCATAGCAACCAAACTTGAGTACCCTAGCAACCGTTTTGCAAGACCTATATCTCTGTATCAGAACATCGTATAGAGATGAGGTTTGGCTCTTTTGACTCATGCTAGCAAACAGCACTTCCAACATGCTACACATGCTAGCAGTGAATAGCTACATGCTAATAGTAATGAGTTAAGTGCTATATCATGCCAAGATCATGCTAAGAACTCTATAAAGACTCCATAGTAACCATCTGTGACAACTACCAACCACGTAGTAACATCATAGCAACCACCCAGAATACCTTAGCAACACCATAGCAACCACCCAGGACACCCTAGCAACCGCCTAGCAACCACCTAGAATACTCTAGCAACCACCTAGCAACACCATAGCAACCACCCAGAACACCCTAGCAACTGCCTAGCAACCACCCAAAACACCCTAGAAACCGCCTAGCAACCACCCAGAACACCCTAGCAACCACCTAGCAACACCCTAGCAACCACCCAGAACACCCTAGCAACACCCTAGCAACCACCCAGAACACCCTAGCAACCGCCTAGCAACCACCTAGAATACTCTAGCAACCACCTAGCAACACCATAGCAACCACCCAGAACACCCTAGCAACTGCCTAGCAACCACCCAAAACACCCTAGCAACCGCCTAGCAACCACCCAGAACACCCTAGCAACCACCTAGCAACACCCTAGCAACCACCCAGAACACCCTAGCAACCGCCTAGCAACCACCTAGAATACTCTAGCAACCACCTAGCAACACCATAGCAACCACCCAGAACACCCTAGCAACTGCCTAGCAACCACCCAAAACACCCTAGCAGCCGCCTAGCAACCACCCAGAACACCCTAGCAACCACCTAGCGACACCCTAGCAACCACCCAGAACACCCTAGCAACCACCTAGCAACACCCTAGCAACCACCCAGAACACCCTAGCAACCGCCTAGCAACCACCTAGAATACTCTAGCAACCACCTAGCAACACCATAGCAACCACCCAGAACACCCTAGCAACTGCCTAGCAACCACCCAAAACACCCTAGCAACCGCCTAGCAACCACCCAGAACACCCTAGCAACCACCTAGCGACACCCTAGCAACCACCCAGAACACCCTAGCAACCACCTAGCAACACCCTAGCAACCACCCAGAACACCCTAGCAACCACCTAGCAACACCCTAGCAACCACCCAGAACACCCTAGCAACCGCCTAGCAACACTCTAGCAACCACCCAAAATACCTTAGCAACTGCCTAGCAACACCCTAGCAACCGCCTAGCAACACCCTAGCAACCACCCAGAACACCCTAGCAACCACCTAGCAACCACCCAGAATACCCTAGCAACCGCCTAGCAACAGCATAGCAACCACCCAGAACACCCTAGCAACAGCATAGCAACCACCCAAAACACCCTAGCAACCGCCTAGCAACCACCCAGAATACCCTAGCAACCGCCTAGCAACAGCATAGCAACCAACCAGAACACCCTAGCAACCGCCTAGCAACCACCCAGAATACCCTAGCAACCGCCAAGCAACACCATAGCAACCACCCAGAATACCTTAGCAACCGCCTAGCAACACCATAGCAACTACCCAGAACACCCTAGCAACCGCCTAACAACCACCCAGAACACCCTAGCAACCACCTAGCAACAGCATAACAACCACCCAGAACACCCTAGCAACCGCCTAGCAACACCATAGCAACCACCCAGAATACCCTAGCAACCGCCTAGCAACACCATAGCAACCACCCAGAACACCCTAGCAACCGCCTAGCAACACCATAGCGACCACCCATAACATCCTAGCAACCGCCTAGCAAAAAACGTTCTGGTCCAAACTTTCTCAAGCCAACTTCAAAGTTTGTCTCGACGAACTTTTGCATCTAGTTATTATTATTATTCCGAGACTAAAATTTCTATATGAAACTCCTCCTAGAGCTTTAACTCTACATACTCCAAACTCGGCTCAGACACTCAAACTGATCTGACTCGCGTTGCTATATCTTTTCAGACTGATCGGACTTACTGTTTTCCTAAAAATGACGATCAAAACTCGGAAAAACTCCCATTGACTTGCATTGGGGAGTTCTAAAAAATTCAAATTTAGATTCAAACTCACCAACCGACGAAAATTCAAATCAAAATACCTTGAAGACTAAACCAAACTGCCGTTCTATATACTATATGAGCCATTGAGACTCATTTAAACTAATGAACTCTAAACTCATACACTTATAAACTAATTAACTTATAAACTCATGAATTCATAGACTTATGAACTCTTAAACTCATAAATTAATAAACTCTGAACTCTTAAACTCATTTAAACTTATAAACTCTAAACTCATTTAAACTTATAAACTCTAAACTCATTTAAAACTTATAAACTCTAAACTCAAAAACTCTAACACTTATAAACTCATCAATTTATACACTTATAAACTCTAAACTCATAAACTCTGAGTATGTGTGTGTGTGTGTGTGTGTGTGTGTGTCACACACACACACACACACACACACACACTAAACTCATTTAAACTTAAACTCTAAACTCATTTAAACTTGTAAACTCAAAACTCGTAAACTACTTTAAACTTCACACCACTTTAAACTTAAGTTAAAGCTTCCAGCTCCCAAGCAACTCCATAGCAACCAAACTTGAGTACCCTAGCAACCGTTTTGCAAGACCTATATCTCTGTATCAGAACATCATATAGAGATGAGGTTTGGCTCTTTTGACTCATGCTAGCAAACAGCATTTCCAACATGCTACACATGCTAGCAGTGAATAGCTACATGCTAATAGCGATTAGTTAAGTGCTCCATAGTATATAAAGACTCCATAGTAACCATCTGTGACAACTACCAACCACCTAGTAACACCATAGCAACAAACTCAGAACACCCTAGCAACCGCCTAGCAACAGCATAGCAACCACCCAGAACACCCTAGCGACCGCCTAGCAACCACCCAGAATACCCTAGCAACCGCATAGCAACACCATAGCAACCACCCAGAACACCCTAGCAACTGCCTAGCAACCACCCAGAACACCCTAGCAACCGCCTAGCAACCACCCAGAATACCTTAGCAACCACCTAGCAACACCATAGCAACTACCAGAACACCCTAGCAACCGTCTAACAACACCCAGAACACCCTAGCAACCGCCTAGCAACACCATAACAACCACCCAGAACACCCTAGCAACCGCCTAGCAACACCATAGCAACCACCCAGAATACCCTAGCAACTGCCAAGCAACCACCCAGAATACCTTAGCAACCGCCTAGCAACACCATAGCAACCACCCAGAACACCCTAGCAACCGCCTAACAACACCCTAGCAACCACCTAGCAACCAACAAGAAAACCCTAGCAACACCATAGCAACCACACAGAACACCCTAGCAGTCGCCTAGCAACCACCCAGAATACCCTAGCAACCGCCAAGCAACCACCCAGAACACCCTAGCAACCGCCTAGCAAAAAACGTTCTGGGTCCAAACTTTCTCAAGCCAACTTAAAGTTTGTCTCGACGAACTTTTGCATCTAGTTAAGTTGGCTTGAGAGAGCCAACATATTGAAATCCTATTTAAACTTATTATTATTATTATTAAGTTGGCTTGAGAGAGCCAACTTACTGAAATCCTATTTAAACTTATTATTATTATTAATCTTCTGTTAAAAACTGTTGACTCAAACTCGTCCTAGAGCTTTAACTCTACATACTCCAAACTCGGCTCAGACACTCAAACTGATCTGAAGTTAGTTGCTATATCTTTTCAGACTGATCGGACTTACGGTTTTCCTAAAAATGACGATCAAAACTCGGAAAAACTCCCATTGACTTACATTAGGGAGTTCTAAAAAATTCAAATTTAGATTCAAACTGACCAACCGACGAAAATTCAAATCAAAATACCTTGAAGACTAAACCAAACTGCCGTTCTATATACTATATGAGCCATTGAGACTCATTTAAACTAATGCACTCTAAACTCATACACTTATAAAGTAATTAACTTATAAACTCATGAATTCATAGACTTATGAACTCTAAAACTCATAAATTAATAAACTCTGAACTCTTAAACTCATTTAAATTTATAAACTCTAAACTCATTTAAACTTATAAACTAAACTCAAAAACTTGTACACTTATAAACTCATCCATTTATACACTTATAAACTCTAAACTCATAAACTCTGAGTGTGTGTGTGTGTGTGTGTGTGTGTGTGTGTGTGTGTGTGTGAACACACACACACACACACACACACACACTCTAAACTAATTTAAACCTATAAACTCAAAACTCAAAAACTCGTAAACTACTTTAAACTTCAAACCACTTTAAACTTCTTAAGTTTAAAGCTTCCAGCTCCCAAGCAACTCCATAGCAACCAAACTTGAGTACCCTAGCAACCGTTTTGCAAGACCTATATCTCTGTATCAGAACATCGTATAGAGATGAGGTTTGGCTCTTTTGACTCATGCTAGCAAACAGCACTTCCAACATGCTACACATGCTAGCAGTGAATAGCTACATGCTAATAGCGATTAGTTGAGTGCTAAATCATGCCAAGATCATGCTAAGAACTATAAAACTCCATAGTAACCATCTGTGACAACTACCAATCACCTAGTAACACCATAGCAACCGCCCAGAACACCCTAGCAACCGCCTAGCAACACCATAGCAACCACCCAGAATACCCTAGCAACAGCATAGCAACCACCAAAACACCCTAGCAACCACCTAGCAACATCATAGCAACCACCCAGAACACCCTAGCAACCGCCTAGCAACACCATAGCAACCACCCAGAACAACCTAGCAACCGCCTAGCAACACCCTAGCAACCACCAAAACACCCTAGCAACATCCTAGCAACCACCTAGAATACCCTAGCAACCGCCTAGCAACAGCATAGCAACCACCCAGAACTCCCTAGCAACCGCCTAGCAACCACCCAGAATACCCTAGCAACCGCCTAGCAACAGCATAGCAACCACCCAGAACTCCCTAGCAACCGCCTAGCAACCACCCAGAATACCCTAGCAACCGCCTAGCAACACCATAGCAACCACCCAGAACACCCTAGCAACCGCCTAGCAACCACCCAGAATACCCTAGCAACCGCCTAGCAACACCCTAGCAACCACCCAGAACACCCTAGCAACCGCCTAGCAACCACCCAGAACAACCTAGCAACCGCCTAGCAACACCCTAGCAACCACCAAAACACCCTAGCAACATCCTAGCAACCACCTAGAATACCCTAGCAACCGCCTAGCAACACCCTAGCAACCACCCAGAATACCCTAGCAACCGCCTAGCAACATCATAGCAACCACCCAGAACACCCTAGCAACCGCTTAGCAACACCATAGCAACCACCCAGAACACCCTAGCAACAGCATAGCAACCACCCAAAGCACCCTAGCAACCGCCTAGCAACCACCCACAATACCCTAGCAACCGCCTAGCAACAGCATAGCAACCACCCAGAACTCCCTAGCAACCGCCTAGCAACACCCTAGCAACCACCCAGAACACCCTAGCAACCGCCTAGCAACCACCCAGAACAACCTAGCAACCGCCTAGCAACCACCAAAACACCCTAGCAACATCCTAGCAACCACCTAGAATACCCTAGCAACCGCCTAGCAACACCCTAGCAACCACCCAGAATACCCTAGCAACCGCCTAGCAACATCATAGCAACCACCCAGAACACCCTAGCAACACCCTAGCAACCACCCAGAATACCTTAGCAACTGCCTAGCAACACCATAGCAACCACCCAGAACACCCTAGCAACCGCCTAGCAACCACCTAGAATACTCTAGCAACCACCTAGCAACACCATAGCAACTGCCTAGCAACCACCCAAAACACCCTAGCAACCGCCTAGCAACCACCCAGAACACCCTAGCAACCACCTAGCAACACCCTAGCAACCACCCAGAACACCCTAGCAACCACCTAGCAACACCCTAGCAACCACCCAGAACACCCTAGCAACACCCTAGCAACCACCCAAAATACCTTAGCAACTGCCTAGCAACACCCTAGCAACCGCCTAGCAACACCCTAGCAACCGCCTAGCAACACCCTAGCAACCACCCAGAACATCCTAGCAACCACCCAGAATACCCTAGCAACCGCCTAGCAACACCATAGCAACCACCCAGAACACCCTAGCAACCGCCTAGCAACCACCCAAAACACCCTAGCAACCGCCTAGCAACCACCCAGAATACCCTAGCAACCGCCTAGCAACACCATAACAACCACCCAGAACACCCTAGCAACCACCCAGAATACCCAAAACACCCTAGCAACCGCCTAGCAACCACCCAGAACACCCTAGCAACCAACCCAAATACCCTAGCAACCACCTAGCAACAGCATAGCAACCACCCAGAACACCCTAGCAACCGCCTAGCAACCACCCAAAATACCTTAGCAACCGCCTAGCAACATCATAGCAACCACCCAGAACACCCTAGCAACCGCCTAGCAAAAAACTTTCTGGTCCAAACTTTCTCAAGCCAACTTAAAGTTTGTCTCGACGAACTTTAGCATCTAGTTATTATTAATATTATTATTATTCTTCTGTAAAAAAACTGTTGACTCAAACTCCTCCTAGAGCTTTAACTCTACATACTCCAAACTCGGCTCAGACACTCAAACTGATCTGAAGTTAGTTGCTATATCTTTTCAGACTGAACGGACTTACGGTTTTCCTAAAAATGACGATCAAAACTCGGAAAAACTCCCATTGACTTGCATTGGGGAGTTCTAAAAAATTCAAATTTAGATTCAAACTCACCAACCGACGAAAATTCAAATCAAAATACCTTGAAGACTAAACCAAACTGCCGTTCTATATACTATATTAGCCAATGAGACTCATTTAAACTAATGAACTCTAAACTCATACACTTATAAACTAATTAACTTATAAACTCATGAATTCATAGACTTATGAACTCTTAAACTCATAAATTAATAAACTCTGAACTCTTAAACTCATTTAAACTTATAAACTCTAAACTCATTTAAATTTATAAACTCAAAAACTCATACACTTATAAACTCATCAATTGATACACTTATAAACTCTAAACTCATAAACTCTTGAGTGTGCGTGTGTGTCTGAGTGAGTGTGTGAGCGAGTTAGTGTGTGTGTGTGTGTGTGTGTGTGTGTGTGCGCGTGTGTGTGTGTGTGTATCTAACTTATTTATCTATCTATCTGTCATGAACTTCAAACTACTGTAAACTACTTTAAACTTCAAACCACTTTAAACTTCTTACGTTTAAAGCTCCCAGCTCCCAAGCAACTCCATAGCAACCAAACTTGAGTACCCTAGCAACCGTTTTGCAAGACCTATATCTCTGTATCAGAACATCGTATAGAGATGAGGTTTGGCTCTTTTGACTCATGCTAGCAAACAGCACTTCCAACATGCTACACATGCTAGCAGTGAATAGCTACATGCTAATAGTAATGAGTTAAGTGCTATATCATGCCAAGATCATGCTAAGAACTCTATAAAGACTCCATAGTAACCATCTGTGACAACTACCAACCACGTAGTAACATCATAGCAACCACCCAGAATACCTTAGCAACACCATAGCAACCACCCAGGACACCCTAGCAACCGCCTAGCAACCACCCAGAATACCTTAGCAACTGCCTAGCAACACCATAGCAACCACCCAGAACACCCTAGCAACCGCCTAGCAACCACCTAGAATACTCTAGCAACCACCTAGCAACACCATAGCAACCACCCAGAACACCCTAGCAACTGCCTAGCAACCACCCACAACACCCTAGCAACCGCCTAGCAACCACCCAGAACACCCTAGCAACCACCTAGCAACACCCTAGCAACCACCCAGAACACCCTAGCAACCACCCAAAACACCCTAGCAACCAACCAGAATACCCTAGCAACCGCCTAGCAACCACCCAAAACACCCTAGCAACCACCTAGCAACCACCCAGAACACCCTTGCAACCGCCTAGCAACACCCTAGCAACCACCCAGAACACCCTAGCAACCGCCTAGCAACACCCTAGCAACCACCCAGAACACCCTAGCAACCGCCTAGCAACCACCCAAAATACCTTAGCAACCGCCTAGCAACCACCCAGAATACCCTAGCAACCGCCTAGCAACACCATAGCAACCACCCAGAACACCCTAGCAACCGCCTAGCAACCACCCAGAACACCCTAGCAACCGCCTAGCAACACCATAGCAACCACCCAGAACACCCTAGCAACCGCCTAGCAACCACCCAGAACACCTTAGCAACCACCCAAAACACCCTAGCAACCAACCAGAATACCCTAGCAACCGCCTAGCAACCACTCAAAACACCCTAGCAACCACCTAGCAACCACCCACAACACCCTAGCAACCGCCTAGCAACCACCCAGAACACCCTAGCAACCACCTAGCAACACCCTAGCAACCACCCAGAACACCCTAGCAACCACCCAAAACACCCTAGCAACCAACCAGAATACCCTAGCAACCGCCTAGCAACCACCCAAAACACCCTAGCAACCACCTAGCAACCACCCAGAACACCCTTGCAACCGCCTAGCAACACCCTAGCAACCACCCAGAACACCCTAGCAACCGCCTAGCAACACCCTAGCAACCACCCAGAACACCCTAGCAACCGCCTAGCAACCACCCAAAATACCTTAGCAACCGCCTAGCAACCACCCAGAATACCCTAGCAACCGCCTAGCAACACCATAGCAACCACCCAGAACACCCTAGCAACCGCCTAGCAACCACCCAGAACACCCTAGCAACCGCCTAGCAACACCATAGCAACCACCCAGAACACCCTAGCAACCGCCTAGCAACCACCCAGAACACCTTAGCAACCACCCAAAACACCCTAGCAACCAACCAGAATACCCTAGCAACCGCCTAGCAACCACTCAAAACACCCTAGCAACCACCTAGCAACCACCCAGAACACCCTAGCAACCGCCTAGCAACACCATAGCAACCACCCAGAACACCCTAGCAACCGCCTAGCAACCACCCAAAATACCTTAGCAACCGCCTAGCAACACCATAGCAACCACCCAGAACACCCTAGCAACCGCCTAGCAAAAAAACGTTCTGGTCCAAACTTTCTCAAGCCAACTTAAAGTTTGTCTCGACGAACTTTTGCATCTAGTTATTATTATTATTCTTCTGTTAAAAACTGTTGACTCAAACTCGTCCTAGAGCTTTAACTCTACATACTCCAAACTCGGCTCAGACACTCAAACTGATCTGAAGTTAGTTGCTATATCTTTTTAGACTGATCGGACTTACGGTTTTCCTAAAAATGCCGATCAAAACTCGGAAAAACTCCCATTGACTTACATTAGGGAGTTCTAAAAAATTCAAATTTACATTCAAACTCACCAACCGACGAAAATTCAAATCTAAACACCTTGAAGACTAAACCAAACTGCCGTTCTATATACTATATTAGCCAATGAGACTAATTTAAACTAATAAACTCTAAACTCATACACTTATAAACTAATTAACTTATAAACTCATGAATTCATAGACTTATTAACTCTTTAACTCATAAATTAATAAACTCTGAACTCTTAAACTCATTTAAACTTATAAACTCTAAACTCATTAAAACTTATAAACTCTAAACTCATTTAAAACTTATAAACTCTAAACTCAAAAACTCTAACACTTATAAACTCATCAATTTATACACTTATAAACTCTAAACTCATAAGCTCTGAGTGTGTGTGTGTGTGTGTGTGTGAACACACACACACACACACACACACACACACACACACACACACACACACACACACACACACACTAAACTCATTTAAACTTAAACTCTAAACTCATTTAAACTTGTAAACTCAAAACTCGTAAACTACTTTAAACTTCAAACCACTTTAAACTTCTTAAGTTTAAAGCTTCAAGCTCCCAAGCAACTCCATAGCAACCAAACTTGAGTACCCTAGCAACCGTTTTGCAAGACCTATATCTCAGTATCAGAACATCGTATAGAGATGAGGTTTGGCTCTTTTGACTCATGCTAGCAAACAGCACTTCCAACATGCTACACATGCTAGCAGTGAATAGCTACATGCTAATATCAATTAGTTAAGTGCTAAATCATACCAAGATCATGCTAAGGACTCTATAAAAACTCCATAGTAACCATCTGTGACAACTACCAACCACCTAGCAACACCATAGCAACCGCCCAGAACACCCTAGCAACTGCCTAGCAACCGCCCAGAATACCTTAGCAACCGCCTAGCAACATCATAGCAACCACCCAGAACACCCTAGCAACCGCCTAGCAACACCATAGCAACCACCCAGAACACCCTAGCAACCGCCTAGCAACCACCCAGAATACCCTAGCAACCGCCTAGAAACACCATAGCAACCACCCAGAACACCTTAGCAACAGCATAGCAACCACTCAGAACACCCTAGCAACTGCCTAGCAACCACCCAGAATACCTTAGCAACCGCCTAGCAACACCATAGCAACCACCCAGAACACCCTAACAACCGCCTAGCAACCACCCAAAACACCCTAGCAACCACTTAGTAACCACCCAGAATACCCTAGCAACCGTCTAGCAACAGCATAGCAACCACCCAGAACACCCTAGCAACAGCCTAGCAACCACCCAGAATACCCTAGCAACCGCCTAGCAACACCCTAGCAACCACCCAGAACACCCTAGCAACCGCCTAGCAACACCATAGCAACCACTAAAACACCCTAGCAACTGCCTAGCAACCACCCAGAACACCCTAGCAACCACCCAGAACACCCTAGCAACCACCCAAAATACCATAGCAACCACCCAGAACACCCTAGCAACCGCCTAGCAACCGCCTAGCAACCACCCAGAATACCCTAGCAACACCATAGCAACCACCCAGAACACCCTAGCAACCGCCTAGCAACCACCCAGAATACCCTAGCAACCGCCTAGCAACACCATAGCAACCACCCAGAACACCCTAGCAACCGCCTAGCAACATCCTAGCAACCACCAAAAATACCTTAGCAACCGCCTATCAACACCATAGCAACCACCCAGAACACCCTAGCAACCGCCTAGCAACCACCCAAAATACCTTAACAACCACCCAGAACACCCTAGCAACCGCCTAGCAACCACCCAAAATACCCTAGCAACCGCTTAGCAACACCCTAGCAACCACCCAGAACACCCTAGCAACCGCCTAGCAACACCCTAGCAACCACCCAAAATACCCTAGCAACCGCTTAGCAACACCCTAGCAACCACCCAGAACATCCTAGAAACCGCCTAGCAACCACCCAAAATACCTTAGCATCTGCCTAGCAACACCATAGCAACCACCCAGAACACCCTAGCAACCACCTAGCAACCACCCAAAATACCTTAGCAACCATCTAGCAACACAATAGCAACCACCCAGAACACCCTAGCAACCGCCTAGCAACCACCGAGAACACCTTAGCAACCCACTAGAAAACCCCCAACAACTTTTTAGCTTTAAACTACCTAATTTAAACTTTAAACTACTTTAAACTTCAAACTAATTTAAACTTTAAACTAATTTAAACTTCAAACTAATTTAAACTTTAAGCTAATTTAAACTTCAAACTAATTTAAACTTTAAACTACTTTAAACTTCAAACTAATTTAAACTTTAAACTACTTTAAACTTTAAACTAATTTAAACTTTAAACTACTTTAAACTTCAAACTAATTTAAACTTTAAACTACTTTAAACTTTAAACTAATTTAAACTCCAAACTATTTTAAACTTCTTTAAACTTTCTGGTCCGGCTTTCTCAAGCCAACTTAAAGTTTGTCTCGACGAACTTTTTAATCTAGTTATTATTTTTCTATTTGAATAAAAAAAAACCTGTAGGGCCTATTTAATTTAAAAAAAAAATATTTAATATCCTGATCAATATTGTCCTACAAACAATGTTCATATTGAAGGTTATAAAAACAGTGTAACCTTGCTGTCTATCTGCAGTCTATCCAAAAAAGGGGTCAAATCACATTACATTCTAACATTGCAACATTACAATCTAAAAACAAAATAATGCTTTTTAAAGAAGTAATTTACTAAACTTAAAAAAAAAAAAAAGCTAATATCATAAAAGTACACATGTAGGTTTGAAATTCTCTAGCACATTTGTTCACCAACAACAACAACAAATATTCAACAACAAATGTTTTAGCTAAATATATTTATAATTTAGTGCTAATGTATATTTTAGTCAGAATAATTGCGCTCCTATTCTATTGCGCTCCGTCTGTTCGGCGCGCATGCACGCGGCGGCGCTCGTTCACGGAAGTATAGCTTGCAGAAAGCTCGCCCACTCATGACAGCAAACTGGAAATATTGACTTTCTAACATTTATAGATGGAGAATATGTCCGTGAAATGTAAGTTATGCACTGAGAAAATTATTGGATGTCACTTCAGCTTATGGCTAAATACTATTAGAGGTAGCCTATATTTGTTTCCACCAATCGCTGCACAAGTGACGTTTACGTATGATGACGAAAGCACGTTAGTGCGAGCCCTCCCGGAACCCATAGAGAATGCATTGCAGTGCCTGCAGTTCGAAAAAAAAAAATCTTTGAACGCAAGTCTATGGGAAGACTCTGGGCGATTCTCAGCCAGAGTGAAATCGCCCAAAAAGAGGCGGTACTCCACAGAACGTGACTTGGCGCTGATTGGACTATATCCAGAGGCAGAACAACAGTGAGTGACTGCTAGCGTAACTCTGTGGTTGAATGAGATAGTGATTGAAAAAGTCCCTTTCACACTTTGGTGGTGCGTCGCCCGATCGCCCTAATGAAGAAACCGCCGCTGGACCCCACAACATTCCAGACCCCCTCCTCCTTAAGGACCTCTGAATGACCAAACCAGAGTTCTCTTCTCTTCAAACCAGAGAACTGAGATTTTACCTACATAAAATCATCCCAGAACAGTTTTCGATGGACTTATAATCAAACATCATGCAACCACATAATTCTGGTGTTTCTACCACTTATATGCATGCTTAATAAGCTTAGATCCCATGTAAGTCATTTAATGGTTATAACTGTTAGATGTTTGAATGAAAGTGTGTTGTGTTTCATATCAGTATGATCGTATGCTCGTGATTCAAAAGATGGCTTGATTGAAATCTGTGTAAAATGTTTCGTATTCTTATAATAGTAATGATGTCTAAACTGTGGCCTCTGTACTCTCTGCTAGATCTTGGAGAGTAAGGAGATCCCAGATAACGCATGATTTACGATGAGACAAATAAAGACAGTGTCTAATTGGTCCGATCTCTTCAGGAGGTTGGACAAACTTTTGAGTTTAAAATCTTAGACCTGAAACAAAGTTTTCTCTCTCTCTCTCTCTCTCTCTCTCTCTCTCAAGAAAAAGTAACCATGTAGACGCGCAGAGACAAAGAACCCAAATCAAGATCAGAAGAACATGGGTTAACCGCTTCATTCAAGCCATCTAACTACTCTCGTCTCAATTTTCTTTCTTTTCTAAGTTTTCCTTTCTTTTACGTTGTGAGTCTCGGTTCTAAGTTAACCCTCTGAGGTCGGCAAACGCGCGGTGCGTTTTGCTGGATTTTCTTCACATTGTAGCATTATAAACTTAAATTTCTCCGTCATTTATGGTCATACAGAAAAAAGAAATATAAAAAAAGAATCTGTGATATTTCTCCTTTTGTATGTGTCCACTTACAATCAAATCAAAACATTTTGCTTTTGTAAAATAAAGAAAATAAACAGGGTGTGCGTTCTGCCTCTCCGTTGCGGTGAACTTTTTTTTCTTGAGCACGTCTATAAACTGAAACAACTCAGCGAATACTTGTCACACATTTATGAGCCATATACCTTTATAAACATTTAAGTGTGTACTTTTAAATGATCGGATTCAAACTGAAAACAAATATTCTCTGTTTAAGTAATTTGTATAAAACCAACAAGATGTCCAGCTTCTCAAACGCTTCCTAATTATTTTTAATTTGACCACGCCCACTCGCGCAAAAGAGATTCACATGCAAATCTCCACATGGAACGCGAACGCGCTCATTACCTCAAAAACAAAACACTTCACAAGTCTCTGCTTTTCGTCGAGTTTGAAAAGACGCGCTGTGACTCGAGCTTACGTTGGATTTACATCAGAAGTAGAAGAACGCGATTTGAAGACAAGAAAGATGTAAGGTAAGAAATTCTTACATATTAGTTAAAATTTGGATAGTTCTCTTCTAGAAAGACAAAAATGTTCAGGTGGAGAAAAAACTTTTTCTTTACCTTGACATGTTTCGACTGCAACCTGCAGTCTTCCTCAGAAGCGTCATCTGACAGCTGTGACGTGTCGTTTATCAGCTGTTATTTCCTGGGTGTGGCCAACCCTGCGGACCTGACAGTTCCTGACAGGCGCCGCTCGATGGTCTCTGGAGGATGGTGTTCCATGTGTGTGAGAGCATGTAGGCTCCCTCGTCCCGGTTGATGGTATCTTCCTGATTTCAATCGCCTTCTTTATCCATCTTCTGTATCTGTTTGGTTCTGATCTGATGATGTGTCCGTTGTCCCAGTCCATAATGTGGTTATTTCGTTTGCAATGGTCTGATATGGCTGATTTTAGTTGTTCCTGTTGTGCTTTTTCCTTTTGAGTTCTTGTGAGTTGTCCTGTTGTTTCTTTTTCACATTCTTTCTGATGTTCTTTCTGTCTTGTGTTGAATGACCTGCCTGTTTCTCCTACGCATGTTTTATTGCATGATTTGCATGGTATCTCGTATATGACGTTACATTTTTTGTCTTGCTCTATTTTGTCCTTGGGGTGTACCAGTAACTGCCTTAACTTTGTGTATGGTTTTACTACTGTATTTATGTTGTATTTTCTCATTGCCCGCTGTAATGGTTCTGTTATGCCTCTGATATATGGTAGGGTTACTATGTCCTTATTTCTGGTTTCAGATTTCGGCTTGGGTTTTGTTTTTGGTTTGGTTTGCGACTTGTTCTTTACCTTTGTTTATGGCCCATGTCGGATATTGGCAGCGTGCAAGTGCGTGTCTGATATGTTTTTCCTCTTTCTGTCTGTCTTTTTCCTCCGTGATGAAACTGGTCCGTTCATAAAGTGTTCTCACTACTGATAATTTATGCGCCGTGGGATGTTCAGATGTCCAGAGTAGATATTGGTCGGTGTGTGTTGGTTTCCTGTAGACTGTTATTTTGATGCTGTCGTCATCTCTGTGGTGGATCTTTAACACTAGAACTACCGGAATTCCATAACTACTAGAACGACCATAGCGGTCATTCTGACCGTTCATACTTTGACGTTCATGTGGCCGTACTGAACGTCATTTTCGTCATGTAATATCTATTGTACATGTTAACCTTCTCTTTTCCAATGAAGCTTTTAATTCCTGTCGTCATAGCCCTTAAAGGGCACCTATTATGCAAAATTCACTTTTACATGGTGTTTGAACATAAATGTGTGTTGGCAGTGTGTGAGCAAAACCACCCTAGAATGATAAAAATCCACCCAGTAGTTTTTTTACTATCTCAATAAATCATAAGCACTGTCTCAGAACACCCTGTTCTAGATTTTCCTCACTGTGACGTAGAAATGAGCTAAGCCCCACCGACGTGATTTGATTGACATCTGGTTTTGGCATAGACCCCGCCCTCGGTGATCTGCATCCTCCATTGTTTCAGCGACAGCCGGTAATGTCTCCTAAGAAGTGTGTTGTGGGATGTAAGAATGGACATACTAGTCTTCACTGACATCAGAGCCACTGAAAACGCAGCGGATGGATTTTATTTATGAAGAAAACTTAAACTTCCTAAATACGAGATTCATTTTCTGACTGACTGTTAACGAGGGTCAAAGTTAATCCTAGAGTGTGGATCGTTGCCTAATTCGCGATCCAACGTCACCTCCAGAAAAAGTAAGTGTATTTTATGATTTTTGAGCAAATAGTCATTTCAATCGATGTCAGCCAGTTCAACAACAAATGCGTCTAAAGCTATTTATTGTCGTCGTCATAGGATGTCTCAACAAACAACGTCAGACAGTTATGTCACGTAGGCATTTTTGCAGCAATAACAAATGTAGGCCTAAATAAATTAAGGTCTGCTCTATCTCCATAGACAGTATGCTATATAAACGTCTATCTGCCTCCCCTTAAGAAAAAAAAAAAAAAAAAAATCGTTTGTACTTCACAGTAGTGTGTGTGTGTGTGTGTGTGTGTGTAGTTTCAAAAAATTGCGCGAACGTTATCACAGTTCGTGTGTGTGTGTTGCACATCCATAATGGCAAAAGGGACGTGATTAAAACTTTGTAAGTACATAAATGTATCAAATAACCATTCCGAGACGTTTAGTCCATTCTCATTCGTGTTTATTCTGTGCCGGAGTCTCTTCATCATCTGGGTCCAGCAGCAGGGCGGGGATATGCAGCTCATTTACATTTAAAGTGGTAGACGCCAAAACAGCTCTTTTTAAAACAGGCCCCAAAAATGACATTTTCAAATGGTTATAATAAATGAACTGTGGGGTATTTTGTGCTGAAACTTCACAAATACATTCTGGGGACACCCAAGACCAATATTACATCTTCTAAAAAGGGGCATAATAGGTGCCCTTTAAAACAAGCACAAAAGAAAGATTGCCCCGACAGGTGCTGCCTCTATTTGAGGAACATTTTGCGTCAAAATAATATTTTTTTTTCATCGCACTCACCACGTGAATAGACATGCACAAAAGTTAGGAAACGTCAAAGCTTCATACAGTTAGTACAGCCCTGTTTGTAAATAAGTTCAATAATCAATACAAAATCTAAAAATAAATGGATCTACAATGATAGGTAATGATAAACAGGACACACAATTTTAATTCAAATGAATGTGAAAATGTACACACACAAACAGGCTAAGAAAAAAACATGAACATTAGCTAAACAAGAAAACGAACTGCTTCAGAACGATTCGTTTCAGTGAACAAAAAATATTAACGAACAAAATCAGGTTAACTGCCCATTTGAACGGCGCAAACATACCGCATCATTGACGCTTACGCACATTCCACACAGGTAAACACCGCCTTTCGCGTGCAGCTCCCACACACGTTGTGACATTTGATACATCTCCTTGGTTTTATTTTGTTTGCAGTTTCTCCAGTTGTATGGCTTTTGATTCCATGTGGTCGGAGTGAAGTTCGCTCGCCAGTCGTATGATAAAGTCCCTCTGCGAGACTTGCAATGTAGCGGACTTATGATATCTATAACGCGTGCGGTCAAAATGACCGTTATGGTAGTTCTAGGTAGAAATAGTCAGAACTGTTGTGTGTTTTATGATTTTAATAAAATAACAGTGTCAGAATAAAATATACACATATTCAGGAAAAGTCAGAGTCCTACAGCCACATTTATTTTATTTTAACAAAGTTATTACATTGTAAAATTTAAAAACGGTCAAAATGACCGCCTTGGGAGTTCTAGTGTTAAATCTAAAAAAGCTATGGTTCTGTTGCATTCTTCCTCATGTGTGAATTTTATGTTTCCAGTGGGGTCAATACTGTTCAGGTGGTCCGTGAGTTCCTGTGTATGTCCGTTTTTTTATTTTTTCCAGTATGTCGTCTACATAACGTTTCCAGAGGGTAGGTCTGCAATGAGATGGTGCTGTGACTATGGCTGTGGTTTCCAAGTCCTCCATGAAAAAACTGCTCATTATGGCTGATAGTGGGTCCCCCATGGCGAATCCCTCTTTTTGTCTGAATATTGTTCCTCTGTATTGGAAATATGTGGATTTTGTGACGAAGCTCAGTAGTTCAGTTATGTCATCAACTGTGAGGTTTGTGCGTCTTTTAAGAGTCCTGTCTTTTCGGAGTCGTTCTTGTACGATGTGAAGTGTGACATCCATGGGGGTCTTTGTGAAAAGTGATATGACATCGTGTGAAATTAAAATCTCGTCTGATTCTATTTTTATGTTGTTGAGGTCTTTCACTAGTTGTTTTGAGTTTTGACAGTGATGTTCTGTTAGGCCGAGGAGGGGTTTTATGATTTCAACTAATGCTTTTGATAGGTTGTAAGTGACCGAGCCGATACTGTCTACTATTGGGCGCAGTGGGATGTCCTTTTTATGTATTTTTGGTGTTCCATAGATTCGTGGCATAATGTTTGCGGTGGGAATTAGATTGTCGTATGCCTCCTTTGTTATTTTTTTGTTTTCTAGTAATGGTTTGAGAAGTGCTTTTAATGTTCTTTTCTTTTCTTCAGTAGGGTCCTTCTTTAGGATTTCATATGTGTTGTTGTCTTTTAGCATTGCTTCCATCTGTTTTTCATATTTGTCCGTGTCCATGACAACTGTTGTACGTCCTTTGTCCACCGGTATGATGGTGATGGTTTTATCCTTTTTAAGTGAGGTTATTGCTTTTTCTTCTTCTCTTGTGATGTTACTTGTTGGTAATTTTGCTGTTCTTAAAATGCCTGCTATGGTGTTACGTAGCTCCGATTTTTGTCCCTGGTCTTGGATTTTTTGACATACCAATTCTGTTGCTAGTATGTAATCCTCGTGTGGTATATTTCTTGGCATAATGGCAAAGTTTAGATCTCGTGTTAAAAAAATTGTCAGGTCCGCCGGGTTGGCCACACCCAGGAAATAACAGCTGATAAACGACACGTCACAGCTGTCAGATGACGCTTCTGAGGAAGACTGCAGGTTGCAGTCAAAACATGTCAAGGTAAAGAAAAAGTTTTTTCTCCACCTGAACATTTTTGTCTTTCTAGAAGAAAACTATCCAAATTTTAATCATTAAGAAGACAAGATGAACATTTTTGAACTACATATTAGTTTGTTATTGTTGCATACATTTCATATTGCAGTTGAATTGTTGCTCGATATATGGTGAATATTATAATATTTAGACCCATGTTTACTGTTACTGTGTTTGTGGATATCTGCTCAAACGTAGATATGTATATGGTAACCATAATGTTTTATATTTGAGCTCGATCGCGTTTGAATGTATCATATTTTGGATCGCGATCGCGTTTGAAAAGCAAAACGCTCCAAACGGCTTCATGTTTTTACTATTAGGCTATCTCATTTCATATCATCATAACGAATGTAAACATTTGAAGTAACATGATAATCAATATATTTTTCTCTAGCTTAGTTGTTACTGAAATTTTTGGAAGATTTATATGCTGCTATATGTTATTGTTATTATTATTTTATCCAGCACTGTGCATAGCCTATGCCTACAAGGCACAACAAACCTGGTGTTCATTATATTATATATTGTTGGAAACATTTGTGTGTGTGTGTGTGTATTCTGTGAATTTTAAAAAGCAATTTTAACCAGAAAAATCAAAAATGTATTCCCAAAATCGTGCAGGCCTTTCTCTTGATATCAGTATGTTCACTTTTTTTTTCTTTCAGGGCCCAGATGCCACTGAGTCCTGCTGACTTCAACATTCACATGAGTCTCTGTACATGAACATGGTAAAGTGAAAATCAAACACCTTGGAAATGAAAGGTATGTACAATGTTTTTAGGAATGGCAGAAAGGTCTCTGTCTTTGGATCATTGTTTTCAATAAGTGCTTTTTTGTCATTTGTTGCAGTGTTAATTTCGTTGACGAATAATTTTCGTCATTATTTTCGTCAACGACATTTTTTCACAGACGAAAACGAGACGATAATTAAATAAAAACTAGTTTTGAATGACAAAAACTATGACGAAAATATATTGACATTTTCGTCAACGAATAAAAACTAGACGAAAATGTTAGATAGTGACGATTTGGGAAGCGATCCAGTCTGATGTCCTGCATTTGTGGTAGATGCGCACATTTGACGTGCTGATCTACCCAGCGGCACACGAGTTGGCATGCGCTGTATGTCTCATAAAACGTTAAAACATGTAAACGTCTGGGAGAATGAGTAGAGCAGACATGTAGATCTGGATAAGAGTGACAATGCAAAAAAGAGCTATATTCGGTACGGTTTTCTGTGCGCACACACCCGACCCGAAGCGTGCAGCCATTCATAGACACCTATACAGCGCGCGAGTACGGAATTGAGCTCTCTTTCGTGTCTGAATGGACAAATACACACAACATTATGTCTAAATGTCCGTTTTGGAGAGTATTCACATAAATTATGTCGGTTATGTCTTAAACAGTTGTGAGTGTATAATCGTATGTGCATCAGTGCAATTGGATCCGCATGTCATTGGACATGATCCGATGTCTTAAAGTGAGAGTGGGCAATAAATCTAATGCGGTCTGTGTCCTTAATATTGATCAAGCAACAAAAGAAAAAGAGAAAAGCATTCACTGCTCGTTAATAGCTTTAATAAGGATTAATTATATTTAATTCACACAAATAAATGCTTGAAAGAATAGAGAATGATGTATGCAAGTAGTTATAAAGAATCATATATCATTCTTTGAAAAGAAGACTATTCTACTGTAGAAAAAGTGGTTTTATTTAATTTTAAGATATTTTTTAAGTTACAGTAGTTAAATCTGTATCTGTATTGCATGTTCAAACTTTAAAATCATTCATATTAGCAAGTTAATATATGTTTTCTCCGCTCGTATATGGGTTTGGAAATTTTAGAGAAATTCTAAATGAATGCATTTCAATTTAAACCCATTATATTTTAGTCGACTAAATCTACTGTAGATTTAGTCGACTAAAATCTTATTGTATTTCGTCGACTAAAACTAGACAAACTAAAACTAAATTCAGATGACTAAAATATGACTAAAACTAAATGGCATTTTAGTCAAAAGACTATGACTAAAACTAAATCAAAATTTGCTGTCAAAATTAACACTGATTTGTTGTGTATCTTTGGATTATGTTGTGTTGTAAATAAATCCAAACAATCTAAAAGCCATTCTTTTTTAAATTCTTTGTGAAAGGTTGCTCAGAATGACAGGGCCTGATAGCTCCTAATAGGGCCGTTAGGGGAGGGTCTTTGTCTTTCTCATGCAGGTGTGAAAAGCTTACATATTAATGACCTTCCGCATAAAGCTTTCTCACACAAAACACGTTGTAACAATTTTAAATCAATATATTGTCTTCTCTGAATGAGCAGTCAGGGTGATTTTCACATAGTTTTAGAGCAAATATTCTAGGCTACGTCATACAATTTTCAAAAGTCTTGTGAAGAAATAATCAGTATGGGTTTCATGGCCTTATTTCAGTGAGAATTTTTAATTTTATTTTCACAAACCACGCATAAATGTCATTATCTCAAAACTACAAACTTTTACATACATGCTGCTGATATATTATTGTAGCAGAGTTTGTGCTGAATACAGTGTAATTAGACTTTAGCCATGAAAATGTCACAAGTAACAGAAATAACCACAAATGTCAGAGCATGTCAGAACACCTCCAGGCCCAGAAAACAGCTCAGACCCCAGAGGGTTAAGTTTTGCAGCAAAGTTTCGTTCCACGATTCGACAAAACCAGCTTCAGACAAAGACTTTCAATCCGTCCGCCAGCACACCACGTGATTGGCCGCCCCAGACATCTATTCAAGCACAAGGACATCAACCAACGAACGAACCCAGGAAACCCCCTTTTACGCTGACAAAAAGGGAATCCCTACGCAACACAAGCAAGTAACCTCCAGACTAAAAGCTGAACTGGTGTATTGTATTGATTTAATAACCCGCCTAAGAAGGGTTAAATTAATGATTGATGGTTCTTCAGGTCATGTCTTATAAGTGCATAGAATCTTGAGATTTCATCATCTCACTCTTAAACTCACTCTTTCCTCACTCTCTTCCTTTCTGCAACTCGTATGAATGTGTGTGCATGTGTTTGTGTTAGATATTAGTTTTAGTCTATGTGTTAGAATAATCAAAGTCTTGTTTGTATTTTAAAGAGAAGTGTTACTTGTGTTATGTGCTTACGAATTTAATGTCTTAAACTGCTGATCTAAGTTACCTTGCTAATAAATAGTGTTTCACTATAGTTTGGAAATTTATATCCGCTGCAGAGCGGATGGTTACGGCCGGTTCAAATGAACCCTGAACGAGTCATTTGTTTGGTCGTAATAAGTGATTCTTTCGAATTCCCTATTTGATTAATAATTCCTTTGAGCTAAATTAAATTGTCAGAATCACTCTATTAACGCTACATAGGAGTTATGAGCAATTTCATACTTTTGCTTGCTGTAGCGCCACCTATTGGCCAATCGGGGTCATACTCACTCCCCAAATTGAGGACTACCATTTGGCCAAGTTTCAAGACTCCAACATTTACAGTTTGGGCTGCACGATGCGTTTTACGGCAGAAGAAAAATAATAAAAATCCTTACAATTGCAAAAGGGTTTCAGCACTTCGTGCTTGAACCCTTAAATATCTGAAGGGCATTAAAGCTGCCGTCGGCAACATTTTTTTGATCATATTCAGTGTAACAACATTGGCTATCGAATCATTCGTCGTTGGTTTGAATTAACAAATTCAAATACTCTGTGTTGCTAAAAACATTTCTTCCTGAATACAAAAGCTGGTGCACTTTGAACTCGTGAGTGCAAATCATGCTTCGGCTCCAGTTAGTCGGCGACAAATGGACTTTTACGACACTAATTGCACCTCAGAGACATTCCAAACCCCTTTCCCCTCTCTGGACCACAGAGAGATAACGAAACTTGAAACTTTCTACACACAGACACACACACACACACAAACATCCTCCTATAGAAATATAGTTTTAATGTATGTAACTCAGATCAGGGTTTGACCTTCCTGTATGCATGTTTTATTAATTTGTTTGATCATATAATTATGATTTTCTAGAGGTGTGGTTTTGAAATGTATTCTTTAATCAATAGTGTTTTAGTTAGAGAAGGTTCACTAACATTCTCTGGCAATCCCTTCCCCCCTGTGTTGAACTGTGTTTTATTGCCTAATGGAATGTCCAGCAACAGAGATTTTAGGAGTGGAGCAGAGTTAGTGTTAATCTTTAACCCTACTTAAATCCTACATTTTCTATATGTATAACCATTGAAGAAATATGTAAACCTGAATGTAATTTCTCTTTTCCACGATTGTTCTTCTCTGTGATGGGTTTTTGTATTCTTGTAAACCTTAAAGGAATAATGTTTCAGATGTGCACCCCGTTGCAATCATAGATATGCCATGTGGATCTTTTTAAAAGTCCAATTTTCATTTCCATTTGTAAATGTACATCACATTTTGGGTTAATCTTATTCCTAGATTGTTAGTAGAACTCTTAATGCTTATTTTACAGAATAAGAAGTCATTTCTATGCCGTAGCGTTTAAACCTACCAAATGTGGTCTTGAATTGAACCTCCATATACCCGTAGGAAAGATATGGGTACCAAATTATGATAAAATGCATTTTACTGCAGTTATAATTGTTTAAAGTAGAAATGGCATGATCCTAAGACTGTCATAAAACATGCAAATCGAACTCCTAAGTGAGACAAAGGAAATTTCTCCCGCCTGGAATTTCGCGTTCCAATTGGCCCAAGCGCCAGGGAGGAGGAATTTTTCGCTACCCTAGAAAAGCGGAACACTCCGCGTTCCGTTCGGTTGAGTTCGGTATTTTCTTTCGTCTTGTTTGTTCCTGCTTGTTCGAACCCTCCTCATCAGGGAGACCATCAATGGCTCCCGTTTAGGGGGCTTTATATTTTATTTTATTTAAGTCTTTTAGTTTTGTTTCGTCTTCGAACTTCAGCCGACAACTTCAACTCAAAGGAAAAGACTCTGTTGAAAATCCCGCGGCGCGCGCTCCTCTTCATTGAGGACGTGCACGAGCACTGCATCTGAGGAAATTCCTGGCTCCATGGGACCTAGGGAGTCCTCATCTCCGTTTTATTTTCTTTACTAAGTTTTATTTTCATATTCGTTACTCCCTCCACAAAGGGAACTGAACTCTGAATCATGTTTCTGGCCACTTCACGTTTCAGTGAACCTTTAAACTGCGCGCGAGTCTGCTCGCCCCGAAGACACGAGGAAACACGCCCCGCTCTTAAAGGAGCTCTTCTTCAGCAAATACAAAGAGAACCATGTGCCATGCAAGTATCGATTATTGAATTGAACTTACAATGTGATTTCTTTGTTGTCTCTTACGGGTTACTGTCTGTGATTTTGCCATGCTGAGATCATCTCGGTGATCTCTCTCGTCCTGAAACTTTAGTTTCACTTTCTCCCTTCCTCTCCCTCTCTCATCTGTTATCCGTTTAGTCTTGTATTTTGTTTACGTGTCCTGTACATACATATTTACTCGTGTAAATTGTAGAACTTGTATTCCTTAGTTCGATGTAGTATTAGTCCAATTATTAAATTCCATATGCCCTTGACTGACTCTGATTTAATTGCCCATGTTACTTAGTCCCTGAAATGTTCGATCTTAGCTATATGCTTTATCTTGGTAGGCTACGATTTAAGTAACCTAATTTTAGTCTACAAACACCGAGAGTGTCTTTTCAAGGCCTGGAAAAGATACTCTTTCTCGTGTTTGTAAGAAGGATAATTTTCCTTGAGAGTTAAGTTAATCTTACGTATGTTTGCTGGACAAACAGATTGTTTGATAACTAAATTAATTCCATTAAAGTTATCCCATAACTTCGAGCTGAAATAAGAACAATTGATGTATTAATGACGAACCATAACCCGTTATGGTAATCGTTCATATATCAATCTAGTTCAGCTGCGATAAATTAATGTAACTGTAACATACAAAATATTAATCATATTCATGATTAATTATTAAAATTCCCTATAGATCATTTGAGCTAATATTAATATTAATGTACAACCCATTGTTGCTACAGTTGTGGTGGAGAACGCGACGCATTTCAAACTTTGTTTATGAGCAATATTCAATTTCAATCTGTTTATATGGTTATTGATAATTTTTGTGCACACATTTTATGAAATTATGAAATCGTGAGATAAGTCGCAAAAAGCTAGATAATAGGGCGACAAACCAAGCAGCCGGTGTCATCACGTGACCCGCGAGGCTACTGCCTGTCAAATCTCTAGTTCGGGTCTTTCGACCCAAGTCAATTGGCTCCGCTAACTGTCTAACTGTGCATCAGTTAGCCCAAAATTCTCATAAACGGCATAGCCCGTATGAGTATAGCTCTTTAACCTTAGAACGAACTTGCATTGGTCTCTTTGTGTGTGTGCTGTGCTTCTCTCGCCTACAGTGAAGCCAATATGTCCCGTGCATCCAGTCCCGCGGTCCGTCGGGAGCACTTAGCGACATGGCTGGAAGCGACAACGAGCACCTTCCTGCCCAAGGAAGCCAGTGACCTGCAGCATCTGAACCAAACGCAGCTGGACACTGAGCTGGACCAGCTGATGGCACAGGATCCTAGCCAGAGTTACACCCACAAAGAACTCGCCAGGATCACCGGGACCCTAGCTCACCTCCTCGTCGCCCAGGCACGGCTCAGCGAACGGAGCAACATCGACCTGGAGCAGCAAGCCGCAACGCTAAAGCTTCAAGCGGATGAGGCCTGGAAGGACCAGGCCCGTACCCAGAGTCGTCTAGATCAGCTCCTCCTCGAGACCCAGAACCAGCGCGAGAAAGAGGACGCCACAGATCCAGAACTACAGAAAGAAGTAGAAAGACTTCGAAATGCCCTGCAAGATCTGCGCCTCGACACAGACCAAAGAGAACAGTTGGAGAGAGAAACCAGAAAAGAACTCGACGAAAAACTCCAACAAAGTGACGCTCTCCTAGAGAGAGCCGAGACTGAACTAAAAGAAGCAGAAGCAAAAGCCAGGGCCTGTGAAAAACATTTGCAAACGGCCCGAGCTAAAATCGGCGAGCTTACTCTGCAGAGAGACGAGCTCCAAGATGAACTTGACACTGTTCATGCAGAACTGAGACATTCTTACAGACTGCAGAGTGGCTGGAACGGAGAAACGCACATCACAGAGTTTCCCCTGACCAGCTGGTCCGCACCTTTCAGCCAAGAACCCAGAGCTGAAAAGGGAGATGTAAGCCCACGGCTCAAGACATCACCAGCCAGCTTTCAAGAACACATGTCAGCAGAAAAAGGGGGAGGACCCCTTCAGAAAACCCATGCCACTAACCACGGCACGACCCCCCGAGAACTTGACAAGCTAGCTCGAAACATTCCTATGTTCGATCCAGATTCTGCAGAAGATTATGACATTCATGCTTATTTAAGAGACATTGACTTTCACGTGCAAACTGTCACCAACATGACGGCTTGGGACAAATTGTATTTGTTAAGAATAACGGCTAGTAGTGATGTTCGTAGTTTTCTAGACCGTCAACCACAGGCTGTCAAAACGGACTTCCAACAATTACGGCAAGCTTTGATCAGTGAATTCTCTGATCCAGACTCCGATCAAGGTTTCATCGCTGCTGTAGACCTCAAACAAGGTCGGCGTGAACACCCCCAGATCTACTACAACCGACTCCGACAAGCCTTCTTCGGAGCACAGAATGAGCCAGGGATGGAACAGGATGTTACATTTAGAACTCTTTTCCTGCGGAATCTCCATCCAACCTTATCCCATCATATTGGGGTTTTGGCCGATGCACGGACCATGTCTACCCAACAGCTGCGTGACTTAGCCCATAAAGCTTACACCAAGCAAAAGACTATTTCTGAAAAGACTGTAAAAAAACCCACAATCTACTCTGTCTCTGAGCACTGTTCACGCCACGCCAGCAGCAGAGGACAACACAATCGCGGTGGTGCTCGTCCAAAGCACCAGAGCGAGCGCTCTGAAAGATTCTGGGAAGCCGGCCGGCGACCCAAGAAGAGCCGATCTCCACCGTCCAGGACAACAAGCCCCGACAGAGAGTGGAACCACTCTCGACACGACACTGGTAAGCTCAAGCCTGAGCGCACATCAGATAACCACAGTGCAGCCACGTCTGAAACAGCAGAGATCCTAAGGGTGCTGAAAGAGCTTCTTCACCAGAAACGTTGCAAGAAAGACAAGAAGGACGAGCCAGACATCTTATGCCTAAGCATAAGAACTGAAACCAAACCGTCTGTCCGCCATCTGACTGAGCCAAGCACCTCGAACACTGCTCATCATCCACAGACCACAGAGCTAACTGTCACATCACAAGGTGACAACATCACCAAAGCTCCACAGCTGACAGCTGCACACCATGAACGAAACAGCACACCTCCTCACACCAGGTACCAAAATACCAAGGTACCAGGAAACGCTGTTCTGTCTAACTGCCTCCACAGCAAGCTACACGAGACCGGTCCTAACCACCCAACGACCGTCACACCTGCCATGCCAACATTTTTGGGCAACCTGATCAAAAAGGGGGTGGCCCAAAAACTCTACCTGAACATCACGTTGGAAAAGGAAGTGAGCATGGAAGCCCTGATCGACACAGGATCAGACATTACGGTGATCTCAAATCAACTTTTCAAGAGACTCCAATTTGAAGCTAAGAGACAAGATCAAACTCTTACACCTCAAACTTGTGAACTGAACGTACAGTCATACAGTCAACATGACATCCGGCTCGAACAGGTAGCCCACATTCACCTGACGATTGGTCCTTTGAGTCTAGTCCATCCCGTGTTCATCTCAAAAATGGACACTTTTCCGTTCCTCATCGGCAGAGACCTTCTAGATCGTTTTGAACCGTTACTGGACTTGAAACAGCTCAAAGTCTGGGCTCAAGTACGAGAACTTTGCCCCCTCCAGTCACAGCCAGACGGTCAGGTCACAAAGGTCACAGAGTTCATGGGAACTCCCACAGCCAGCCAGGAAGACACAGACTCAGCACCAACTGAAGGTTCGAATCCGCTACCCTGCACCTTACAGCCCACCAAAGACTTTGACACTTGCTGCCTCAATGTCATGACTGACCTGCAGCGACATGACCTCATTCAAGCCATTGCCAAGCCTGGTGCATTAAACAACAAGCTGTGGTCACTTTCAACCCACCCACCCACCCTAGAGGTTGAAAAGCTTACACACAGCATAAGAACTTTACAAGCTCAACTGCCTACTTCAGAGCCGCTTACGCTGGCTCCGCTATTTGAAAAGACAACCATAATGGACATGCAGGCTTTTGTCAGCTACATAAAGACTTTCCTTATCCACCCTCACACGCCATCTGACCTCACTAACAACCAGTGCCTCAGACCACTGCATGACACCACGCACATGCTGCGCGTACAGAACAACATTATGAGTTGTGCACCGATTGACATCACTATGCCAAGGCATGTAATGCCACGGCGCACAAAGGGGGATAAACTGCTAATGTTCGTCTATAACGCATCATGTGCTGCACACCGCAACACCAGAGACACTGACGAGACACTGAAGCAAGCGACAAGCCGACAGCAAGATGTGGCAAAACATGGGCCAAGGCGAACTAAACCAAGTCGCCGCCCACAAAGTAAAAAGACTGCCCTGTCCAATCAAAGACAACCCTTGCTGGCTTCTTCCTCCCCTTTCTCTCTCTCTCTCCCTGTTGTCTGTACCAGGTTGCTGCTGTGGTTCGCCATGCTGTACTGTCTGCCAACCAGAGGACAGCTGCCACCGAGAGAACGACCGAGACCCCAGATCACTGACGGCAGGACCTACCCCCAGCAAGTGCATGTTCGACTCATCCAGCCCCGCCCGGTCTACAGAGCACACCACCCCAGCTCCGTAGCCCAATACATCTGGACAAGTGTCCGACGGACAGAGGACTCCCTCTCTCACGCCGAGGCCAAGGTCGAACACATGTTCAACCAACTTGAGAAAGTGACTGTTGCACAATCGGGACTCCTAAGCACCAACCACCACTCCAGCCAGTTCCTGGGAGCGTTGCTCGGAACCGGAGCTGCCGCCAGAACTCTGTTTAACATTGGTGTGTCCAGTGTAAATGCAGCGAACCAGACCGCAAACTCCATGAAGCCGCAGTTTACTGTCTTACAGAGTGACTTTGTCCAGACTCAGCTGGTTACAGTGCCAACGACAGACATGCTGTGGGAGGTTAGCTCCTCCAATGACAGCATAGCCACAGGTGTAATCCCACCATACCTGATACTAAGCCTGATGTTAACTGTGCTGGCTTCCGCCATCAACATGCCAGCTGACTTTCTACAAAAACACCTGGCCTACTCTCTGGGTAGCGCCATCTCACTCTGCTTCGATCCCGAGCAGAGAGAAGTGGGCCTTCTCCTAAATCCGCCTATCATCGAGTCAAGCCAAGTCTACAGACTTACAGACATTTGCAAGGTCAGGTTTTGGGAAAACAACACCCACATCAAGATAAGCCCTCCAGACGTGGTGGCCTACCACGATGGCGACACACAACGGTACTCAGCTCCAAACCTACACCTGTGTACTATGACCAAAGACATTTGTTATCTCTGCCTTAGCAAACCCTTACTCAGAGACAACGCTGAAGAAATCTGCGGGTTGCACCCCCTGGTCAGCAAAGTCACCCACACACAAGCAGAGATAGCAGGTGAAAGGTGGCGTGCTAACGCACCTGTGCACACCGCCACTGTCACTCACGACCAGCATGACACAACCAGCCGTGTCAACATGCTCAACCAGAAAATGGGACTTCAAGTACTGAAAGGTGTCATCCTACACCTTGATGGCCTGACATGGTACCAGCTTCCCAGCAAAGAGTACCAGACAGCACTGAAACTACCATCCTCCAAAAACTTCAACGTCACCTTGAATCCAGGACTGGAACTCCGTAGTGAGAAAAGGGGGTCCCAACTCATGGACATTGCTCCTGCCAACAAAGCCCTCCGAGCACCGGCTCGACGGCCCGTTCTGAACACTTCATCTGCGGTCCGAGGCTGGAACGCCGCCGACATTGGGCTGTGCACCTTTGCAGGTAATCAGCCACACCCTAACACTAGGTTGGTCTCCATCCTGTACAGAAGACTCAACGAGATGCGATACAGCCAAGCGCACGAAAGCTGTGTCCAAAGGTTTCAGACGGAATCCCCGGAAAGGGGGTGTCAAGTCAGAGACCACGCCGAACCTCATCGAGCTGAATCCTCAGCTCCAAGAACCACCTGCCTTCCTACCGTCATGATCCACCTGCTACCCGACTGTCATGATTCACCTACCATGTGACCATTGTGATGATTGTCGTCCGATGATGTCCACGCAGGGACTTCATCAGACGAAAAGGGGGAATATGTAACAACATTGGCTATCGAATCATTCGTCGTTGGTTTGAATTAACAAATTCAAATACTCTGTGTTGCTAAAAACATTTCTTCCTGAATACAAAAGCTGGTGCACTTTGAACTCGTGAGTGCAAATCATGCTTTGGCTCCAGTTAGTCGGCGACAAATGGACTTTTACGACACTAATTGCACCTCAGAGACATTCCAAACCCCTTTCCCCTCTCTGGACCACAGAGAGATAACGAAACTTGAAACTTTCTACACACAGACACACACACACACACAAACATCCTCCTATAGAAATATAGTTTTAATGTATGTAACTCAGATCAGGGTTTGACCTTCCTGTATGCATGTTTTATTAATTTGTTTGATCATATAATTATGATTTTCTAGAGGTGTGGTTTTGAAATGTATTCTTTAATCAATAGTGTTTTAGTTAGAGAAGGTTCACTAACATTCTCTGGCAATCCCTTCCCCCCTGTGTTGAACTGTGTTTTATTGCCTAATGGAATGTCCAGCAACAGAGATTTTAGGAGTGGAGCAGAGTTAGTGTTAATCTTTAACCCTACTTAAATCCTACATTTTCTATATGTATAACCATTGAAGAAATATGTAAATCTGAATGTAATTTCTCTTTTCCACGATTGTTCTTCTCTGTGATGGGTTTTTGTATTATTGTAAACCTTAAAGGAATAATGTTTCAGATGTGCACCCTGTTGCAATCATAGATATGCCATGTGGATCTTTTTAAAAGTCCAATTTTCATTTCCATTTGTAAATGTACATCACATTTTGGGTTAATCTTATTCCTAGATTGTTAGTAGAACTCTTAATGCTTATTTTACAGAATAAGAAGTCATTTCTATGCCGTAGCGTTTAAACCTACCAAATGTGGTCTTGAATTGAACCTCCATATACCCGTAGGAAAGATATGGGTACCAAATTATGATAAAATGCATTTTACTGCAGTTATAATTGTTTAAAGTAGAAATGGCATGATCCTAAGACTGTCATAAAACATGCAAATCGAACTCCTAAGTGAGACAAAGGAAATTTCTCCCGCCTGGAATTTCGCGTTCCAATTGGCCCAAGCGCCAGGGAGGAGGAATTTTTCGCTACCCTAGAAAAGCGGAACACTCCGCGTTCCGTTCGGTTGAGTTCGGTATTTTCTTTCGTCTTGTTTGTTCCTGCTTGTTCGAACCCTCCTCATCAGGGAGACCATCAATGGCTCCCGTTTAGGGGGCTTTATATTTTATTTTCTTTAAGTCTTTTAGTTTTGTTTCGTCTTCGAACTTCAGCCGACAACTTCAACTCAAAGGAAAAGACTCTGTTGAAAATCCCGCGGCGCGCGCTCCTCTTCATTGAGGACGTGCACGAGCACTGCGTCTGAGGAAATTCCTGGCTCCATGGGACCTAGGGAGTCCTCATCTCCGTTTTATTTTCTTTACTAAGTTTTATTTTCATATTCGTTACTCCCTCCACAAAGGGAACTGAACTCTGAATCATGTTTCTGGCCACTTCACGTTTCAGTGAACCTTTAAACTGTGCGCGAGTCTGCTCGCCCCGAAGACACGAGGAAACACGCCCCGCTCTTAAAGGAGCTCTTCTTCAGCAAATACAAAGAGAACCATGTGCCATGCAAGTATCGATTATTGAATTGAACTTACAATGTGATTTCTTTGTTGTCTCTTACGGGTTACTGTCTGTGATTTTGCCATGCTGAGATCATCTCGGTGATCTCTCTCGTCCTGAAACTTTAGTTTCACTTTCTCCCTTCCTCTCCCTCTCTCATCTGTTATCCGTTTAGTCTTGTATTTTGTTTACGTGTCCTGTACATACATATTTACTCGTGTAAATTGTAGAACTTGTATTCCTTAGTTCGATGTAGTATTAGTCCAATTATTAAATTCAATATGCCCTTGACTGACTCTGATTTAATTGCCCATGTTACTTAGTCCCTGAAATGTTCGATCTTAGCTATATGCTTTATCTTGGTAGGCTACGATTTAAGTAACCTAATTTTAGTCTACAAACACCGAGAGTGTCTTTTCAAGGCCTGGAAAAGATACTCTTTCTCGTGTTTGTAAGAAGGATAATTTTCCTTGAGAGTTAAGTTAATCTTACGTATGTTTGCTGGACAAACAGATTGTTTGATAACTAAATTAATTCCATTAAAGTTATCCCATAACTTCGAGCTGAAATAAGAACAATTGATGTATTAATGACGAACCATAACCCGTTATGGTAATCGTTCATATATCAATCTAGTTCAGCTGCGATAAATTAATGTAACTGTAACATACAAAATATTAATCATATTCATGATTAATTATTAAAATTCCCTATAGATCATTTGAGCTAATATTAATATTAATGTACAACCCATTGTTGCTACATCAGTGAAATCGACACTATAATCCGACAGAACAACATAAATAAGGTGGTTTTAGAAAAAAACCCGAGCTTCTAACTCCACCTGGAGCGTGTTATTTGTTTTGCAAAAATACACCGCTTCCGGATCATCGGGTCCAATCAGCGCAGGGGGGTGTGAGATCTGACTGTCAATCACAGGTTGTGCACACACCACAGATCCCCCCTCCCTCGCGCGCGTTACAACATCACATGCACACGACACGCCTGAAGTTCGCCTGAAGATTGTACGAAGCGTGATGGCGGAGAGAAAATCTACTAACAAGCTTCCAATTCCTCGGTTATTGCTATCTATGGATAGATTAGCCAGGGCAGCCTCCCTCCGAGTCCATGGTGTTGATCGATGCTGAAGAGACAGACGCGTTCACAGAAATTCTGGTGCACACGCACTGACGAGCACGACCTCGATGGGAGGGTGCTCGCTGGTAGTGGGGGAGGGGCATGAGAGTTGTAAACATTCCAAATTTTGGCTAAGTCGACCCAATCTGCCAGGCTTGCCGACTGCAGCTTTAAATGTAGTCACACAATGCTGATGTTGTTAACATTAACAATTTGAGAACAATAGAAGTATAATTAAGTATAACTATAAAAGAAGTATAATTGACACGGTTTGACGTGATATCATAAGAGATCGTTAGATTTAATCAGCGCGATGTACTGCAATGATTTTTTTCCCTTAGTTGGTCAGAACAAAAGTGGATGTTACTTAATTGTTCAGATGACATTTTCCGGTGAAAATTATTATGTTGGTCATACTTCCAAAAAGTAGAATCTGTGATTCCGAATGACAGTATCCACACCGGCGCGGTGACTGACTGCCACACATTCTTCTCAAAACATTGGATTCATTCCTGTGCCATGCCGAGGTAGTCTGGCTATCACCAGACCAAGCTCAATCTTTTAAGAATGAACATTAGTCTGGGGAGTCTGCTCTGTATTTTCACTGCACAAGAGGTGTGATCAACAGGCATAGTTCAAATGACTCAGCTCAAGTCTGAGCTGCAGGGCGAAATCAAATCGCCGGCAGATCGGGCTGAGTTTTCCCAGTCTAGGGCCGAGGCACAACCCACGTAAAGTTGATAATTCCACAAATAACTGCAATTGCAGATTTCAAACAGAGATGGCGACAAAGAAGAAAAACTACGGACTGCTGCTTTAATTAAACCATCTGCTGTGCAGTAACAACAGGGCTGCATTCCAGTCCACTTTTAGACACGCACTTGCAAACTTCCCTAAGCACTTCCCCTCGGGGGAATCCCTGCTGCCATTTTGAAGTGCGTTCCACTTCGTGACGTGGACAAGGGAAGTTTATATGGACAGACCCTCGTTCCCTCGATTTTGACCGAGGGAGCGAGTCTACTTCATAATGTACACTTCAGGCACCTATATGTCCCACAATGTAGTACGATTGTGACGTCACCACAGATCTCGTCTAATCACCACCACAACAAACAACTCTATGATATATTACATTTTTTTTTTTTTTTTTTAAACACTCCAAACACACCTATATATATTTGGATGCTGCATTAAACAAATTCTTAAAGCGAAACATTTTGTAAATAATAAATCAACTCCTTAATTAATTCCAAATGATCAAGGGCTTAGGACGTTCCAGTTCAGCCCATTGCAGTTCCCGCCAGTAGTGGGCACTAGTGATGTTACATTTGACACTGAAGCTTCAAAGTGCATATCGAGTACGCAGCGCAATTTCTCATTAAAGGAGAACTCCGGTCAATTTTAACATTGAGCTCATTTTTTTGTAAATTTGGAGTGCTGTCAGTACAGAGAACAACAACAAAAATCGGTGTTGCCTACACCGTGTTATCCTCTTTTTAAAATTTGCAACCTGTTGACTTCAATGGGGCAGGTTTTAAACCTGCGTTTAGCCTGCTTTAACATCCTTGATTTGTCATTACAAGTGCACAGCCATGTGAGTGAGTTTATTTAGAGTGAACACGGTGAATCTGACTGCAGTAGATGTGAAAGAAATGAATAAAAGTGATGTTAATTCAGCCAGCGAAAATACCTGTATTTACTTCCTGTTTACGGTCGAAGTCCACAGTAATCGATTGTCGAGTTCACGCGCGTGATCATAGATACTAAACCTATGCGCGTGAACTCGACAATCAATTACTGTGGGCTTCGACCGAAAACAGGAAGTAAATACAGGTATTTTCGCCGGAGTTCTCCTTTAAGCTCCGTGCCGTATTGTTTTCAGAGAAACACATGATCAACGAAAAACGAAACCTCACTTTCTTTCCAGTCACGTGAATGCTTCACTTTGCGTGTCGGAATGTTTGAACACAGACACTACAGGTTTTTGGAAGTTTAAGTCCATTTACTAACTTTATATATATATATATATATATAAGCCTATAGCCTATGTTACATGATCATATATTCTGACACATAAACAGCATAGATACCATAACATAATTAGACCAACATTTACTTGCATCAAGCAACTCTGTTGGTATTTTTATAATTAGTATTAATATAATTCTTATATTTAATTTTATTGCCACACTTTAATATGTGCATATTATCAGAAAACTGAATATTTAGTGTTGTCAGGCTTTTATTTGTGCTTAATGGATAAAACAACTGCGCTGCGCACTGCTCATAAACATGGCTGCTATAAATTTGACCTGCCACAAGATGGCGCTGTTTTCGACATTCTTTCTTGATGCTTCTAATCTATTCCCGAAACATTCAGGGGAAAGCCTCAGTGCTTCATGAGGCTTCATTTGCCCATCCCTAGTGGGCACTCGTGCAACATAAGCAATGATGTACATCCGAGTGAATGAGACGGAGGGAAGTTAGCGAGTGAAGGGCATGACAATTTTGGACTGAAACGCAGCCCAAGTGTTTCTTTATTTCTACATGTGCCCAGTTTCTTCTGTACCTATCATTGTATGTTACAACACACATCACATGATAGCACACAGTGACCTCTAGTGATTTTCTCAGGTAACAACAATCTGTTATCATTACACCTACCACCACCACCAGGTTGGTTCCTGTTCATCTGTCTGTGGTAGGCTTCGCCCCTGCCTTCATCTTCAGGCAGGATCAGCCAAATCTGCATTCCCCAGTATTTGGACTAGGGACGGGGCCTACGCCAAATAACTTTTCTATACAACTAGGCATAAATCATTGTAGCTCACTACCATTTGTTAATACTTTATGAAATGCGTACCACGTAAACGCTCACCTGCCCTCTGAGTCTTTCTGGTAGAAGCCGTTTAACTCCGATATGCATGGAAGAGGCTCAGTGTTCAAAGTGAATGTTGGGATTAGAGGGATAGTCTTGAGTCTGGGTCTTAAAGGGGCTGGCAATGAAGTCCAACTCTGGCTGGTATAGACCTGCCTGTTGGCTACATAGGAAGAATCTTAAAATCATATTTATAAATCGTCTTTCATTCACATTGGGGCAAGTTCACCTAACAGTTGCCACTTCAGTGTACATTATTTCACTGTCATTCTTCTCAAAAACGCCTCTTTTCTATGTGAATGAGGCTCGTTAGAGAATGTTATAGAATAGATTCAGAAAACATGCGGTTTACTCGTCATTTACAATAGTTGCATGGTTTCGTTGTCATGACCACACAAGATAAAAATAAATGCACTGCAATTACCATGCCATGCAAGTATTGCAGCCTTTAATTCCTTAGAAATCATTATTGTGTGATATGCGTTTGGTCTAATGACCAATTTCATGTCTTTCTCTCTTTTTTATTTTCCAAAAAAGCCTTTCAGCGCAACTACAAACATGAAAAGCAAAAGACGTGCATTAGATGAGTAATCAATGCTTTATATCACTTGTTATGCGAAAGAAAAGTGTAGGCTCCTGAGCTTCCCACCAGTAATTATGAATTTTTGGTGCCGTTCAAGCGCTCATCTCGTAAATACCATCAATCTGACCTGACTTAGCTTAATCGCTTCACGAAGAACTAAGATTTAAGAGGGAAAGATTTCACCTAGAGAGGCATATATGCCTTAAAGTCCTGAGCGTCCTCAGAGTGCAACTTCCCACTGTCTCAGGGCGTTTAGATCTTGCGGCTGTGATGACAAGTGGCTCAAAACAGGCCGTCAGCACCAGAAACCGCAGCCGCCCATCAAAGATACAAGAGCTGACAGCCATGATTTAGCAGTCGCCGTATCACTGAGAGAGAGACGGGGACATGCCGATTACAGCAGTCTACTCAACTTATTTCTGCTCTTCATTAAAGCAGATGCACCCACACATAGTTCAGATTTTCATAATCACACTCACAGAAAGATGATACCCACTTACAAAGAGGATTACTACATATTTAGTGCATTCCTCTCTCAATGGTCCCAGTGGAGCTCAAGTGCCCCCTAGTGACTAATATGCTCATTTGATTGAAGACATAATGAAATCAATATTGGAATTGGCTTTTTCCCCTGTCTGTTAGCTTTGAGTTTGTCTATCAGTGTTTCTCAACCTTGGTCCTTCATCAGCTGAAACTCAAGGATCGGAAATATATTTGACAGATGAGCAAGGCATCCAAATGTGCAGTGTTGGACCAGGACCGAAGATGAGAAACATTGATCTACATTTGATGCTTAATTATTATTGGTGCTCAATTAATGGTTATTATCAATGTTGAAAACAGTTTTTGCTGCTTAATATTTTTGTGGAAACTGATACTTTTTTTCAGGATTATTTGATGAATAGAAAGTTCAAAAGAACAGCATTTATTTGAAATATAATCTTTTTTTAACATTAAACATCTTTACTGTCACTTTTGATCAGTTTAATATATCCTTGTTGAATAAAATAAAATCTTATTTACTCCATTTTTAATGGTTCATGGTTTCCAAAACTATTGTTTTCAACATTTATAATGACAAAAGAAAAATGTTTCTTGAGCATCAACTGCATATTAGAATGATGTGAGACTAATGATGCTGAAAATTCAGCTTTGCCAACAGAGGAATAAATACAAATTTAAAATATATTCAAATAGAAAAGGTATTAGTATAATATTTTACGATTTCTTGAGCATAAGAGACTTCTTTAAAAAAAAAAAAAAAATTAATTATCTGAATTATTCCAAACTTTTGACCAGTAGCTAAATGTTTTTTTTTAGTTTTTTTTTTTATGTATACATATTTCTTTCTCTTCACAAGCCATAACATTTATGTGTTTTCTCATGAGATTAGGTCGAATATATATATTTATATATATATATAGTTGCTGGTTTTTAGGTGTCAGGGTAGTATCATACTATACTGGTCTATTTACTTTATTAGTGTATTCGTAAGAGAAGATCTATTCAATTAGCCTTGTGATTGGCTGGATGACCTGTCAATCACAGTCACAGCAATATCAATCAACCCGAAAGGGCTGGACTGATTTCAGTCTCTGACTGATAAGTGCTTAAGTGCCATGTGTAATGTCAAAATAAGCGCCATGAAGGTACCACGAATGGTCCATACGACTTCTCTTCATATGATTATAGTGTTAGGAACATAACCAAATTTAAATTACAAAACTAAACAATCTTCCCCTCCTCCACAGCAGCACTCAAATTACACCACATGAACATGTTTCATGGAAGGTTTGCTGTTGATGCTAAACCATGTGTTGTAACCATGGAGTTTTGAAATCTACAGCGTATTATTTGTTGAATTTTTCAATAGTGTTAACTGTTCTGGCAATAAACATTTTACCTAGCAATGATTCACTGGGAGGCACATACTGAATCAACAAAACTGCAGCAGTGCAGCTGGAGGCAAAGCCCTCAGATTCAGCCCTCGCTCTTACAGCCTTTCTGTTTCCCACCTGGCTGCACCATGGAGATTTTCTGGAGGCGCCTCTGCTCAAAAACGGAAGAATTAAAATTAGCATAATTTTAACAGCAAAAGACTGTAAAAATGCTATGGTAAAGACCTGTTAATTGTGTTCAGAAGGCTACTGCTCTTTTACTCACAGTGAAAACCGTAAAAATCCAACGGGACATGTATTTTTACAATAAAATATGAATAAATTTACAATTCTTGGAAGTGAAAAAGAACAAGTCATAATTTAATGGGGGGAAAAACGTAAATTGACATTTCTGGAATTATTTGCTTCACATTTGATGGTTTTTCATTGAATTTTCATCTTCTTAGTTTTCTAGATTATAGCTTTGTTTCATGTTGTTAAATTAATGATCATTGCATTATTTTAGTATCATATTTGCTACCATGATGGTGTTTTGTGTTTGTGCTTGATACTGTGAGCACATTTATTGGTTTTTACCTCAGTCTGTGGAAAAGCTAGTGATAAGCTTTGATTCATCATGTGGTTTTCTCTTTGACAATTCTATTTTTTAGTGGTTGTCAGTGTATTATAAAGGTACAAAACAGATTTTAGTACTTTAGTAGATTGGTATATTAACATTATATCAGTTAATGAAATACACTTTTTACTGTAAATGTAAGTTCTGGCAATTACTGTTTTTATTGTACAATTCACCAGAAAGAAAAATACTTTTTAATTGTATTATGCTTCATTCTGTGTTGGAGTGTAATACCAAAATTCATGATAAGACGGAACACAATAGCTCTCACAAAAAAAAAAAAAAAAAAACAGACAGCACCATGAAACAAAACAATAAACTCAAAAGCCATGTGCAAAACAAACCCAATTGTTAAATATTACAATTTGAAATAACTGTTTGTATTTTAAAATATATTAAAATAGAAATGTATTCAGTGATGACAATATTTATTACTCCAGTCTTCAGTCTCATGATCCTTTAGAAATCCTTCTTTTTATTTTATTTATTACTATTTATTTATATGTTTAGGTTTTTTTTGTTTTTTTTTTTACTTTTTTTAATAGAAAACTTTTGTAACATTATAAATGTTTTTACTGTTTCTTGATCACTTTAATACATCCTTGCACTTATAAACCTCCAAATCAAGTATTTTTGCTTCTACTTTTGTTCAAAAAAAATAACTCCGTAAAGTAACAGACTTTAAAATGCACAATCCCGCATTCTACAATCATTTACAATATAACTCGCAGGAAAAGGAATATCTATTTTATTTTCAGTGAAGGACACACATGATCCATTCACAAACATTCTTAACACATCTTTCATTATATGTGCTAACAGTGGGGTCCTCAACTCTGAGCCTGGGACCCAAAGCACTGCTCTTTTGTCTCCCTTATTTACACACCTAATTCAGATCATCAGATCATTAGCAGAGAGCTGCATGAACTGAACACAGTCTGTCAGATAAGGGAGGGGTGTGGGTGCCAAGGAACAGAGTTGAGAACAACTGTGCTAAAATATCACTAACAATATGGCAGTGGTATTCAACCCTGCTCCTGGGGACCCACTGTCCTGCAGAGTTTTATAACTCTATATATAGTTTTATAAATAAACTTTGCAGGGCAGTGGTTCTCCAGGAGCAGGGTTGAAGAACTCTGCATTAGTGCCATTTACCCTGATGTCAGAAAACACACAGAGAGACAGACAGTGTAAATTATTACTATGGGAGTGTCTTAAATATCAGTCTTCACCTTCAGATCAGAGAGTCATGAACTTGAAATCTGGACATGGCTACTATGTGACATTTTGGCACCAAAACAAAAGGAAACCGGAAAATAAGTGCCTAAACTTCCACACTCAAAAACAGAAAGCAAATACTGAATGTGTTCTAACAAAACATCATAAACTGTTGCTTTTTACGTGTAAAAAAGGAATACTGAATTTGCTTTTACAAATACATGACACGGCAGGCTTGAAGAGCTGAGCTTGGCTGTGCAGGAAGTAAGTAATGAAAAAACAAGACTGCTGGAAGGGCAAAAGCACATTCCACCTGGGGCGACACAATCCCCGTCCCTGTCTGATTCGGTCCGTCAGTCTCTGAGGGCGGTTTGTGTGAGCATGTTGGTGAATCACTTGGTTTTGCCGGCGTCCTGTGTCTCTTCCTCCACCACTACAATGGGCAAATTGTGGAACTGACCATTGGCATCCAACTGTATCTCCCCTGTCTCCTCTGTTTCGCCTTGCACCACCTCCTCACCTCCTTCCATTACGGTTGCACCGTCCCCCGCTTCGTCTCCCTCAAGCTGCAGTTCCATGACGCTTACGCTGTGGTCAGCGGATGCCGGGTCTATCTCAATCAAGGTGGTGTTATCCTGGTTCTCGTCTTCTTGCACGACCCTGACGACGCCGTCTTGCATCACAACCGTACCTGCGACCACCTGACCGTCTTGGGCTACACCTGCAGAAGTCATCTTCTGCGTCAATTGGACGAGCTCGACGGGGCTCATGACTGTCCCGAGCTGTGCGTGGTCCTGCATGGCTGTGGCGCCCAGCAACGTGAGCCCAGATGCAGGATGGAGAGCAATGGCTTCGGTTTTTCCATCAGAACCTCCAGTAATTCGCGTGAAGAGCTGCGAGCCTGCGGGTAGAGCATGTAGGGTGACCGTATTAGATGGCTGATTGAGGCCAGCCACTGTAAACGACTGGCCGATGGATGAAAGGGTGATGGGGGAAATGACAGTGAATTGCTGGGGCTGGAGGGTTAGAGGCTGGGCTATGGATGTGCCGAGCACGGTGGTAGAGGCGGGCCGCTGGAGGCGGGGCCGTTTGGGAGCGCGTTTGGCTGGAGGGGTGGAGGGGAGAACCAGACTGCTGAGGACCTGTGATTGAGACGACCAGCTGAGGGACTGCTGCCTCTTCTGCTCTTCTACCTGCTGTTCCAATGCTAAACAAACACAAGAGACACTGTTGTTTTCAAAGAATTAAAGCAATAATCTATGTGTTACAATGATTTTAGCACGGGTAACAAGTGCTCTAATTGGCATAATGCAAAGCAGAGTCAAGTCACCTTCATTTATATAGTGATTTTTGCTATACAAATTGTTTCAAAACAGCTTTATAGTGATAATATTTTTTTCAAGGAATTTTTTTTTTTAAAATATGTAATTTTGATGATCAAAGATGAATTTTAAGGGATAAAATTATTGACTACAGGGGACTTTAAAGTTTGCATCGCATAACCAGCTTCCACATGTATGGCTTTTATAATGAACTAAACTTGTTCAGGAGCTCACCTGGTATAGGTCAGGGACGACGCTCGATAAAAGGGCTCAAAGACTTGTAGAAGCAAGCTAAAATGGCATTTTCATCTCTCGTTTACTATCAGTTAGGTTTAGGGTAGGGTTTACTGTAGGTTAGAGCTGCACGATTCTGGATAAATTGAGAATCATGATTTTTTTTTTAATAGAGATCACGATTCTCTCACGATTCTGAACAGACAACTAAACAAAATGAGTTATTTAAAAAAATCTTTTGGAATGAATGATTCAATCACTCACTCAAAGACTTCACTTATTTCATTACTGGATGAATCAGCATTTTTGAACGAATCTCTTGAATGAATGATTAAATGAAAAATAAATTTGTAACAGTCACTTGTCCCCCTGCTGGTGTAACGATGTAAACAAAAGGTCATTTGATCTATTTTGATTGCTTCCGTAGATATCGGTGTTTTTATCCAAACTATAAACTTTTATCCCAGTACTTCTGTGATAAAATGAATATTAGTAACACAGAAATAATGATAATGTGTGGTTGAAAAGACTGTTTGTGAAGCTGTTTCATACCTATACATGACAATTGCACACTCTGGGTCAGCAGCAGTGCGAACGCAGATTTGAATGTTGTGGTGTGGTTTTGTCAAAGGTTTATTAGACACAACCAAATCATTGCCAATTTGGAAAGAGATTGCGTGGGTGTTTGAATTAACGATCAATCTATTGTAGGTGGTATGTTATTTTCAAATGTGAGATTTAATATTTGCGACACTTGTGTCTTTAAAAATCACTTTTACATCAATCACAATTAATAGGAACAGTTTCAGCATGTCCAACAGGCCACACCAAAAGTTCCAGTGTGAAAATGTCCCTACTTCCCTTTGGTCACTTCACATGTCCCTACTTCCCTTTGGTCACTTCACTCACTTGTCAGTGTTCGGAGCATCTGTGTCTGCTCTGGGTCCGTCATTTGCCGTCGAACATTCACAATTTGTTTGATGGAGTCTAGCAGGTTAAAGACTTGTGCCAGGTTGCTCAGAACTGCAATCTCTGCAAGACAGACCATGTGATGATCACATCTCATGCACACATACAAAAAACAAACTACATATTAAGCCACATTCCACTTTCACCACTGCACCTGAATAACAACACAACAAAATAACTTGACATACTAAATGTGTTTTTTATGGATATCTAATCCTCTATTTAAACTACAGGCTACAAGATGCCCCAAAAAGAAAATACACTTACGGGGTTAATCTTGTGAAGCCTGTCTTTAAATTAAGTTAATTACATTTATTAAAGAATTAAAAGATTTTAAATTGATTGACAGTCCTAGTATAAAGGTTATATTATTTTTTAATGTATTATATTATTTATTTCAATATATATTAGTGATGCATCGATACTGCGTTCGTGTACTCGTTAAAATGATCTGATACAACGCAGTGTCTACAGTACAGTGCTTGTGGCAAAGAAACACTGACAACAGCAAACAGCAGACATGACGTTTTCAAGTTTTCTGTATGCAAACTAGCTATGCAAGCTATTTTTCATGTCTTTTTGCACATGAACGGACAAATTCACAGAAAATTATGTCAAAATGCCTGTATAGGCAAGTATCCTCGTGAAACAGTCAGTTAAGTGAACATAAACCGTTGAAAAGAAAACGCGTGTGTAACAGTATATTGGACACATGCAACTCTTAAAGTGACAGCAGCCTTATAAACCTACTGCTGTCTTTGTCCTCAATGTTAATCTAACAACAAAAGACTGGTTGACTGGTTGAGCTCTGCTGGAGCAGCTCTAAATATTCACTGTGCTATTAAGTTAAAGATGAAATATGATAGAGCAATAATATGAACAGTGAAAGTAACAGTAGCTCCTACAATGCATTTTAACAGGCATAATTAGGCATGAAAATAACTGATGGAAATATTTGCTAAGCCAACTAATTTGATTCATATTCTTTTCATTAAAAATAAAAATACAGGTATTGGTACTCTGTATCAGCAAGTACTAAAAAAAAGTAACGGTACCGGACTTGTTCTGAAAAAGTGGTATAGGTGCATCCCTAATATATATATATATATATATATATATATATATATATATATATATTTGCAAAAAGTCTTAGGCTCCTACAATAAATTAACTGCTGAATAAACAACTTAATTAATTGAAAGCCTGTCTGCTAATCTTCAACATGTTTGCCATTAAACATTCATTTTGAACTGATCTATTTTTGGAGTTCACAATAAAAAAAATTAGTTTAGGAAAGTCACAGACAATTTTGTGACTGGTAGGATTCAGTTTACGGTATTACGGTCATTTTTGTAGTATCTGTAACAGCAATTGACAGTTATACAACTCTTACAAAGAATCAATAAAGAGTCGCAGAGTTTGATATTGTGCCATTTAAGTTTATTTTTGTACTTTTTGTACTTAAGGAGCTGGTTAGGTGTGTTTGATTAAGGTTAGAGCTGAGCTGAATCCATGGACAGGATTAGACAAACCTGGAACAGATCATATTCTGACATACTGACCTGCATCCTGTAGAGAGCTCTGATCAGTGCGTAGCTGAACTCCTCTCAGCAGACCCAACAGCTCTGAGCGGATATTAGGCACCACCTCCCCCATCATCCCCACCTCAGCGATACCCCTCCAGAAACTCAGCGTCTCATCTAGGGGTCACAAACACAGTATAGCATTTATTACATCATTTATGTATGGCACTCATGAGTGATGTTTGATGGGAAGCACTGACTACATGACTTTCTGAATGTTTTATTTGCTGTGTTTACCTGAGATGTCATTTGTGTCCCTTTTCTCTGAGGCTTCTATGGTGGCAGGGCTCCACTCCACAGTACCAATCACGTCTTCTTTCTTCTCTTCTACTGTGGCCATCTGACATCCGTTACCCACAGAAACATGCCCTGCAGGACACACACAATATGTATTGTTATAGTGGTAAATGAAAACAATGAAAATCTATTTTACTGAAAATTGTGTGGAAAATATGCATTGATCATTTGGCGATATGGCCAAAAATATTTTTTTCCATATCATACGATATCTATATTTATCACGATATATTAATTTACCCACCCGAGGAAGGAAATGCTAACCACATATTTGTTAGACTTTGAGAATGAATGTAAACATGTAAACTTGTTTGTTCACAATTAAGCTCCACAGAGTACCTTTTAAATTATGGCCCCATGAAATCCTTTTTTATTTTCCCCTAAATTCAGTGTTTTTGGGGTGGGGTGGATTCTGTGTTATGATTTAATACAAATTCATATACACTTTAACAATTCAATCAAGCTTTTAAAATGTTATCAAATGAAAATATAACAATTAATTTACAACATTTTTTTTTTTTTTTTTTTTTTTGTTAAATTAGATTCGACACAAAAGAACTTTATACATTTAAAACATAGATGAAAAAATATCTTGGTTGTATGATATTCCTTAGAAATAATAATATAATTATTATTACTTTGAGAAGTACATTTAGACTACAGCTGATATATTTCTGTCATAATTTCTTGAAGTTTAACCTAATTTTTATTTTGACGGTTTGTTGTGAAGATTTAGTTTCAGTTTTAGTTTCAGTGTGTATTTGATGGTAGTTTTACTCAAATCAAACGATGAAAAGTTTGTGAAGTGACTTTCAAAGCAGTTCTGGAGATGAAGTGTGTGAGTGTGTGAGTGAGTGAGTGAGTGAGTGAGTGAGTGAGTGAGTGAGTGAGTGAGTGAGTGAGTGAGTGAGTGAGTGTGTGTGTGTGTGTGTGTGTGTGTGTGTGTGTGTGTGTGTGTGTGTGTGTGTGTGTGTGTGTTTGTTCTAACCCTGAGCTGTGGTGGGTGTGTTGAGCCCACTGCCGTCTGGTGGGAAGCGTGTGTTGTTGATCAGCAGGTCAAACTTGGTGCTGCGGCAGGTGTTTGTGCAGAGAGTGCTGTGCTGATAGAAATCCAGCTGACCCGAGTCCATCATTTTCCTACATGACACACACACACAGCTTTCAGAGGTTAAGACTAATACTTCGCTGAAGAATATTTGTTTTTTTATTGAAAAATCTGGAGGGGTCAAAATGGGGAATTTTCCTTGATCTATTGTAAGAACTGAGTTTCAGATGTTAGGCAGTGATCCATCTGGAAGAACTAATGATACAAGTAAAATGTAGTAAAAGCTGTCAAAGCTTGTTGTGTTCCTGTCTGTGTGTAACACCTACCGCTCTGCAGATCCATCAGAACAATCACAAACAGAAAAGTCACATTTACCGGAGCTCATCGAAAGCTAGAGGACGATATCCAGTCATTTCAATAGGAATATGTGTGATTGTTTTGCATGAGGGTGAAAAAAGTTCCCCACACAGACTTCACTCATGTTTAATTTGGTTATGTGAATTTTCCATGCTGTGCTAATGCTAATTTAACTATTGTGATCATGCCTTTATAAACCATTGGAGTGGCTGATGTTAATTTTTACAAGATCTCTGATATTTTCAATCTGATTTTCAGTTTGAGTGGCACATTTCAGTGGAAATTGTTTTATGAGGATGCTATTGAAGAATAGGGCTGTATATTGGACTCAACAGAATAAATCTACAGCTTTTAAAACAGCACAGCAAAGTACCATATGAAAAAATAAATTATGACTGAATTTGAAGTAGAAACAAAGTGTGTCTAACATTACAAAGGGGGAAAAAAAAATGTTGTACTTATTGTGTTCACGTTGAATCGCAAAACACTGGTAAGGTTAGGGACAGGTTTTGTGGTTTGGTTAGGTTTAAAGGCCTTGATACACTTCCAAGTGAAATCGAAGAACGAACTGATGTGACTTCATATCAAACAAAATCACGCCGAAACAAAGTTTGTTTGGAGTTAGTTTTGGGAGTTCGAAACAGCTTGCCAAAGCGGTTGCTAAACACCTTTGTATTACCATTGGTCCGTGGTGATTACGTAATAGGTGGGCTGCGGAGACTCCGCCTTCTTTCACGTGAAAATCTTTTCTGGTTCATTTGGCCTGTTCAGTCGGTTGAGTGAAAACATGAACACACTTTTTATAGTAGAAAATGAAGTAGTACTTCTGATGAAACGAAACACTGTCATTCATGTTTTATACGGTAAAGTTGCTTGATTTTAAGCAATCTATTGTATAACGTGATATATAAATAAACGTGACGTGATGTGGAGATATGGAGTGCCACATAACCACGTTGCTATGATCAGATGTTTTTCTTATGCTTTATTAAAATGCTTGCTGTTTTCTCAGTTTTGTTGTGTTTATTTTGTTACTGAGAAGAAAGAGCACACCACACATTTACATATTCATCTAACCGTCACTCTCGCGGCGTCGGATGTTCGCTAACAGTATATCGCTACTCACGTATTTCGAACTTCGTTTTACCCCTAAACAAAGAACGAAAAAGAACTTCGGCGCGAGTATATCGGGGCTTTAAGGGTGGGTTAAGGTGTAAGGAAAGGGTCAACAGTGTAACTATACTGTAGATGTAGCTATAGAAATTAATTACAGCTGTAATTACATAAAGTTTTTTTTTAAATATGAGTACAATGTAAAAAAATATAGTGCCTTTTATCAAATTAATAATTTAGTAGTTCAGTTAGATTAAGCCAGACTTAGGCCTTAGTTCAAACTAGGATATTTAAGTAGCCTTTATAAACATGCCTTAGAAAAAAACATTAAACAATGGCATTGACATATTTTAAGATATATTAGTGCAGGGGTGCCCAATTCTGCTCCTGCCGATCGATTGTCCTGCACAGTTAATCTCCAACCCTAATCAAACACACCTGAAGCACCAATTAAGGTCTTCAGGATCACTTGAAAATTAAAGGCAGGTGTGTTTGATTAGGGTTGGAGATGAACTGTGCAGGACAGTCGATCGGCAGGAGCAGGATTGGGCACCCCTGTGTTAGTGCAAGTTGCTTTCAGTTAAAACAGATCAAATGCATTTTAGTCTGGGACTAGGCTTAAGCCTTGTCTGTGAAACTGGGGGAAATACAGTTAATATAAAGTGGCACCAAAAAAAAAAACAAAAAAAAAACAATGTATCAAAATATATGATATGCTATGAAAGGCTACCAATACTGTAATGGGACACATAAAAACTACAAACACTGATAGCTGGCACTGAGGTCTGACCTGAAGAGACCCAGAATGCTTATGCTTACCTGAGCATAACCCCACCCATCCGGATCGCTCGCTTCCAGTCCTTCAAAGTGGCTTTACCCGACATGTGCACAAACTGCTTTGGACTAATCAACTGATCCTCATACTGCAGAGAAACAGAGAAAGCCAGATTAAACACATTAGCAACTGTAATCTGCACCATTAAGGTCTACACGACACCAACCTTCACACATTTGACATTGATTCCTGGGCAGACAAACTTCTTGAATAGAAGGATGGCTTTACTCTCGCCACATGTAATGGGATAACCAAGCTCCAAATCCTCTCCTTCAGCAGATGCCTCATCTGAACATAACACACACACACACAACAGTATTGTGGGAAAACTGCATAAGGTGTATTTAGTGACAGAAACTGAAGCATAATCCACTGCTTGGAGCATTTTTACAGCTAAGATGCGTTTGCAGGAAACTACAGACAGATTACAGTCTAATTATGATGTGAATTATTGACTGTTTAAACTACAAGACTAGGCTACATTAAATGAAGAACATATGAGTGGTGCTTGGCTGTGCAAAACCCACTCACATAATACAAATACTAGCACTAATAAGTTTTGGGACAGGGTTACCTTGTGTCTCCACTGCCACAACTGCAGCATCTGTCTCACTGCTTTCATCTCCAAGCCTACAAACATAAAACATCCATCTATAACATCAATCTCCACCTGTTAACTCCCAAGAATTAAGCTGTTTTGGTCCTTTTAAAGAGCCATTTGTTTAATATGACATATGTAAAGTATTATTATATGCGTGTCTCTTTTGATATACCTAGCTGTCTAGTTTAGGATCCTCACACCTACCCAGCTGTGATGGGCTGCAGCTGTAGGATCATTTGAGTCTTGTTTTGGTTGTCAGGCTCCACATCCTCTTCCTCTGTGCTCTTCATCATCACCATGTCCTCCACGGACACAGTGACTTCTGTCTCTGCCATAGCCCGTGCTCTCCTTCAAAACTGAGGAGTACGAAATTCCTGGTGAATATTTTATCTATACCAGTCAAATGTTTGGAATAATTAAGATTATTATAATAATAATTGAGCACCAATTATTAGAAGGATTTCTGAAGGATCATGTGACACTGAAGACTGAAGTAATGGCTGCTGAAAATTCAGCTATGCTGTCACATGAGTACATTACATTTTTAAAATATATTAAAATAGAAAACAGTCCTGTTAAAGTGTAATAATATTTCTTGTATAACTGTATAAACAGTTATACAAGAAATATAACAATATATATATATATATAATATAATAATATATATTTCTGTATAACAGTTTTTGCTGTATTTTTAAACAAATAAATGCAGCCATTGTGAGCATAAGACTTCTTTCAAACACAAAGACTTCGTTAAACCACTTTTTCGTTAAACCACTGATTAGCCTATGTTTCAGAAGATGTTTTGCCTGATATGTCCGACATTTAAAATCAACATTGACCATATCATTTTCTTAAACCACGGTCCTGGTCTTACTGTGCAAAAATTATTTCTTCGTGTTATTCCAAAAATGTAGTAAATCATATAAATGTTATAATGTGCTCCACCTCTTAAACAACATAAACACATAAAACTTCACACATAAACAATGGTGACATAAGCTTGACATGGAAAATATCAACTTATATCTCTATTGTGTATTGCTTTTATACATTATTTTTTCTTATTTTTTAAGTTATAAATCAAGGCACCAAGAACATCGATCAATGGTGGCCTAAAGTTTCAAAATTTGTGCATCCAAAATCTCTTGATAATGATTCTGTAACTGTGTCAGAGAAACCCTTCCCACAGCTATGCCAGTCACAGCAGATGCCCTTTTTAATCTTTCACATTCCCCAACTGGAAGACCCACTAAAGGTGTCAGGGTATCTCAAAGACGGTAACTCAGACCGCAGACAGTAATAAACAACAGATTATACAGTGATCTCATCTGTAGCATTAATTCAGTATGAACAAATGAGAGTGGACTGTGTGATATGGCAAATCTTCAAGCTAGTGTCTAAGCACATAATATTCAAATCAGGAAAATGTGCATTTAAATCATTTTTACTCCAAGACTTAAGCCAGTTAAGTTACCCGAACCTAAACCAGTGGTCCATTCATTATTAAAATGGCCTGAGATGAAAAGTGACTTCAAGTCACTGTTACATGACCAAGCATTTCACTATTTAGATAAACAAATATAAAACTATAAAATATATCATTTAAAATAAGTAACATTATGGTTTAAATAAAATAACTAAATGTTTTACATAAACTATTTTCAATTAAAATAATGTATACTTATGTCAGGATATAGAGTCCTTTAAATTATATACATAGGTCAGTTTATCAAATTATTGCTTCATATATATTATAAATATATCGGTCTAATGAAGACTGTTAAACGAAACCACTGCATTGCTAATGCTATCAGATAAAATTACAAATACACGGTAATACCATGTTTTGATTAAACGCATGTCCATGGTATTCTTTGAAGTAACGTTACGTTAGAGTAGATGACATGGTAACGTTACATGAATATGAACATCGGACAGCCTCATAGTACGTCAAAGTAACGTTACTTACAGTGAGATATCTTCACTGTACCACAAAACGGGGTAGTTCTGTATACCATGGTAACAACAGATTCCGTCAAAATACTAGATAGTGACTGGTGTTAAGAACCACCTGTTGTCAAAAATGTATTTACTTAAATGAAAAAAATATTAACGTTACACTGTTTGAAAGAGACCCCTAATGCATTTATTATGATTTAACAGTAGCAACAATAATACCTATCGTATTGTGGGGATAACTGTTATGGTTGCCATGGTGAATGTTTCTGAGCGACTGCACTTATATAAGTGTTGTGCTCTTCAGTGGCTAATTCAGTTAGCATTTTAGCTCTTCATATGTTGCGCCATTTCAATAACACTCATCTGCTGCTCGTGATGCTAACGTGCTATGCTAACACACTCCTTCATTTCACTGCTTGTTTGTTTGTGGGTGAAAGTGCGTGTTTACAAACAAACATCACACTCTCAAACACCCTCAAGCGCGGCTAATTCATGAAGCGTTCGCTGGCCGTACGGGCGGACTGTATCTAAATGACGCGCTGGCGTCGCGCCGCGGTGTTCTGTTCTCATGACGTCTCCCGTGCGGCGGGACGCACACACACAAACGACAAGACGTTCCTCCGCCATTCGAGGGGGCTGCAGCTGCCACTCGAGCCGTGAACACCTCTAGTCGACGTCCCGACGAAGTTCTCCGTTACGCAGTCATGTTTAACCGTTACATTAGAGAGGTTAAAATACGATGGATTGGCCTTACCGTTTAGATCGCGGTCGGTGTCATCCTTACATAGCGAGAGGCTTTGAGTGAACATGCGCAGTTTGTTGAATTACACTTCCTGCTCAAGCTCGTCCCTGTTCCAGCTCAAGCCATGAGAGACTTTACAGTACACACAGGACTGCGCGTATTAATATATACAAGGTTCATGGCATTATCAGTATCAGTTCTGTGATGTTATGGTACAGTTTAAAACTTTAAAAAGTCACTGTTTCTATAATAAGTCTCCTGTAAATAATTGCTCTGCGTCTGCTTGTGTAGAGTACAATTTGAACACATCTTGAATGGATCTACTGGAGATATTTGTACACACTGATATTAGTATAACGTTACCTGTTGAAACTCATTAATTCACTAGCTTGGTATCTACAAGCATTTGAAATTCCATTAAAAAAATAATTACAATAACTGTGGGTTGTATTAACTATTTTATTAAAAAAAGTTTTTTATGCAACTTGGTAATCCACCCCAATCTACATATAAAAAATAAGCAGCTGCAGTACCATATGTATGCGTTGTACATGAATATGGTAATCCCTCATAATATCATCTGATACAATTGCAGTAAGTTTTCCGAAAAACTGTTTAACACACCCACTCAAATAAAAATAAAATATGCATCAAAAGTGCATTTACAAAAGCTCTATAACAGCTCTTATTGCTAAGAGAGTAAATCAATTCTCAACTAGGTAAATATAAAAACAAATTATATTTACATTAATAAATGCGTGCTACGTTGTTCTTAAGATTCGTAGCAGAAATATTCTAAAAGAAAAAATTTCTTTTACTTTGTAAGAATGGAGCGCCAAGATCAACGGTCATTGGCAGCTCCGAGGTATAAAAATTATGCATCCGAAATCTCTTGATGGCGATTCCGTAACTGTGTCAGAGAATCCCTTTCACAGCTATGCCATTCACGGCAGATGCCCTTTTTAAGCTGTAACCATTTAGCTGGACCTCACATTCTGGGAGTCAATGCGTCTCAGCGAGGGTAACAATTATCTGGACAGTCAAAACAGCGATACATTTTATTATACTTCACAATTCCCCATTAATTGTATACTGTACAATCAAGTGTACAAGATTATATATATATTTGTTGGTTAATATGCTAAATTAGCTCGAAACACTTGAATATAAATGTATCCTGAAGTGAAGCATCATGGGATTGGGGCGGTAACGGGGATGATTGACAGGCACTTTGGCCAATAACATAACCCTGGATGTTTCGTCGTTGTTGTCTGATTGGCTATTGATTACAAACAAACTTTAAAGGAGAAAGAGAATATAATTACCCACTTTAAACATCATCTAGTAATAATAGCTAAAATATCTAAGAGGTTAAAATGTTTTTATTATTAATTCGTTCTACTGTAAATGTTTTTCATATTGTTATTGAGTGTGACAGAATGCATGGTCATCTGCATAGTAAATTATATCTATTCCTGACCCCAAGGATTAAAATGTTTCTTGGTAACACTGCAGCATTAAGAAGCATACTGCTGCTAAACTACTGCTGGGCTTCTTCAGCATTCATTTTCTATATTCCAAATCTTTCACGTTTATTCGGCGGCCATCTGCAGTTCTACAAACCACACCCGAGTCCCGACACCCCTGCAAATTACGCCCACGTCTCCCGCGAAGAAACACGCTGGATTTCATTGACCAAAGCATTATTTTTAAGTAAATCATTTTATATATTATGTATGAAATGTGTGTAAGACGAGCTTTTATTGCTTTCTAATCTTATTAAGTAAATAACAGCTAGGGTCTAGGGAAGTGAAATAAATTATACTATCAAATTAATACAGACAGCGTAGGAGTTAGGTGCCTTGCTCAAGGCCACCTCAGTCATTTCCTGCCGGTACTGGAATAGAACCAGCAACCTTTGGCTAACCATTAGGCCACGACTGCTTCGACACACATAACTATAAGCTATTTGTGTTCATAATCATCTAAGCATTACTCATTAAAAATTCACACCAAGAATAACCACATCAGTAAGTGTAGGCTATACATTAGGTATTTTTGTATTGTATTTTTAATCTATATATCTCTTCTGTTCAAGCAGCTTTTTAAGACCATTATAATGAGATGAATTAATTAAAGAATGCCTTCTTTCTTGTATATTTGATTCTGACATAATATTCAACCGGCTGTTTCTCATGACTTTTTCCTCTGTAAAATTAGGTATCGGCAACGGCTAGGTATGACATACTCATCATTTCACTGTAAAGTCATCCCCTAAATTGGACTATTTGGACAGTCACACTAAAAGTGTGTTGTTTAAATAAGGGTAATTTAAGGCTTTTGTGTCGGGGGAAAAATATTAAGAGTGCATTAACGACTGCAATCTTGTATTATTCAGTAAATGGATTCAACAATGGGAGTTGGAGTCAACTTTGAAAAACCTGGAATCATACACATTGAATAAATGGGATGAACAGCTGCATGTGTCCATAATCGCCCCAATCCCTCATATAGTTCACTATTTGAGGAGGCAGTCATTTGTAGTAGTGTCCAAAACCATAGTGTACATTATTGAGTGCACTTATTATATCACTCACTCGTTTTCATTCACTCATTCAGTGGACTATAGTGGAGTAGTGTAAGGATATTGGGGAGGTTTTTAAATACAGCATATAAAGAAGTATGTGAATTGGGATGCACCTCACTTTCCGCCACTGGCATAACGAAGTAACCTGCAGAAAGAATACCTGAAAAGTCACAATGGTGAAATCATGTCATATTACACTGCTTGTTTTTCAAAAACAACAACAACAAACAAACAAACAAACTACTGCAAGAGATTATGAGAACACAGATCTTAATGCTAATTTTATTGAAACATATTGAATCTTATAGATTTACCGAATCACAATGCAAATATATTGACAGTTTACAATGCCCAGAGCTTGATGTACATCATTATTATTGGCTTTAGCATTCATTACAGTTGATTTAACATTTAAAATGTGCAATACGTTTTACTCTGCTCATCCACATCACTGATGAGCCCCTAAAGGTAGACATGTATACAGACGTGTTTATATGATCAGAATCGACAGTGAGTGGCAGATAGTGTTTATAGTGGGTGACTAATGAAAATCCTGCTTTTATACTAATGTCCTATTCTCTATCTATAATACACAATAATCTTATTTCATTTACACTGGCTATTTAACATCATTGTTATTCATTTCACTCCAACCCATTTTCTTAAAATGCAGTCATAGAGCTGTTCTCTATAGACCACAAGGGGGCATGTAAAAAGTATTTTGGCACCACCATTTTGAAAGATTTGTGGGATATATATATATTGTTTAATAAAATTTATTTATTTGTGAAATAGTATGTGAGGAGCAATGTGCAGAAATATGCCATATGTACATATTTAATGAATGCAGTTACCATAGAAACTTGTCAAATTGTGCAAAACCGTTCAGTGGCCACAAAACAACAGCAGTGTGGTCACATATTTCATTGAGTCAAATTTATTTATTTATTTTATAAATGTATACACACTATTACTAATGTAAAGTAACCTAATTTACTCAACTCATCAGAATTTGAAATATCATGTTCAGAAAGTGATTCCACAAGGCTTTTCACACTACATTTAGTCACACTATTATCATGTGTGAGTTTTGTTGATAAATTTTGTCTTAAAGGAATACTCCACCGTCTTTTCATATTAAACTATGTTATTCCCTAAACTAAGACGAGTTGATACATACCTCTCTCGTCTCAGTGCGTGCACTCAATCGCTCTGGCGCGCGGCGAAACTTTGTTCACTCAGTTCATTCAATACGGGCCAAGCAGAGAAGCTACTAAACACCTCCACGTTTTCCCCATTTAAACACAGTTACTCGCGTAGTGTAACTCGACCTAGGACGGTGACACAAAACAAAACGTTGCGCTTTTCTAAGCGTGTAAAATGGATAACTATATTGTATGGCGGAATACCAAAGCAAGTGCTTGTAAGCACTTCGTCTTGGCGGAGTAATATCTTCACCAGAGGGAGCGGGGGCCGGTGAGAGGATTTTTCACGAGTGAAGATATTACTCCGCCAAGTCGAAGTGCTCATAAGCACTTGCTATGGTATTCCGCCATACAATATAGTTATCCATTTTACACGCTTAGAAAAGCGCAACGTTTTGTTTTGTGTCACCGTCCTAGGTCGAGTTACACTACGCGAGTAACTGTGTTTAAATAGGGAAAACGTGGAGGTGTTTAGTAGCTTCTCTGCTTGGCCCGTATTAAATGAACTGAGTGAACAAAGTTTCGCCGCGCGCCAGAGCGATTGAGTGCACGCACTGAGATGAGAGAGGTATGTATCAACTCGTCTTAGTTAAGGGAATAACATAGTTTAATATGAAAAGACGGTGGAGTATTCCTTTAACTTCATTCTCAGCATATTAACTTCAATCTATCATCGCTATCATTTCCTATACATAAAATCCACAGCTCCCAACTTATTTAAATTGTTCACATTGAGCAGATTGATCAGTATTTGTCCACAGTCCTTTCTTTGTGTTTTGGTTGCTTTGAAATCCAAAATCAAAATGTATAAAATAAACCCAGTGTCTTATAAGTTATAATGTTGGGTGAGAAGAGAAACCCTCGAATGTGTCAATATTAGAATTACAACTTTAAATGGATTGAGTTATTAACTCATTTCACTGTAAAAGTTGAATTCGTTCAGAAGGTTTTTCATCTGCACAAAAAAGGAGTGAAAATGAGCACAGAAACCTGATTTTCCTACAGCAATTTTCCTCCTGCATTTTCTGAGGGGAAGTCTGCAGAATGGATATGATCAACTTCTATTACATAGAAGATCCTGGCAGCTTGGAAGAATTTCATACCTGATCTGTAAAATCAAAAGCTGTGTTCAGGCTAATTATTGTTCATAATTTTATGTTCTGCTGGCACGAAGAAGACTTTCCCAAACTCGATTTTCATACTAGACGTTACGTTGACCTGCGGTTAAGCCACAAAAACCTTTTAGCTTCCACCAAAGCACTCACCTGACATTTAAGTACATTGTGCCCTGCTGCTATTTACAATAAATGTAGCCATTCAGAAATGTACGTCCAACCACATCCAGTAAAGCCGTCAGCACATGATGGACCTAAGACACTCAGCTATGCTGCATGCAAAATCTGTTTACAGCAGGCATAACTGAAGTCTTGCTGACATGCTGGTGGAATGAGGAGTGTCCTGAAATGGGGGTCTTATAGCTGTACATCTGCCCTGATCTAAAGTAGGCATAGCACATGGTCTTCATTACTCAGAGACTATCAGTGTCATACAGTGTAAAGTCAGTTCATGAGACAAGATCCTGGTGTTGGTGAGTTACACTATGCCCATCTGCAAGTCTGTATGATATTCTGGTCTGAAGAAATAGCTTCAGTGTAAAGGCCCATTCACACCAAGAACAATAACCGAAATATGTCCCCCAACTCTCTCTCTATTTTTTTTTTTTAAATATGACACATCGGACATTTTTCTTACAGAATATTTCAACATAATAACATGGAGAACCAGATCTAAATGTTGTTGATATATTAAAAACAGGACACATAAAAGGCAAAATATTCCATGTTTTCCCCCTATTCCAATTCTCGATGTAATATTTATCAGACAATAGAACCAAATAAACCTTTTAATTTACTACGAAATCAGTTTAATTACTTGTGAGAAATGTACAGTCTGTCATATTAGGTGAATATAGAGTTGGGGAAAATAAAACCATGTGAACAAAAACTTCTGCTGTCATATGTGTATTCAAATGCACTTTAAATCTTCTTTCACAGTTTGATGAACATCATTGTGGCATTACTGAACATCAATGTGACAACTTGCTAGTGATAGTAAGTCAAAAGTCGGATTTATTTATGTCATTATCTTCTTTTTAGGATTGTAAATAAGGCAGAGACATGCCCCTCCACACAAAAAGTATGAAGTTTATGCCTTTTTTATAATTTTGTCCACCTTTTAATCACTGGGCCTCACAGGAACTGCACTTTGCTGATTCGAATCGTACCTCACATAGGTCTTTTAAGGTTTACTGGGGAGGGGAGGGATACAAAGCCCATCAACAAGTCATGGGGGTACCTGAAGGGTCAGTGCTAGGACCCCTACTCTTCTCCATATATTCTTATACATTACTAGGATCCTATATTACACAGGCACGTGGATTCTCCTACTATTGCTATGTGAAGAAACACAACTTTACTTTTCATCTTAGGTAGATGATCTGACTGTAGCTGCACTGATATTGCATTGCCTGGCAGACATCCCAGCAAAGAATATCACCTGCAACTCAATCTAGCAAAGAATCTCTTCTCAGCCACTCCTACGATTCAGCATAATTTCACCATCCATCTAGGCTCATCAATAATTCCATCCTGTTTAGACAAATATCTTTTGGTAATCTTTGATGACCAGCAGACATTCAGAGACCACATTGCAAAGACATCACCATCATGCAGGTTTGCACTGCACAACACCAGGAAGATCAGGCTCTATTCCTAATAGAGCATGCCAAACAACTTCCTGTACAGACCCTTGTCATTTCTAGACTGGATTGCAATGCTCTTCTGGCTGGACTTCCAACATGCGCAATCTTCCTAACCCTATATCCGGACAGCTGAATCCCTGACAATATTCAAGAAATGGCTGAAAACTCATCTCTTCCATGAGCACTAATCCTGCTGACAGTCTATTCTGATCAGTTTTTAAATTTGTGTATTTTTGTAGCACTTCTTGTGTTTGTCTCCTTACGTTTGGTTTCTTGTTGTATTCCTATTTGTAAGTTGCTTTGGATAAAAGCATCTGCTAAATGAATAAGTGTAAACATAAAATGTAAAAGTTCTGAATCCAATAACTCATTAACAAACAACAGATGTTTATTCATCATATTGAATGTTATATTAAATTCAGCTATTGGATATTTTCCCTTTTTCTAATATGTTAGGTTGTTTTACAGTAAATAACTGTTTTATACCTGTTTTTATGACTTTTAGTTAAAAACACCTCAACTATGTTTTGTCTACTGTCTATATATATAGGGGGAACAAAATTGGAAGCATTTCGACATAATTTATTTTTCTATTTAATTTTTTAGTTTGAGTTGGACAAGCATAAAATCAAATTATAAATGTATCTATTTCATTTAAGCTGTATTTGATCAAATTAAGTTGAACCAACTTACATTTCATTGCATGAATCTGGGGGATAGATACCTGCAATTCTAGTACAAAGTATTTTGAGCACAAAAACACTGTTATCGCTCATAACTTCTGGAGAAATAGCGCAGACACCGAACAAGGATGAAATGTTCTAGTTCGCATGTGTCAAGTGCCTGTGTTCGTGCTATCGCTACGAATTGAGTATAGTTTGAAAGGATATGCGTTTCATATAGCATATGCTATTTGTGTCGTAAAGTTGATACTTTGGGCTTAATGTGACATGCTAACCAATGGAACCTCATATGTAAGTGACTGTTTTGAAATGCTACACGTAAGTAGCAACTTGTTAGCTAATGATACTGGATAGTAATAAGCACAAACATACATAGCACACACAAATTTTGGGTAAAACAGTCCATTTAATTAGATTGATATTTTTAGCATTGAATGAGATATATTTATAATTAACATTTCTTTTGAGTTAATCTTGGATGATACACATGATGCTGCCTAGAAACTGTGTCTTAGAAGCAGCATAATTGTTCTGTCTGTTTTTCGGAACAGTCTGTGTTTAAGGAATTCATCTATGATGCACTACAATGCTGTCTAGATGGGCAGATCACTAGGTTTTAGATGCTTTTGGAGAATGAATACTACATCAACAGATTTGATAATATATATATATTTATCCATGAACAGGTGACAATTTAAAATATGTTGCAATTACGATTATTTCCTGAATTATTACAATGAAATATTTTGGTTTGGTGCACATAATAATGTCTGCAGAAGTTGGGTTGTTATAACAAAGTGGTATAAAAAAGTAATGAATCAGAAATGGATGAAATTGTGTAATTACATTTGCAAACTCAGCGATTAGTTAGAAAGGAGGTTTAGTCTTGCCTTTTTACCCAGAAATGATGTCTACCAGCCAACAACTGTCCTTGCTGTCTCAAATTCATATCTAAAATGGGAGTTTTGTGGCTTTCAGTCCAAGTCTCTTCAGTCCAAGTTTTGTCACTTTCAGTCCAAGTAGCAGCAAATTTTACTGCTACTAGGGAAACGGACCAAATAATATTGATGATATATTTGTCAGGTCAAATGCTCTCCAATGTCCTCCTCCTAATACCTGCCAACTGACTAGCAATATGAAGTAGCAAATCATGGTTCACAGCACTAACATAAGCTAAAAGCTATTGGATAAGGACAAGTCTTTTGTCCAGCTCCAACCACCTGCTTCAATAAGAAATGTCAACACAGGAAAGAAAATCATGTTGTCAAGCCAATTTATGGGATCTTTAAATCTGTAAGTGGACGGACAGTGTCGATTGTAATCACTAGATGTTTTTTTAAAAGGTAATGGTATCACAGTTATAATGATTAAAGGGAAATGAACAAGCCAAATAAACCATAATAGCTCCAGAGGATGGGAAGTACAATGACATATACAGCTCAAACTAGAATGTAAAAAATGTTATCCACACGTTATCCACAAGATTGCTGCAAACTTCAGAACAGGGGTGAATTTCAACAATATGAAGCAGGGCCTGTCCATGCAAGCCTAAATATACTACACCTTTGAATGGCTTGTACCATCAACCTCAGACAGCAACAACAAGGTAAGTGCAGCGGTCCAAAACCCTGAGGCAGTGACCATGATGCGACACATTGGTGAAAGCCGAGGTGAGCAACGACCGACTGATACACAGGTGAGCAATTACAGGTGGATTGTGGAAGTCAGCAGTTGCAGCTCTTTTCTCGCTCCGCCTCCTCCTCGGCTGGATAAAGAACTTTAGCGGTGAGGCCACTCTTGACCCCATCCCAGCCGTCACGGGTGGAGATCTCACCCATCTTCATCAGCTCATAGATGTCCCGTGTGAGCAACTCGAAAGCACGTTCCACATTGCTGTTGCACTTGGCTGAAGTTTCCACGTAGCGGATGCCGAGTTCGGCCGCCAGCTGCTCTGCCTCGTCCCGCGTCACCTTGCGGTCGCGGCTCAGGTCGCTCTTGTGGCCAATCAGGATGTAGACCATGTGATGAGGCAGGATGTGCTCGCTGACTTCTCGGTGCCATTCACGCACATGATCGAAGGTCTTCCTGTTCGTCAGGTCAAATACTAAGAGCCCGCCAACAGAGTTGCGATAGTAGGAAGTAGTGATGGACCTGAGGGGAAAAAGACGGTAATATTTTCAAGTCTCTTATGATTACATGGATGCACCGAATAATTCCAAGATTCTTTGTTAAGTTAAGCTCAATCGAAAAAATAAGCACGAAGCTCCATCCCTACATCAAACTATCAGTGGGGTAGAAAAAACGTATAATTGGGATCACAAAAATTAGCCACCACATATATATATTCACGCCAAAAGATAAAATAGTTACAAATTGTAAACTGCAGTGAGATTGTGTTAGAAATGTGAAGCTCTTGAAGAATTTTATATAATCACTTACATAAAATCTTCTGCCATATTGGTTTAACATAGTTGTTGTAGAACCTTTTCTTTTAATTCTAATTCTTCTAATTCTTTTAATACCTAATTTGTTTCCTTGCTCATTTACATCTGAAACCAGAAACCAGAAGCCATTGAGGCTTCAGTTGTGTTTAATTATTAATTGTGTAATTTAACTTAGCTACCTAGCAGACATCTCAGCGGAATGATATTGAAGAATGGATTTTGCAAGATGTAATTTAAAAAATAATTTATAAGTTGCATCAAAATTACATTTATGAGAATAAACTATATTGGAATAATCTATTACACAAACATAAGATCATATCAGGACTAGTATACAGCATTAAAACTGTGAAAAAGGGTGTTCACAGGGCACTGATGCTATAGAAATGTATGCATTCCTTATTTCTTTGACCTTATCTAATTTGTCTATTTCACATTTCACAGTGTGGCAATAGCACTGGCACGCATTCAAGCAGTGTGACTTTCTATATACATTTTTGCATCTGCAGTTGCTTGTTTCTAGGTGTCTGGTCAATAATCCATACTACAATTATTGCAAATATACATGTAATGCCAATAGATCATATATCTGAAAGGATGTTGAGCAGAGAACCTAAGTGTCCATTTGTGCTTAGTGTGCATGATAGGGCAAGGGCCCATATGTGGAAAAATCAAGTGGGAGTCTGATCATTCTGAATACATTTATAAAAACAAGAAAGGCTTTTGTGGTGGTTGATTTTTACATTTCATGAATGGTCCTTTAAAGCATTGAGGGTGGATGTTTGTGCTTCCCTGAAGGCAAGCGGTGCTTCAAAAATTGGGTAAGCTGATCAGAGACATCAGGATCTGAGCCCAGTGACAGAACTAAACCAAACACGCTCATTACTGAATACAAACAGGTGAGGCATATGACACTTGAACAAATCAATGAGATGAGCCAGTTTAACTCATTCATTGGTAGGCCTGTGAATGTGAACCCAGCAGGTAAATGATATAATAGGCATGCACATACAAGTAGAATCATAGGCTATCATATAAAGGGCTAACCTAGAACATAACCCTGCAAGATTACACAACCAACGACATCGAAAAAGCATGCATGGATAGGCTCTTTGCCGTCATTCTGTGTTACAAAATCATAGTGATGTAGGCTTTCACATTCAATCCATATCATGGAGACATAGTCAGCAGACTGTAATAATAATAATAATAATAATAATAATAATTATTATTATTATTATTATTAATAGAGCACTAACCTGAATCTTTCTTGTCCGGCTGTATCCCACAGCTGTAGTTTGATTTTAACCCCTGGTTCGATGTCTATTGAACGGGCGTAGAAATCCACACCGACTGTAGGATCCGCTACATCGCTGTATATGCCATCCGTGAACCTCTTAAGCAAAGATGATTTGCCCACCGTCGAGTCCCCCAGCAAAATGATCCTGAACTGGTATTGCCATAAAATATCCATGGCATAGTGAGTCGAGAGCTCCAGCCACAGGCTCAAAGACAAAGCAGGAGCGCTAACGGTGTTTACATTGAGTGTATGGAGCGGAGCGGCGGGGGCGGTGAGGTGGATGTGCTGCAGTCATGTGATGCACTCATTCTCACATCTCAATTCCAACTAATGTGTAACTACAGCAAATGACCTGAATTACTTTCATTTGAGGACTGGAGGAAGTGAAACCTATTTTGCGACATAAGCATATTCTTACACATTATATCATATAAGCAGGACTAGCTGTAGCCTATAGGCTACGCTTGGATTTAGGATAAGTTTATATCCGTGAATATTTATGTACTTATAAACCAATAAGCCACGAAAAACAGTGCGATAAAATGATTTCACCACGAGTAAACAGAAGCGGAGTGAAGGGGGTAAAGTCCCTGTAACTCAAGACCTTGTGGTTTATTGCTTACAAAATAGCAATATGATAAAAACACCAGTATTTAATAATTAATTGTATATATTATTAATAATACTCGGATTAAACAATTCATCCCAATGAATTAGCAAGGATCTAAATAATTTTCATTAAAACATTATTATAGTAAGGATATTCAACCTTTGGCTAAATAGCCCACTTGCATATATTTTTTTTTTTTATGCATTATTTATAGAAGATTATTACTGGACTTGAGTTTTTGTCTCGGTCCAAGCAGAGTGTGTAGTGGGCTAGGCGCTGTCCATGGTACTGAAATAGACGTGACACAGGGGCAGCCGGGGATTCATCAAACAATTCAACAAGCACATCCTCCAAAATATGCTTATTAATAGCCTGTAATAAGAAAAAAAAAATAAGAAAAAGAAAAAAAAGAAAAGGAGATAAAGCGCTTAATGAGGCTATCTTAATCATCTGACAAGGTATCTAACCAATCCTGATCGCAGAATTCCTGAATTCCTGTATGACGCATTCTGTAAACAGACGGAATTAGTAGTTTAGATCAACATACCTATATATATATATATATATATATATATATATATATATATATATATATATATATATAGGCCTATATATATATTATATGCATATTTGAGCTAAGAACACGGTTTTAACAACAACATGAGAATTACTTTATTGCTTACTTTTATATACATTTATTTTTCAGTAAAAATATATATTTCATAATTAAAACATTCAGTTGATTAAATAAAAGAGAGACATAGGATATTATCAAATAGGCCTATATTAGTCGGAGAGGAAATCCCATAACTCATTTTATACAATCAGAAATCCAAATCCCATCAACCTTTGCGACCAAGCCACCTCATTCAACCAATCAGCGATGAGCCCATTCAACCAATCAGAGTTAGGTTTCGCTGTATAAAAGTTCGGGTCACATTCATAACTTCCTCTTTCGAACTGTGTTCTCAAAGAATGAAGGTGAGTGTTCTTCAACTATGTAGTATATTTCAATAGCTAGTTTTCAAATATAAATCGTTTGGTTGTTACAGCAATATTTTCTTTGTGAGTTCATCGTAGCATATTTTGGCGTTTAGAAGTAATCGGGATGTAAGTTAGTGCGTAACAGCGCGGTTAGATTGTCTCAAATTAAGTAGTTTTACAATTCCGCGTTAATAAAGGTACATTATTTGTAATCTCTAATGTTTTGAAAGTAACATTTTGGTTTTGTGGCTCAGTGCAACATTACTTGCAGAGTAGCTTGCAAATCGGCGCCATTTTAGGCTAGCCATCATATTTAACGTTACCTTTAAAGGCAACTTACCATTTTGCGTATGTTACACGTTACCATTTCTAGATCCATAGTTTGCTTGATAAATATGTGGGTATTTATTGTAAGGTCATACAGACTTATTTTGTGTTTTTTTTCCAGGTGCTCGCTGAGATTGGAGATTCGGTTCACCACGAGGTTCCACCGTAATCACTTCTGCAGAGGTATTGATTCGAGTTTAATATGGAATATATTGTTGTACGCTACGTTAACTTAATTAGTGGTTAACGAATACTAATTAGATTAAACTTATAGCTGAAAAACTGTCTCTTGCATATTAATTTGGTGATTTAATGAAGTCGCTATTCACGGCCCTGATCGAAGCCGTTCCTGTTCATCTATAGCAGGCGCGGTCAAACAGGAGCCGATAGCAAAACTTTTACCGACGGTCGCTGAACAGTTAACCTGTAGCTGTCCCAGCAACATTAAGGAAAAGGACAACCCTTACGAAAATCAACCATGGTTTTACTACAAAAAATATGGTTATTGTAGTTAAACCATGGTAACCAAAAATTAACCATGGCTTTACTACACTAAGTTTAATGGTATTAGTAAAACTGGTTCTACAACTGTTAATATCCCCCCCCCCCCCCCCCACACACGTTATTTTGTGTTTTCGTGGATGTCCTATTTTACATAGCCCTTCTTAAGTTACTTTTTTTTTTTCACGCAGGTTGGGTGGTGCAAAATAAAACCATGTTCTCGGATGGATGAAGTGTCCTGCCATCATGCTCTTTGAGATGGGCTGAGTGAGCCTTCTGTAAAAGGTTGGTTTCTGTTTTAGGCTTTCTGTTCATGTTGGCTATGATGACAAACTTGCCCTCTCTGAGAGAACAGCTCTATTATGAGAATCACATAAACGTTCTGAGCCAGCTTTAACTGTTCTAATTGCTCCGTTATAATCTAGTCCTCGTTTGGCTTTAACATTGTTTCTTCATCAGAAGTTGCAGTGCTGCCTGCAAGATGCCTGTTGTGGGTCCATGCGCTGGTAAGTTCATTGTCATTAATGTCTTTCTGCACGTTTTCTGATAATCGGTGCTCTTTGTGCACCCGGTTGTTCAAATTACGTGCTAAATTAATGGGGAGACTTTGACCACCTGTCTGCTAGTGTCTGTGTAGGTCACTCTACTGTCCAACATTCAGCATTAGCTGCTGAAGTTTTCTTGCATTTTGATTTGTGGCTTGTGTTAATGGTGCTTTTGTTTTCCCTCAAAGGTGCTGATTATCTGTGGTAACGGTGGTGCAGGTATGTTGCTATTGGCTTTTGATGGTGTAATTGATTCCTGATCAATGATGATCACACTTTCGATGGTGACTGTTGGATGAAACTTACGGATATGGGTCTGAGATCAGTGCTTGCGAAAACTTTGTCTCTTTGGTGTGTGTTTATAGCTCATTGTATTGCCTGTTTCTCTTTAGGTGCTCTAAAGCTTTTGACCAGTAGGTGGAAGTTCAAGTGTTTACATGGGTGGTCCAAGTCAAACCTAACCTTGAGTGCAAGTGCAGGTATGTTGCTATTGCTTTTGGTGTAATTGATTCCTGATCAATGATGATCACTTTTTGATGGTGACTGCTGGATGAAACTACGGAAATGGGTCTGAGATCAGTGCTTGTGAAAACTGTCTCTTTGGTGTATGTTATAGCTAATTGTTTTGCATGTTTCTCTTTAGGTGCTCAAGCTTTTGACCAGCAGGTGGAAGTTCAAGTTTTTATATGGGTGGTGCAAGTCCAACTTAATCTGAATGTAAATTGTATAAGACTTGTCTAATACATCTGTGGCTTTAACTTGTTTTTAATAAACTAAAGCACTTGGTGCTATATTGGACAATCTTGGCTCTTGCAAAATGTTTCTCAGTAAGTGAGTGGTGTACCGAGCGAACAATTGTGTATGAAGACATCAAATAGCCACCCAAACACAGCCCAGACATCTAGGCTAAAAGGTAATTTGGGCTGCAAGTGAATTTAAAGGACTAGTTCACTTCAGAATTTCCTGATTTGACTAAACCCCACATCAAGGTCTTTGTTCAAAGAAATTGGTGTTTAAGTTTCAGGATTTCTCCATGTAGTGGACTTAAAGGGTACAATGTTGAAGGTCTAAATTGATGCTTCAAAGGGCTCTATACGATTCCAGCTGAGGAATAAGGGTATTATCTAGCTAAACAAAAGCACTAATATACTTAACCACAAATGCATGCGGTGTGCAGAAAGGTCTAGGTTAGCTTTTGACTTAGTCTTTTGCACATTTGCCTTGTAAACTGGGTAGGTACTTCTGCCTGTCACGTGTGATATTCAACTTCATTACATGTATGCAAAGTGATCATTTGAAGCTGTATTGAAACTGCAATTTGGACTTTCAAACTGTTGAAGTCCACTATATGGAGAAAAATACTGGATTTTTTTTTTTTTGGACTGAAGGACATGAGCATCTTGGATGATGTGGGGAGTAAATTATCAGAATTTTCTCAAGTGAATTAATCCTATAATGGACATCTAAACAACCCCAAGTATAGACTAGTCATCAATTAGATTTCAAGGTGGCTGGTTTAATTTCTTTTGATATCACATACTTTATCACATTTGACTTTGCTTACACCATGTTATTTTGGCTAAAACAATTCAAGGTTATTTTTGGTTAGAAGTCAGTTACTCCTAGTCAAACTATTGGATCTGTTAACCTAGACAGTGAAATGAATGCATTACTTTATTTACACTCTAGCAACACATTACAAATCCTGTTACTGAAACTTGACAAACGTATAACCGTGTCACTTAACTATACATATTGAAAAGGTTTTTATATATATAAATGAACAAACGTTTATCTAATAACAGCTGCCCAAAGAAAGTCATTTAATTGGCATGATTACATGCACAAACAAAGAAAAAAGGACAGCTTAAACAAAACTGCTGATCATGTATTCTCAGAGTCCACTCCATTGACAGTTAAAACTGGACAATTTAAAACCACATCAGCACACATTTTCATTCTCAAAAAGCAGGCCCAGCAATCATGCCGTTTACAGATAAGATCACATGTAACATGTTACAGTAATGGTTTCATTCCTGAGCAATTGAACATAGTTTAAAATCTGCAACCTCTGAGTCTGGAGAACTGCTGTCACTTCGGTCACTGTATGTGTCTCTGTGAACAGAAAACAACTATAATTTAGTATCATGCAAAGCTTGTCAAATAGCTGCTGTTATAATAGATAATGATCTACTTCAAGATGGTTTGTATGAGGTCTCTTTTCCAGAGACAGAACCCAGCTTTTAATTGACAAATTTTGGGATGACATTGGGATAAATTTAGTTGCTTAGGGAACGTCATACCGTGGCGACAACCGACAGCCTTTCTGGAGATAACCTGGAAGCCTCCCCGCAGCGGCCAACAGTAGGCCAAAGTATGGTGGAGATGGTTTTATCGGTCTGGATGTGAATTCTGGGTGATACTGGACACCAACAAAATACGGGTGATCTGAAAAAAAAAATGTGTCAAATTGATCAATTCTGTGGACAAAAAAAATTGAGGGTCTATGGGCAGTCTGGCATGCTGTCGATTACTGCAGAAACTTACTGCACTTTTGTTGTTGTGCTTGTTTCAATTGTAAAAATTGCATTTCCTTTTAGTGTTGGTACCACTGCTCTAGATGAATGAACATAATGCTTTAAAAATCTCTTAAAAACGGTTCCTGTTTTTTGGTACTCTTGTGGAGAAAATTACTGGTCATGACAGGAGTTGAATATAACATTAGCTGCGTTTCCACTGTCACTTCCGGGGCTTGATCAGGCCTCAGTAGGGGCTTCCTCTGGGCCAACGGCCAGGGTTTTTTGGCCACGAATACCTTGGTCCAAAGTGGGCCAGCTCGGGCATGAGGAGTGGTTACGAACAAAGGCAGTTTATCAGTCTGGAGACGGGAGCCCCGCGGATGATTCCATATACCAGCATTAAAGACTTTTAAAATCATTTTAGCTAAAAAATCATTTTCAGACAGCAGCGAGTGTTTGAAAACACTGTACAAGGCAGAAATATTTGCGATGCAAAAGACTGTGCGCTAACTATTACCATAGTAAACATGGTAAGTATGACCACTTGAAAAAAAATCAGACAAATCATATAGGCTATCACAATCGTGTATTTATTTTATCTGTCAGTACGTCTAGTCTCTTTATACCAGACTGATATCCATATTTAACTCTGCATATGTCCTAAAACAAAGCAACTCCGGTTTTACGGGAGCTTCCTCTGTTTCTCTGACTGAAAATATAAGCTCCTCAGGTTGTATTTTTGGTGGCATAAATGTGATGTAAACATACTGTGCTGGGACTACAAATAGCTACAAATAAACAGACGCGACTGAATAAGTATTAGTGTCCTCTTTCTTTTGTGAAATAATGGTAAACCACTTTATTGCTGTGTGACTAATGTGCAATCTTAACACAAATTAATTCATTATGATCAATGTATCTCTTATTGTAAACGTGGTAAAACATTGATTGTTTTGGTTTTAAATCCTGAAGTAAACAACAAAAATGGCCCGAAGGTGGAAACGCAGTTTTGTTTTGGGCTCGGTGCTACGGTTCCGAGGCTATTAGTCCAGCCCGGCCCATTGAAAGCCCAGGCTCGCAATGGCCCGACAGTGGAAAAGCAGCTAATGTTAATAAGGTTGTTCATAATTTCAGTTTAGTTCTAATTGTTCTTTTAGTTTCGAACAAAAAAAGAAAATGATAGTTCTGGTTCGCTTTAAATTCACACTGCCATTTTAAAACACCAAACCTAAAAATACAAAACAAAACATTTCAAATCATCTTGGTATATTTGAGAATTTGTCTTGTGTTCTTTTACATACCATCCAGCTCTATGACCTCCATTCTCTCTCCCTCCACATCCTGACCCACAAAATGGAAGCCCTTGTCCTCAAAATGCTGCTTCAGCTCTGGGTTCACCTGCTCAGACAGAAGGAATAATACTGGACTCATGCATGCTACTACACCTAAGTATCTTACAAATTATTTGTACCTTTATTGGGTATGTTTACACACTAAGTTTTGTCAATTAGAATCCGATCCATACCCTAAACATTGCAATCAGGTTTACGTTTACATGTGCATTACAAGATTTCTGAACAAAACTTAAAGGACAAGTTCGGTATTTTACACTTAAAGCCCTGTTTACAGATCGTTTCTGATGAAATAGAACGGTTGAGATAAAAATGTGGACACATGCTGCTGTCCCGAGAATTTTAGGTTTATTTCGCTTCTCCCCCCCACCTACACAATGGCAGCCTATGGGCACTGGAACAATCCTTCCTAAAACGCATTAAACTTTCGATTACAAAGACGTGAAACTCACCGAGTGGTCAGGGGTGTTCACTGATATCCTCACACAAAAATCGCTGCAAAAGATGCTTTCCAACAGGTTTTATCGTAGTTTTTGTCCAACTCCATTGACTTGAATTGGATGGGCTGTGTGAGGTACGGTATTACTCCGACGCTTCTTCTTCTGCTTCTTCTGTGTATTCAATTAAATGCCAGTGGTTTGCTTGTAATTGGCAAAGGTGCATTATCGCCACCAACTGGGCTGGAGTGTTTATTATTCAAGCTCTCAACGGAAGAATCTACGGGTGTGAGACGTTTGGAAAAATAGGTCCAGAGTTTTACAACGAATGGTAAAACACCTGTTGGAAAGCATCTTTTGCAGCGATTTTTTTGTGAGCATATCATTGAACACCCCTGACCACTCGGTGAGTTTCACGTCTTTGTAAACGAAAGTTTAATGCGTTTTATGAAGGATTGTTCCAGTGCCCATAAGCTGCCATTGTGTAGGTGGGGGGGAAAGCGAAATAAACCTAAAATTCTCGGGACAGCAGCATGTGTCCACATTTTAATCTTAACTGTTCTATTTCATCAGAAACGATCTGTAAACAGGGCTTTAAGTGTAAAATACCGAACTTGTCCTTTAAGCGCATACACAATGTTAAGTTGCCACCTTCAGAACTGGAGAAAGCCGTTGCGATGATAATGTCACCGGACCTACATTGAGTATAATTGCTGTTTTTACCTTGAAATATTTAAAAAGAAAGCTGACGTGTCAGAAAAGCTTTTTTTGCAAACATTCAATTTCATTCACAGACCAGTTTTTAAGACATGAGATGTAAATGGACATGTTTAAATGTATGTTAACAAACATCATGTCAATGCGCCTGGAAAATCAAGCATTTACATGATGATAATTTCAGGTTTATGTCACCCCTTTTAAATCAGAATGAGCTCAGTTGAACTGATTGAGGTGTTCAGCCTTTTCAGTGTGATTGAGCTACTGATGGAGAAAAGGCTGTTATATACCAAGCAAAATGCCTCATGGGAACTAAGAGATGATGCAAACCCATCAGATGATATACTGAAACTGACTCAAATTTGAACTGACTCAATTTTGATCTGATTCACAGAAATAAACCGACTTGCCATATCTAACAACATATTTGAAGCAGAAGAGAAAAAAAATCATATTGCATTAAAGGAACACCACCGTTTTTTCATATTAAACTATGTTATTCCCTTAACTAAGACGAGTTGATACATATACCTCTCTCGTTTCAGTGCGTGCACTCAATCGCTCTGGCGCGCGGCGACACTTTGATAGCACTTAGCTTAGCCCAGTTCATTCATTAGGGACCAAACAGAGATAAAGTTAGAAGCGACCAAACACCTCCACGTTTTCCCTATTTAAATAAATGCTTCAATTATGAGCGCGCTTGCCCGCGCGCCTACATTTGAACAAACTTGAGCGCGCAAAAGCCGCGATATGTGAACGGCCTCTGGCGAGCTAGCTCATATCAAGCCACGAGCTATTGGTAGCACGCGAGCGACGTGTTGTAGACCCCTGGCTCTAGGGCTCCGCTTTGTAGGCTACAACTCTTTTTTGCTACTTTGTAATAACTTTCTGCGGCCAGCGTTTCTGGAAATGAATGAGGGTAAACACTTTTTTAGATAGTGTATGTGTGGCGTGCTGTAAAGCAGTTCATTACATCGTGAGACCTGATATCACGTGATACTTCCTGACGCTGCGGCCGGCGGCTCGCCGGCCCAAAGTTGCAAGGGTGGTTTTTCGTCTCACAGGCACTTGAGGGGTGCGAGAAGACCACCATTCAACCCGAAAACAGTCATATAACCATTCCAATGACTCCGAAGCTGTTCGGTTAAGATAAAAAAGTTACTTAGTTCACCTTTAAAACATTTCGGTGCGTTCATAATACGCACTGAGAACGCCAGAGCGTACATTGTGCTTTTGAACTTCCGCCCGCCTGCCCGCTCTGGTGCTTTCAGAGGCAATTTACGAATGCACCCACAATAGCCTAGTTTTTTATGTACCTGTTCCTTTTTTTAATAAAAATGACTAAATTCACACACTTTTACGATGTTTTTGGGACTCAAACTGTTGGACAGCTAATTCAGAAAAAATACTTTCAAAATGTAAGACTTTATAAAGCCGTGATAAGACTTTTTAATACTTTTTAAGGGTCTTAATTTTCCCAAAATTGATTTATCACCTTTTAATACTTTTCAAGACCCCGCGGATACCCTGCTTGAAGAGACTTCCAGCACTGTGTGGGAGGGGCAGTGCATGGGCTGCACGTGAACTGCAGCGTCTCCAGCAACAGAGCTGCCTGCGGTCGCCTGTCTGTAAATAATGCCGGGAAAAAAAACTATCGGCGAACGCAGCAGCCGGGTATTGGCCGATGCCGATACACCTCAAACCCGCAAATATCGGCCCGATTTATCGGTCGATCACTAATATTCACTATTACAGTGTACAACCACCTAATTTTTTTTTTTTTTCTTTAAAGTAGAGATTACGTACCTCAAAGCGATGTCTGTGTCTTTCCTCTACATAATCTACGTCTCCGTAAAGTTTTCCTGTGAGAGATAAATCATGCATTTAAACTAGTTCTCTATTAATTCATCAATATGGCATTACAGTTAGTGAAATGCACTTACTAAGTATGCTGTTTTTGGTTTTGAAAATAGTTCGCCGTTTCCCCAACCGCATAGTTCCACCCATTTGCCCTGGATTGTGCTCTGGCATGTCAATAACCTGTGAGATGACCAATTAAAAACATTACACAGTTATATCTGCTCTACTGTTTCTAATCCAAAATGAACCAGAAATCCACATTTACTCACAACAGGATGTTTTGTTTCTGGGTCAAATTCCGTGGAGTTAGCATCTAGGTAAAACAGAAGAGTCACACATTATTCAACATGGCTTAGTAAATGGAGTCATGAGTACAACATTCTTTTGTGAAGGAAGAACTTACCTGTCCAATCCAACATGTTCCTAGCAAATTCACACACAGCTAGCTGCATCCCCAAACACACACCTGAAAGATGAATAGTACAGATGGGTTACATTCACAGCCGCTCCAGAACATTGGAGTTAAAATTCATTTTTAAAGAAGTCCTACCCAGAAAAGGCTTCTTCTGTTTCCTGGCCCAGTTGATGGCTTGAATCTTGCCCTCTGTCCCTCGTACTCCAAACCCCCCCGGAACTAAAATACCACTGATGGCATGAGAGACAGCGGCAATAATATTAACAAAACTACATCAGGATAACTAGGAAAATCAAGTTCTTTAACCGTGTTAACGTCATCTTACTAAGCAGAATAGATGTGATTGATGTTAAAATGTGTAAAATCAGCCATGTAAATGCAGTCATTGTATTTGGAAGCATTACTCACTCCGCACTGCAGAGTTTCTGCCAGGCCTCATGGTACTTCACCGGCTCTTCCTGTAATGTACTGGGCTCCAAATCTGCAGAGTCAACATACTAGAGAAAGAAGCAAGAAGAAGAGAAAGATTTATTAATTCAATTGTATATTCAGAATTTAAAGAAACTATTCTTTAAAAGGTTGAATTAGTAGTTACCCGTGTGCTAAACCAATTGCAATAGGCCAGGTTTCACCCACCTTAACCTCTAGTTTGTGGCTGATGGCGAGAGCAGAGTGCTCCAAGGCTTTGATCACAGAGGCATACGAGTCTGAGAACTTGGTGTACTTCCCCACCAGAGCAATGGAGCAATGCTCTAATAGCCTGTCCGATCTACCATACAAACACAATGCAGACAACATTAAAATAAGCCTTTGTTGGTCTTTTTTGCCCTCATCATAATATGAAAGATCGCAAAAGAAGATAATCTTAGCCTACATGATCCAATATGGCGCAATAACAATTTATAAACTGAAACTGATTCTGAAAGTTTTAAATGTGTTCTAACCTGTCTGACATCTCTTTCCACTGTGCAAGCATCTTCCTGGGTCTGGTTTCAATGGGCAGGTCTAGTCTGCGGCAAAAGTAACCCACAACACCCTGGTTTTCTAAGAGCAGCGGCACTCTATAGATGGACGATACATCATGTACGCAGATCACCTATAGAGAAGACCAACTGAGATTATTGGGTTTCATTCACTAAGCTTACATACTCACAACCTTATGCATGAAATTTGCACAACAAATCATGATTACTCAATAACTTTCGTACTTAAATAAACAGGAATGCATCATGTTGTTTAGGAGGGTTTCAAGAAAAATCCTCCTCACTCCTCCAAAAATAAACTCCAGCATATTCAAGTGTCAGACATGACTAAAACTTCAAAAGGGACCGGATTCTATGGTCAGATGAAACAAAAAAGGGCTTTTTGGCAGCAAACCCACCTCATTGCCTATGGTTAAATATACTGCTGGATCTTTTATGTTGTGGGCCTATTTTTTTGCTGGAGGTCCTGGACATCTTGTTCAGATATATGGTATTATGGATTCTAATTTCTAGCAAATACCAACAGATAAAAAAAAAATCTAAACCTGTCTGCCTCTGCTAGAAATCTTATAATGGGCCAGGGTTGGATCTTCCATCAGGACAACGGTCCAAAAAAAACATCAAAATCAACACAAAAATGGGTAACTGAGCACAAAATGACCGTCCCAGTCCCCTATACTGAACCCTATAGAAAATGAGTGGGGTGAACTGAACAGAAGAAGCACCAACATGAACTTGTGAATCTGAAGGCAAGGCAAGGCAAGGCAAGTTTATTTATATAGCACATTTCATACACAATGGTAGTTCAAAGTGCTTTACATACTATTAAAAATAATCAGAAGAAATAAGAATATACAAAACAGTTTAAAATAAAGAAACGAGAAAGAACTAAAAATAATTAAAACAGTTTAGAGTAAAGAACAGTTTAAAATAAAGAAACAAGAAAGAACTAAAAATAATTAAAACAGTTTAGAATAAAGACTAAAATAGGACACAGGATAAACAGTCGGACAAACAGTGACACAGTGCTCATTCATTAAATGCAAAGTTAAACAGAAGTGTTTTGAGTCTGGATTTGAATGTGACTAATGTAGGAGCACATCTGATCTCCTCTGGAAGCTGGTTCCAGCTGCGGCTGGCATAATGGCTAAAAGCAGACTCTCCTTGCTTAGAGTGAACTCTTGGAACTTCTAGCTGATGTGATCCTAATGATCTGAGTAATATGTTGGGTTTGTGTTCCGTGAGCATATCTGCAATGTATTGAGGTCCTAGGCCATTAAATGATTTATATACTAGTAATAATACTTTAAAATCAATCCTATAAGTAACTGGCAGCCAGTGTAATGACCTGAGTACTGGTGTGATATGATCATATTTTCTGGTTCTGCTAAGAATCCTGGCGGCAGCGTTCTGTATGAGCTGCAAATGTCTTATGGTCTTTTTGGGAAGGCCAGTGAGGAGTCCATTACAATAATCCACCCTGCTGGTGATGAAAGCATGCACTAGTTTTTCTAAGTCTTGACTGGAAACAAAGCATCTAATTCTTGCAATATTTTTCAGATGATAGTATGCTGATTTAGTTATTGCTTTGACATGACTATTGAAACTAAGGTCTGACTCTAAAGACACACCAAGATTCTTGACCTGATTTTTAGTTGTTTGACCTTTAGGATCTGGAGAGATTCTGTATGGAGGAATGGTCTCTGATCTGATTATAGAAGAAAACTCAGAGCTGTTATCTTAGCAAAAGGAGGTTGCAAAAAGTATTTATTAACAGGGAGCCAATAATTATGGCCAGCGTGTTTTGGAGAAAAGCATTTATTTCATAATGTGATTTACCCCCCACTTTCAATTATTTTACTTCAATGAAAGGTTAGATTTTTGCTAATTTTTTGAATGAAAGATCAAAAGGATAAACAATGCAGATTTATTTTTGATCATATTTACCAGGGGTGCCATTAATTCTGACCACAACTGTATATGGACATGTTTTGGGTGTGTTTTATCCAAATTACTAACCTCGAGCGCATGGTTCGTATACTACAAACTTGTTAAAATTAGAACGAGGTTAAGAACCAATTCATGTGCATACGCACATGTTGTTAATTAGGCAGGAATTTTCTTGAGCAGTTCTCCTGTACCTATAAATTCAATTATTAATGTATGAGACTCATTGTCCTCGAGACATATTTTAAATCAGCTTCAACAAAAAGCAGCGTTTTACACATTTTGGATAATCATGTTTAATAAACTGTTATGACATTATGAGTGGTTTTCAGTTCTGCGTGATCCAGACTAACCTGTTGAGGTTCCACGTGACAGAACATGGATATCTTCTCTTTAACAGAGTTTTCAAGTGGAGTGGAGCATCGGCACATTATCTGCAACAGCAAAAATAAAAGAACACTCAAAACTCGTTCAAAAAATTTTACATACGCGTGCTCTATGAAACTTGACTCACCAGGTCAGGTGACAGTCCAAGTCCTCTGAGCTCTCTCACACTGTTCTGAGTGGGTTTGGTCTTCTGCTCTCCTGTAGCGCTGGGCTGGACATCACGATCGAGACACTATGTCATTCACATTTCCAGGGCATGCGTACGTGTAATGTGATATGGTCTATAATGCACTGTTCTGTGCACGCTGATGTAAATGCGCACAACTCCTCACCTGTGGTACCAGACTGACGTGAATATTACAGAAATTCTCTCTCTTCACTTTAAACTGGAACTGTCTGAAGGCCTCGATGAAAGGCATGCTCTCTATGTCTCCGACTGTACCACCCAACTGCAAAAAGACGTACAAAACTTCAGTCATCAGAAACCTGTTAAACTTATTATATTTTAGGGCTGTCACTAACGATTATTTTGGTAAACGAGTAACCAGTGGATTATTTTGACAAGTAATCAGATATTTTTGTGGTAATAAAAAAATAGACCTAAGCTAAAAAAAACAAAAAAAAAACATATATAATAACAATGAGCCAATAATATTTGGTTCAAATGAAGCATCATATGCAATTTAGCATACGGTTTTATAGAACAACACTTAAAATACATAATATACATGATATAAACAAACATTATGTACATTATGCGTTATAACAAATTCCAGCAGAAGGCACCAATGGCCTGGTGTTGTTACACGCAGATTAAATCCTTGTTTAATATTGGAGAAACAACATTTAATTAAAATGTTTGCTTAACATTTAGCCACCACTTTACGACAGAAATCCTACAGCCACTTTTCTTGGACGGTGAACAGTTCACATTTTCTATAAGAAGAATATGTGGATATCAAAACATGCAAATTCAGAGCAAGGGTTTAAACTTTTATTTTGAAATCGTGATAAACATTTCACATATTTAGAAACATTGATATATTCTCCTATGTTGGGGTAGGTTTATATATGATTTACCTTACAAATCTGATGAAATGGAGCACATTGCATTCCCAGATGAATGTTATAAGCAAACCAAACTCACAGCATATGCAGAGATGGAGTTTGAGACGTGTTCTAAGCATGTTAATGATAACGGTTCACATGGAGCAGCATTTACTGTGAACGGAGCCGCTCTGAGACGCATGTAATTCAATTCAAAGGCTGCGATTCAATTAAAGGGGACATATCATGCCAAATGCACTTTTTTAGCCCTTAAATGCATTTTGTTGTATATTTGGAGTGTTTAGAAGTACAGAAAATATGAAATTATTCTCTTCAGGTGCTTCGTTGATATCATTATATTCTGTTTTGGTCATATTTTTCAACCTGTTCCGATTTTTCTGTTATCTATGACGTTTTTTGAACTATTACGTCACAGTATTTGCAGCGGAACTGCCAAATAAGGACATTGACTTCCGGCCCAACACTTCGAGCAATCCGCCATTTTTATTTCTCGCTGCAATTTTGTAGTCCAAGCTAAAGGATGCAGAAGTTACGAGAGGGTAAGTTAAAATGTTCGGTTGTTGGATGTAGTAACCCACACGCTTCATTACACCGTCTAATGTAGATGAACTGCCGCGCTTGTTTAACTGAAGAACGAGCAGAGAGAGAGACCCGGTCGCGCGCACGCACTCTCTCTCTCTTCGGAGCCAGGCGAAAGTGTAAACAAGACATCACCGTCTCCAAACTAGACGCTGTCTTGCTCTCTCTCCCTCGCACATATTAATCAAAATAAATCGACACGGTGGTAAAAGGTCGGAAGACCAAAGTTTCATGTGTAAATACAGTACACACCATTGCGATACATCCATATGAAGACGTTGTTCTACAGGTTCGTCGTCTTCATTTTCATCTCGCTCCTGCTCCGACTCTGGCTCGAACATGTAAGGCTGGCTGGACAAGTCTTCCGTTGTTGACATTTTGTTAATAACGTGTGAATAAAAAGTTTCTGTGCCGCTAGATAATCGTGTCTCTGCTATCAAACTACAAAAATGGCCGAACGGGGTGGAGTTGAACCTCTGCATCCTGGAGAGGGGGCGGGGTATGAAGTGTCTCAATTGTATTTAAAGAGACCGCACCAAAACGAGTTGCTCTCAGACGCACATCAGAAAAGGGGTAGAAAAGGGGCCTGTGGAGCTATAATAATGAAGAATTCAGACCCAAGCATTGCAGTTCCGCTTTATATAGACTACAAATGTATGATTTATATGTAAAAAGGAACAATTTAAAAGCATGATATGTCTCCTTTAAATAAATATATGTCCTGTGTGTTTAATAATGCGGTTCATGGTTTTTCGTCTGTGGAATGCGCCACTTCCGGTATTTTGCTGGTTACTCGACACGGGTAAATTGCAATCGAGGATTTTTTTAAAATCGACTACTCTAATTTAATCTAGGAATTGTCACAGCCCTAAAATATTTACTTTACCTTTACTCACCTCAATGACGCAAACCTGGGGCTCAACATCATCAACATCTACAGGAACTTTAGCTTGACGCATCACCCACTCCTGAATAGCATCAGTTATGTGTGGCACCACTGGAACAAATGATTATAAAATGAAACATATGGAGAACATAGACAAACACAGTATGCTTAAAGCCCATTTAGACGACTGTTCTATACACGTTAAGATCTACAGACAGTATGCGACATGCTGTTAATTGCCACAGAAAATCATTTTGTCAGTTTCTCAGTTTGAAAAACTGCACTTACAATGAAATTCTATGGGACAAGGCATGCCCTTGAATAAAACTTGAAATTGTTTTTGTAAGTACAGCCACAAGACGTGGATTTTAGTTACTAAGAAATATATGCTAAAACTTTTCAGTTTCTTTATTGTTAAATCACAGAACAGTGTTGACAATACATTTCTGCGCTACTGAATGTTTCTATGTGCGAGCTACTGTCTGAATATGTGTGGGTTACAATGCAGCAGCGCATTAGTTTAAAACGGCGATTAACATACGTGTACAATAAGCTTTATTAAACGTGCATTCACCCAATCAATTCTGAGCATCCAGATGGTACACATTTATTTGTCATTTTAACTGCTGGAAACAGAGTGAAAAAGTGGACTTCAAAGATTTCTTATCAGCGACTAGTCGACGTCAAGCTTAAAGCGTCATGGCAGAGCATTAAAGTCGACTAGTCTGTGCAACCCCTATTACACATATTAATATAACACCCCCTTTCTCACCCTGTACGGTTTTGCCCAGGTAATCTCCTCTGCGCTCTTTGTTGATGACTGACTGGTAGATTTTTCCTGTGGTCAAGTTGTTGTCTTTGGTAAGCCTGATGTCCAGAAAACGTTCATAGTTCCCCAGATCCAAATCAACCTCTCCCCCATCATCTAAAACAAACACCTCGCCTACAAAAAACAAAACAAATTTTTATACAGACCAAGGAGTTATATGATTATCGTCCATATAAATAATAAAGATGCTTTATAACAGTTACACCTAATGATAATTTTTTACATTTTCTGAAAAAGGTGTATAAGTGGTTGGTTACTGTCCACCCTAACGTCTTCAGGTATCTCTAGATATATCAGGTCCCACAATAAGTGTTTAAATGTACTAATTTCTGTCAATCCAAATGAATCCAATCCGATTTCGGACTCTGTACTGATTAATGTACACTAAATATCGCAATCTGATTCACATATTCATTTACTTGTGCATCTATTCACAAACAACTTCAGCGTATGTGCAGAAATAAAGAAAATCACCAATAACAATTTAACCCAAGCCTTTATATGAAGGTTTTCAGTTCAACTGAGCCATCTATCTGAACTATCTATTTAGTTCCATGTAAATATAGGCTAGCTAATGTCTAGGGTATATCTGATCACTTCATAAAGTAGCAATTCACTTTAACAAGCTGCATGATTAGAGACATAACGTCTGTAGTAAGAAAAACCTGTCAAAGTCTAATAATTAGGGTTTGGGTTTTATTCAAATAATAATAGTGGTGCTTGCGTTTAACAACAGATTGTTTCTTTAAATTCTTTTATGGCAAGTTTTAATGGTCAAGATATGATTTACATGTACTGTAACATTTAATTGTAAAAGTCTTAGAAGTGGAAGGAGCTTTTACGATGAGTTGTGTGAGATTACCGTGCTCATATGGCGAGAAGGTTCCTGCATCTATGTTGATATACGGGTCGATCTTGATGGCTGTGACATGCAGGCCGCAGGACTTGAGAATCGTGCCCACACTGCTGGCTATAATGCCTTTCCCAATGCCGGAGATCACACCGCCCGTCACCAGAATATACTTCATACTGCTAATCATCTGCTGGATAATGAATGGAAATGAATAGAAATGATAGGATATGATTAATCTGACAGGAGAGAAAAAATAAATAAAAAAAACAACATACTGTGATCATAAAACCAGACTGCAGAATTTAAAGTAACATTGATTTTATTGTTTCTTGTTCAAATAAAAATCACAATCATATAATGAAGATCAATTTCTAAGTGTAATCTTATCTTACAAAGCCAAATTCCATCTCATGATGAGCAAGCACTTCACAGTTATGACACCAACATTATCAATTATCTGAAGAAACAAACAGGCTTAATTGTGAAACACTTTTTGACTAGATATCAAATCAATGATCTATGGTTTCTTCACAGAACATCGTATCATTAATCATAAAACATTTACAACATTGCAGATACACAAATAAATATATTTCTTAAGCTTTCAGTGCATGAGTCACTGCACTACAGCTGATCATTTACATGATGTTGTGGACATGAGGAATATTTGGGGACCAACATGTTTGAGGAGCCACAAGTTTGCGCCACAATCAATGCCATAGTTACTTACTATAGTCACTGCTTGAAATATAAATAATGACCCATTTTAATTATTGTAATACGGTTTCTGAATCTTCCGATGTTGTTTTATTGATTAATTATTTGATGGCAGTGTTCGTACTAACCTGAAGCTAACACATTTTAAAAACAGCAGTAACTGTGATAGTAACTCTAAATACCAATTATAGGAATTTCGCTTCTCAAATCTCAAATGTATAACTTAACTGGTAAAGTTAGGCTATTAAAATCCAGCCATCATTTATCATAATTCATGATGTATGCATGTACCATGTGCTAACAATAGGACCACGAGTTTGTTACACATCTGTTAGGCAACAACCCCAATTGATATAATTAAATAAAAAACAAGTTCACATCATTGTATTATATAGTTTGTATACTGTGTTGTGTTGTCACTAGGTGTGATCTATGGATATGATCCACATAAATTACTTCGCTTTCCACAGCAAAGCTAAGAAACGAATAACTTACCAAATTATTTGAAGATGCGTTGTTCGGATACTTTGTGTAAAATAACTTGACTGGTTTCATGCGACAGATCTTCAACGATCTCTGCAGAACAATAGCCGTTGTTGTAAAGCGATAATAAACGTGTTCACAACACACTAAAGCACAGTGCTCATCTACACGTGCTGCTCAGTGCTTAACCTCAGTAGAGGAAATCTACGGCAAACCGGAGCGCGTTTCGTAAACGCAGAGTAGAGCTTTCTTAGAAGCCCGAGTTGCGAAATCATGATGAATATTAATTCATTTACGCACTGTGACGTTTAAAGAATAGGCGTAACTGATTGGTTGGAAAGGCACAGGCGCCAATGTTTCCATGCAAAGTTGCAAATTTAACTTATGCACAAAATTGTAGGCTAGAATAAAGCATTTGCGAATAAAGCATCGTTTTGTGTTCAAAGGAATAATAAAAATAACTAGAATGTACACTTCCTGAAGAAAATGTGAGTGGTGCTTGCAAAACTCGGCACTCGGTGCTAGGGTGTTGTACATGATTGCGTACGAGTCAACAACCATGTCTCAATGACTACGTTTACATGCAGCCAATAACCCGTTCAAAACCGGGATATTAGCAATAACCCGGTCGCGCACGGCCATGTAAACACCGGCAAAAACCCGGATATGCTCATATCCCGGTTTTTAAAAACCCGGATATTATACCTGGGGACTGGTAAGTTACCCCTTTTCTAACCCGAATATTTGGTCATGTAAACGCGTATCGGCATATCCCCATCAAAAGGAACATTGATTTGTGTTCTGCGCATGTTCTATTCGCAAGGAATCTTGGTCTTTTGAGTAGAGACGGCGCATACAGAAACCCGCGTGCAGTATCCACCTTATTCTGCTCAGTCTAAACAATGCGCGCTGCCATGACGACGACTCCGGTTGCCTACTTCCGTTCGTAGCGCTTGACCTGTACTAGCAGCGAGAGAATGAGTTCAAGCTCCTCATGTGCTGTTGTTATTTGTTTTAACAATTCAAAGAAGATTTCAAACTTTTTAGAAACTGAGTGTTTCGAGCATAAGATAAGAAGGACAGGGTTCTCAAGTCTCACGCATTGGCCGTGAGACACACGCAATTCAACCAGTTCACACGCTCACACGCCACACCGTGTATTTCTCACGCTGAAAAGGCAATGCCAACCAAGTTGTCCTGCAAGCTTTATATATAACGTTGTAACGTTATACGAGGCGCAGGCACACAAAGTGAAGTTTCCTGCCGCCAGCACGTATCTCGGCCAGATTGCGTTCGTTACTAGGCAACATAGATGCGCGAACACACGGAAGTTGACGGAACATTCTCGGCCACCGTACGTTCGTTACTAGGTAACCAACAACATCGCGCGAACACACGTCGTGATGATGGAGAAGGTAAAGTTGGAAGAAAGCTCGTCTAACAGTGCTAGAACATTTAATATATAGCCCATCGTATACATTATTATTGATGCAGTCAAAAACTCTACAACTACTTTGCAACCAGGCCAGAAGCTTTGGCTCAGTTTGGCTAGCTTACGTTATCTGAAACTAAGGGAAATGTTAGTGGGTATGGGAAGGAATGAAGATGTATTTCTTCATTTTATTTTAAATAAATTTAAATGTATTTATTTTATTTTAAATTATATTATATATTATACTGTATTAATAGTATTTCTAGTTACATTAAGGCTACATACGTATTAAAGCAGAGTGCTCTGGGTAATATTTTATATCCTGTCAAAACATAACGTTACATTAATCATTGCCATTGCATTTGTATTTTTAAAAAACACTTGCAACACAAAACATTTCATAAGCTGGAGTGTGTACTCTTGTGTACACACACACACACACACACACACACACACACACACACACAAACACACACACATACCTTAATAATACTCTGTCATTTGTTCTCAATGTCCCACCACACAATAAATTATTATACCATTTCGACTAGACACATTCAAAATGCAAAATTTTTTGTTTTTCCAAACTGTTTGGAGCAATTTGTTATATTTTTGTAATTTTTGTAACTTAATTGTAATTTTGAAATATAACATTAAAGAGTATATTTGATGTGATTAATTGCTCTGTCATTTATCAGATTTACCAATTGTTATAATTTCAATTTGTGCTGGTTAATTATGAACAATGGGTAAAATTGGGGGGGGGGGGGGGGGGGGGGATGGCGCAGGTGGGGGCGGGGCTCCATTAGGGCTCCTCCCCCAACCGCTTGTGATCTCACTCCAAGATTTTGATCAAACTTGAGAACCCTGGAAGGAGATAATGCCCATGTCCGATTCCATATCAGATGCATTCAATAAAGTAAACGTTTAGAGTGGTTAGCGTTAAAACTGAACTTCTCTCGCTACTAGTACAGGTCAAGCGCTACGAACCGGAAGTATGGAACCGGAGTCGTCGTTATGGCAGCGCCCATTGTTTAGAGCAGAATAAGGTGGATACCGGAAGTAAACAAGAAGTAGAGGTAAACATGAGACGCAGCACAGCACCACACTTTTGGAGCGAGGAGGAAAGCGCAAACAAAGGCGATCGCTATCTGCCCCGAACTATTCATTATCCGCGTGCTGTTGCTGTTGTTGTTGTTGTTGTTGTCTTTGGATACAGGAAGAAGAATCGGAAATGACGCATATTGCGTCTTAAGGTTGTCCGTACCATAGACATAACCGTACGTCCAGACTTTTACAGTCTATGGTCCAGACGCTAAGAGTCTAAGAGTTTGTTCAAAAATCCTGAAATATTGTCTGAGTTTCTTCCAAAAGCCCAGTCTTGGCGGCCAATTGATTTCAAATTCCATGTATACAGGAGTAACTCTCTCTGCTCATGCATGTAAACGGGTTATTCCGAATGTTTCAGAAACACAAATAGTGACCTTAACCCGACCATAACCCGAATTTTAACAGCTTGTAAACGTAGTCATGCAAAATTCAGTTAAATCAAACGGGTTAATGTGAAACCACTAGCAGACGTGATCAAAGCAACAGATCTGGGCTGCGTTTCCCACAAGCATTGATCGTAGAACAATTGTCACCAAGGGTCGATCAACTTAGGCATACGATGCTTTTGGGAAATGCAGCCGTGGAACGTTTTTGCAAAGGAGAGTGGGCAAATATTCCTTAGTCAAGATGTGCCAAATGCTGTAATAAAATCAAAGGGTGCTTTAAGCCTGTTTCAGATTTGTGCGCATTATGCTTATTCCAAGTTCATAAGTAGGCTTATCTTTTTTTCTTTTCTTTTCTCTGAAATGTTTCACTTTTATTTTCAGCGGCATTGCATAGGTTGTTTTTATTACATAAAACCTGCCAAAGGTCTGATATTTGTATTTTTGTTTTTGTTTTACATCACAAAAAAAAAAAAAAAAAAAAAAAAAAAAACAGCTGTTTTAACAAGGGAGTGTAGCAGCTCCTGTCACCTCTGCAGTGCCGTGGAAATACAGATTTTGTTGATACAAATTTCATTTTATTGGTAAAATCCCTACAGTGTCTGTTTATTCTTAGTGAATTTATTTATTTATTTTATGTATTAATCAAAACATGACACATTTAATAAGGTTAAAAGACATTTTCCTGTAATAAGGGTAACAATTCCCCTAGAAATCAATTTAAGGGGCAAGTATTAGACATTGGACATAATGGACGTGTTAATTTCACTGTTTATGTCATGTTAACGTTGTTGTACTGTCATTTTGGTCAATTTAATGTATTTTGATCGTTGTTGAATTGCTGATTGCTGAACTTAATTAAACTGCAAAGTAGTGCATCACTGTGTAAAACATGTATCATTGCATTCTATATTTTATGCATACTATTTATCTTTTCCATATAGGCAGCATACAGTGTCCTGTAAACAACACCCTAATACTTGGTATCCACAGACACTCTCAATCTAAGAGTCTGCAGTTTATGGTTAAACCAACAGATGTCGACTAAACCTCAAAACTTTACCTAAAATTGACCTTTTGATGGCTCAGAATGTTGGACTTAAGGGTAATTTCTATAATTCAATCTTTTATTATATCAATCTTCTAAAATTCTCTTTAGTTTTATCAAATAATAAGAACTATAGGATTTGTTTTAGGGATTAGATCTGTAAATTTAGCCTTTCCCCCCCATATTATTGATGATGTAATCCTGTTTTCCAGTGTTTATAGGCAGGTGGCAGTGTTCCCCACATTATTACTCAACTACTCTATCTATACCACTGACCTTGAAACGTGCTGCCTGCACGTATTCATACTCATCTAAGCTAACTTCACCCCAACTCATAAGGTTTGCCTTGACATCTAAAAACATCTCAATGTAATTTTCGTTTCAATAGCGGGAACAACTGTTCAGTTTATCGGTACTTGGAGACAAAGGTCCACATTTAAAGTTAAAACCAATCAATAGGCCTACTGGTTCTTCAAGAAATGGTAAGGGGGAGGTGTTGGAGTCTGATTGGCTGGATTTCAATAGATGGGCTAAAAATGGCTCAAAGTAAACCTGAAATGGCATTTACAACTCATTTTACTTCCATAATGTGAAATATGTGAAAATAATAATAAATCACTATTGAAAATATTGAAATTGATATTGACTTTAACCCACTTTTGCATAAACGCAAATATAGATCCCAACACAGCAGTGAGTGAGAGAGGACCATGCAGATCATCTTCTGTCATATGTAATGGTGTATAAGTGAACTCAACCTACTATTACAGAGCTAATTTTCTCAGTAGCCCATGCAGAGGACACATTGTCCTCTTTAACCCCCATCAGATGGCTCACTTATTTATACAGGCTCCGATCTCCTGCTGCAATGTAGAGAGCTGCTCTTGAGGAGGTGGAAGTCAAATGTAGAGAAATGCCAAGGGGCAGAAAAAGAACAGACAGACTGGGTCTTCTTAACTGTAGATGGAGGAAATGGTCACCTAACACACTCAGATCTGAACAGTCAGAGTAAGAGATAAGATAATTTTAGTTCATCTCCGACAACAAGGCTGATTTAATTAACTCCCCCATCCCCCTGCCCCTTGTGGTTCAAGCCTCTACCAACAGCTCTCTCAAGTCATTTCCTCTAATTAAAACTCAACCAGAAGAACCATATTTGGAGAGGTACAGTCAGACAGATCTTACATAATACATAAGTCATGCACATTCTCATAAAACTCCAAAACCTAGAGAGCTGCCTAAATTGACAGCATTTTAAGGCATCATAGGCATGCTCTCGACACGAAGAACAGTAGGTACTGCAATGCTGCCTCCTTCTGAGGGGGCTTTTACATGACACTGTTTTCAACTAAACTTTTTATGCATTTTGGCTGTTCATTTACACAACAACAGCGTTTTGGAGACCTGAAAATGCAAACTTTTGAAAACGGGTTTCAAAGTTCACATTTTTGAAAACGAGACCGTTATTGTCTCTGTGTAAACTACAAAAATGTGAATTTGTGAAAATAGTGACATCTTGTGCATATGTAATATGTGATCAGAATGCATACGTGCATAGTGTTTTTTTGACATCACCTACCACTGGCCTGGCATGCATAATACAGCATTTTTAGTCGTTTTTCCAGATCCGTGTGATCATTTTGACAACGTTGTCGTCTGTACACGAAATGTTTCAAAAGCTCAACCCTTAATAAAATGAACTTGAAGTATACTTAATTTTTGTAAGTATATTTAAGTAAAGGTAAACTTTAAAGAATACTCTCAGTAAAGTACTAGTTTTATTTTATTTTTATTTTTTTTAGGGAACTTAACATCATACTAGACTTCTTGGTAACACTTTGCATTAAGGTTCCCTTTGTAAAGGGTTTATAAAGGTGTTTGTTGACTAATAAGTTGATAAGCAGTTATAACTGCATGAATAAAAAGGGTGACTTTAACGCAATACCTACCAAATTTGAGCCATTTTTAACTGACATGTTATAAAATGCTTAATAAATGCACACTTATCACACTTAGTTAACCCCAAACCAGATTCCTGATTTATTTCATGATGCAGCAAATATAGTGAGACTGACGGGTTTTTTTTTTTTTTTTTTTTTTGTGGTTTTCTCATTAATATCTCATGTCACTTTTCTTGTTGGTCCAGCCCAGCTCCAAATCTCCTGCGTATCTTCCACTTGTTGTGTGCCGTTTTGGAATTTTATGTTTAGTCTAAGTTTTCTGTTTCCTGTCTCTGTTTTGTAGTGCTTGTAGTTCATTTGGCTCCCCTCATTACTCCCTAAATGTTTCCAAGTATGTCTTTTGTTAATTTCCACCTGTGTATATAAGCCTTTGTTCTTCATATGTTCTTTGTCAGGTCTTGTCCATGAATGGATGTCTCGTTGGTTTGCTCAGTTTTGTTTCTTGTATTCCTTGGTTTCCCGAGTTTGTTTTTGTATCTTATTTTTACTACAGTAAATTCTGCATTTGGATTCAGCTCAACCTTGTTTCTGAGTTCACCGTCATAACAATTGCATCATTAACTTAGTAACATGCAAATGTCAGACTATTGGAAACAAGTCACCTTTGTGCGCACGGTGCTATTCTGTGGTACACAGCTGATGTCAAGCATTTAATATCTAAATAGTAAATACATTTTACATTTAATAGTAAAATAAAACAAGTAACAACAATTTTGCGTACAAATTCACTGCTGTTATAACTGATATTTTCTGAATTGTGAAACTTTTCTGGTAAAAAAAAATATTATTTTTTGGTAAATAACAATGTATAGTGAAAATAATTCAGAAAACGTTTTAGGTAAACTTGCCTTTTCCTAAAACACATGATTTTTTTATTTTTTTATTTTTGTGGGAAAGAGTTCCAGGTATATTTTATACCATTAAAATCTGGCATGCGTTTCAAGACAAGTCAGTTTACTTGCCGGTTGTCTTGGTAACATTTCCAAGCAGCTATATTCCAGTAATGCAAGTACAGTTCATATCTACTGTAATGAGGAAAGACCGAAGGTTAATCAGACAAACGATGGTATCCTTTTTTTTTTGTTTTTTTGTTTCTTTGTGAGGCTAAAATGCAGCATATTTTAATGTAGGCTAACATGGATCCACACTCTGGAGTATTTCATTAGCTCATATACATCATTGCTCTTTGTACATTGTTTGTCTTTAGTACTTTTATTGCTCTCTTGCCTGCACTCCATCGCTGTCATGTATCATTATGTAGAACCGATGACATTTGAACAGGCGTTCTACACTGTGAGCTATCTCCATGTTTTCTGGGCACAGAGTCCTCTCCTCCACCCAGACATCATCTTATTGCATTTGTGCTTTCTCTCTCTCTCACAGCGATTTAGAGACAGCTGGTGCTTTTCCTGGAGCTTAGATACTGAGAAACATGAATCATTCACCCTCTCCTCTCCTTTCTCTCGCAGGTTAAATACCCCTATTATGATTCTCTCACTGGTCTTTTAATACATAAATTTGTCGTTCCAAGTGAGAAATGACTGTGAAGACAAGACCATTGATTTTATTTCTTTCAATGGAGAATTAAGTTTAGAAATTTCACACATTTGTAATCCCTGTAATTCTTATTTACACACATAAAGCCAATAACACTGAGTGTACGAATATACGAAAACAGCTTGCCACAGCACATGATCTGTTTTAATAATTGCTGTCACTATGTAGGCCCTCTGTGTCTGTCAGCAGAAACATATAAAAGAAAACCAAATATTATTGTGTTTTCAAGACTCTAATGTGAAATGTTGTTAAAGCAGAACTTGGTAACTTTTTTAACTTAATAAAACTGTCTAGAAATCATTTGGACGGTTAAACAACCTGTTCTGGTGATATTGGTGACTTTCCCCGCTCCCCCCAGTGTTCCCAGGCGGAAAACCAACCTTGCAACTTGGGGACTACCGTCCCGGCAAGATGGAAATTGGAAGTCTCGTGAGAAGCGAGAACGAGAACGAGCGCGAAACACGAATTGCTTTATGGCAATTCGACATAAACACACACACGCATGTATGATGTATTACCAGAGCCCGTCTACGGAGAGCCTTGGCACTTCCTATTAGCCCCATTGTATCGATCTTGGTTGCAGTTCCATTAGAATTCCACTGGAGGTGATCGCGGACGAGTGCAGACTGAATGGGAGTCTATGGGGCTAGACGGCTAAATGTGTCTCTTTCACCCGATTGCCGTTGAGAAATCTCAGATTTTATTGTAGGTTTTGCAAGTTCAACATGGGTTACAGGTCGAAAGTTGAATGAACGAGTATCTATGTCCTTTCGATTTCTTACAGGTTGAGTTGTTGTTGCCCATAACACGCTAGCATTTTGCTAATGAACGCTGATTGGTCAGTGAAGGACTGATTACGACCAGAGATACCGCTTGATGGCATCGTGGCATCCGAAGCGGGACCAGAAACAAACAAAACAAAAACTCTTCTAGCACGTGTGTTTACCTGTGTCAGCTGTGTTGTCGATGCCTCGAGAGAAAAGAAAGTGCAGAGCTGAAAGCACCAAAGTGACTGAAGGATTGCCGTAAAGCAGTATCTCTGGTCGTACGATGTGTATGACGTCATTGACATTTTAAAAGACTTTTTAAAGCAAATAAGTGACTCTAAAAAATCTAACACCCAGCAATGTGTAATTTCTTTGCATCTCCTTTCGAATACAACATTCAAATTACTAGACAAAAAATGATATCCTGAGAAAAGTGGATTTTGATGGGTATTTCGCCATAGACCTCCATTCATTCTGCACTCGCCTGCGAGCACCCCCACATGGACAGAGACGTGTTACTGCAGCCAGTCCAGAAACCGGAAGCAAGCAGAGAGTGCCAATTATCTTCCTATTAGACATTCTCTGGTATTACCCACCTCGGTAGACATAGCTCCACACGATACAGTTGGCTTGCTCCGATCATAACAAACGCACATGAGCAGCGGTAGAGAGGAGGAGGAGGCCGCCGCAAGTGAGTTTTTTACGGCAGTGAGTGTTGTGAAATATAAGCCCCACAGCTGTAGGGGGAGCTCGTGGGGAAAACATGCGACAACAAAAGGGAAAATCAGCGAAGAAGTGACTAGAGTTCACTAGAGTTGCTGAGTTCTGCTTTAAGATCACTTTCAGAAAGTTTTTCTTTTTCTTTCTTTTTTTTTTCTGCTTATGAATGATAAAATCATTGACAGCCAATCAGAATCCACCCAACTTTAAAGAGCTTGACCATTTAAAGCAGCAAGCAACATAACTGAAGTGTGTGCTTATGATAAACAAAGTTATTGTCTGCTGATGTATGCTAAAATAGTTATGGTTACAGTTATAGCTTTTAATACAGAGCGGGGCTGGCGGCGCAAGCGTAAATGAGCCCTGCTTGCCACAGTCCACAGACATAATCTGCAGTAGCCTATTTGATAAACATTTATTCTGTAATTTCTAAAGTGTTCATACAGAGCAATACAAACATCATGGTTGTTGTAAGTCAGTGAGTGCTAATCTGTGGATCCAGTGCCTCATTTCCCATCATGCTTTTAGGTTGCATTTGTAGCTGGTAAACACGCTAGCTCTGGAGCACCCTTAGCTAGCAAGCTGAAAATATTATTTTAAAGTCATTACCTGTATTTACTTTACATAATGTATTTAGAGAAATAGTAAGAGAATAGAATAGAATAACATACTAGCTCTCTTACTATTTTTACCAGATAAAGACACTATTCAGTCCTATATAGCCTACCTATCTTTTCTTGTATATAAACAAATAAATAAAACAAGACTTCAATACAACAACATTTGCTCTGGAGTACCTTCACTGTTAATGTGATAGTACTGTATGTTGACGGTGCAGAACATAAGCGGATATTGTCTGGAAAATATGGGAGTTTGGGATAAATTAATCTGTAGTTTGTTTGTATTGACTCAAATGGCAAGACACAGCCACTTGTGTGGTCTTAACATTGCAGCCACCATGAAAAGGCGCCACTGATGTCTTCATCTCATGTTAGTACATTTTAAAATGTCCACTTTGTGGGGAAAAAAATACTTCATGTGTCTTTAAAATCATCCTTACACTGCCACCAATGACCAAGTCAAAAAAACAAGCTAAATTGTTCAAGTGGAAATGTCCCTGTGGTCCATACGGAAGTGTGGTTAGCATATGCCAGAGGTGGAATATCCAGTGATCTTCCAGTGCAGTGCACGCATTAAAGATTAGGAAGGTACTGCCAATGAACTGAAGCCATTTCTATGGGCGCTGCACACATCTGCCAATCAGATGATATGGAATGTTGAGAATGCCGTTTCCTGTGACACACCACTGGCAGGGCAAGAGAAAACAAGGAGATGTAAGAAGAATAGGCTTTATCAGTGGGGAGGCAGCACTTACACACAGTACAAACAAAGAGACTGAATGTATCTTAAAGGACACACAAATGACTGTGATAGGGGTGAAGATCATGTTGTGAGCACAGGGATTACCCATCCTCATATGGGCTTGTGTCCTGCTCCTCTGCTTCAGTTTCCATGTTTTCAAACACTTCCTTTACAAAAAAAGTTTATTCAAGTGTGCCATTAGTATACTTCTTACAAACTAAAAATAAGAAAGTATACTTTCAGTCTACTTTTTATGTACTTCTCAGAAATATACTTAAGTGTAATTTAAGTACTTGACTTGTACTGACAGAAAAGTTGAAGTAAATTTGGCTAATACTTAAAAGTAAATAACCATTCTTAGTATGCTTGGTTTGTAGTTGTTTACTCATTTGATTGAGTAGCCTATTAATGTTTTTTTTTCCCCACATAGTTTTACTTATAAACTTACATTGTCTGAAAATATTGATTTATAAAGAAAACAGATTTGTTGCTAATTCTGAGTATGAATTTGTAGTCCTCTGGTAGGAATTAGATAGATGTATTTATTTTTCCTCAAAGAGGAAATTCTTTTTCAAAGTGATGCATATATAACAATGACACTTAGGACATTCAGACTTAAACAAAATTATAAAAGGATGACAAAAGCATAACACACCAGTAGCTGATCCTCATGTGCATTGAAATGATAGTTTGTTTAAAACCCATATGGCTGTAGGGACAAAGATCTTACTTACTGGCCTTTCTACTCATGGGTATTCTTTACCTATGGCCAGAAGGGAGGGGGGTAAAATGATGTAAGATGTAAGATGATCAGAATCATGTATAATTGTCATCACTTTACTGATCATGAATGACTAAACACAGTAACATAAACTGGGAGTTGAAACACCAATTATTTTGCTGGCTAACTGCTATCTTTACTAGTTTTTTCTTAGTGTCTGAAAACATATTTAAAAAAACAGATAGCCCCATACATAAGAACTGGTTCAATAATGCTACGATACAGAAGAAGTTCACAGGCACAATTCACTTAAAATCTACTTAACTCATTTCCTGCCATTGACAGATTTTTCCATCATTTATAACACAACACTTCCCCGCCATTGACGGAATTTCCCGGCTATCCATGTTTTCACTGATATATGGTTGGGGGTGCTACTATGCATCTTCTGAAAGAGTACAGAATCTCTGGAGCAATATACTGCCGAAGAAGAAGCAGAAACAATCGATAGAAGCTTTGCTTATATTATGTGCATGTGATCTATTGCGATCATCAGATAGTAAACAGCATCAAAACTGCCAAACGTTTGAACAGAATGAAATGTCGAACCCATGAAGAGGTAACGACTGTGAAGCTTTGGGGGTGTTGATGGATTCAATCTACTCTATCTAGGTCTTGATCATCGCTCTGAATCTGATCCGGATAGTCTTTGACAAAAACCCAATTTTCTCAGATTTTGTTCAAAATGTTGTTGTTTATGAAACTTACCCACATTCAGGTGTTGATAAATGAATGCATGAAGCTAGATTTTTTTTAAGCATTTTTTTTTTTTTTATATGATTTATTGTATGTTCAGATATTCATATAACAAAATATTCTGGGGGCCATGAAAGTTTTGTGAAAATTATCAAACATACTGCTGCTGGTTCTCAAATAAAAAGTTTTGAAGTACAGTTAAAGGTATATTTCAAGTATGAAAATTAATACTTAAATAGGAACATAGTAATTAAAGTGCAAAAATTATACATATGGTAAACTATGAGAATGATGTTCACTAAAGGGATAGTTCACCCAAAAATTAAAATTGGCCCACGATTTACTCACCCTGAAGCCATCCTAGGTGTATATAATATTCTTCTTTCAGACGAATACAATCTGAGTTATATTAAAAAATGTCCAAGCTCTTCCAAGCTTTATAATGGGAGTGAATGGGTATATTTTTTTGGAAGTCCATCAAAGCGCATCCATTCATGTTAAAAGTGCTCCACACGGCTCTGGGGAGTTAATAAAGGGCTTCTGAAGTGAAGCGATGCGTTTGTGTAAGAAAAATATCCATATTTAAATCTTCATAGACTAAAATAATGAGCTTCCGGCAGATGGCCATATGCATCGATTTATGACGAAAGACTAACCTTGAACTTGACGCACAACGTAATGTCGAACGCTGTTACCCAGCCCTGTTTATTTGAACCGCGAGAGATGTCAAAGCTTCCGCTACTCCTACATCCTACATCATACATGGTCAAGTGTTACTCTTTTGGCGTAAGTCGACTTGTGTTCAGCTGTCTGCCGGAAGCTAGTTATTTCAGGGCTATAACTAAACAAGTATTTCTAAAAGATTGTATTATTTGTGAAATTTGCAAGTTACTATCCAAACTTGACAGTCAATCATTAAAGCAATAGTTCACACAAAAATAGAAATTACCGTATTGTTCCGAATATAAGACAATGTTTTTTTTTTTGGAAATACATCTGAAAAATGCCAATTTGTGGTGTTTTTACCCTTTTACAGGACACACTCCATGGGTGCTTAATTCTTATTTGTGCATCCTCGTTTCCTTTCCTTGCTTCCTTTCCTCGCGTCTCAGCTCCACCCCCTGTAGGATGCGAGGGAAGACTGCAAGGAAAAGAAGCGAGGACGGAGGAATCGAAGGAAAGCTTATTTATACATTGGAATACTGATCACTCGAGCGTCACTCCACAGCGTCATCAACTGCGCTCAAAGGATCTGCCCTTATGTTGTTAAAGTTTGGTTATTTAAGAAATTCATAATAAATAATAATAAAGCAAGATGTCCTGTTGAAATATGAGATGTGTGGTTTGTATAAACTGCAAAGGTAAAGTATAAATGAAAATTATTGTGACAGATGTGATGGGGGAGGAGAATTTATACGTGCGTCACGTTTTAGTCGATAAAACTCTTCCGCAAAGGATACACCTGTGTATCCTCGCTCATGACTCCTCAGGAAGCCTCCTCACTCCTCGATCCTCGCCTCCTCGCGGTGCAATTAGAGATGCAATTTGAGATGTCCTTCAAGATGGCTGAGCTCGATCGGTTTCCAGGTCATAGGATGGAGGACGGAGGAGAGAGGAGACGAGGAGGGATATTGAGAAGCACCCTATGTGGTGTACAACAAACACTAAAACCTTATTCTTCTTCTCCACATTACTCAACTCAATTTCTCACTAGAGCCCCTAGTGTTCCACATTATTCCAAATTCCACATTATATGTGTTATAGTAAGCAATTACTATGAACTTCTGGTAGTACCTACTACCTAGGATATCTAAGTCCACTAAAGGAGGGAGAGCATTTTCGCATTTGGCTCCTAAACTCTGGAATAGCCTCCCTGATAATTTTCAGGGCTCAGACTCTCCCAGTTTAAATTTAGCCAAGCATTAATATAATGCATCTCAAAACCTCCAGTTATATCAGATCAAATGCACATGACTATCCTTGCTTAATGTTATGAACCGCAGCTACGCTAATTATTTTCCATTTCGTCGCTGTCGGTCGGAAACCTCCTATGTCCAAATTTTGTCAATTTCATATTTTTTCACAAATCGATGCTATTGGTCAGTCAGGAGTCTGTTATTTTTACAAATTATTAACCAATCTAAAGTGTTGAAAATAGCTTGAGAGCAAATCTCTTAACTCCACTGGACACTTCAGCTGTCTGAGAAGCCTCGTAACTCCACCTCTTCTTCACTCCGCGGGAGCTTCGCTGCATTTTGTCTGCTCAACAGAAATCCTCGTCGAGCAACACATCCTCTGAGGTAAATGCCCTCAAAACACTGGTTAATCATGATTCAGTTATATGAATTATATAACAGTTTATATATTATACAACAGTTTTATCTCGATCTTGAAGTTATGGTAGTGCTAAGGTGTAATGTATTGTTTCTGAGGATGCTAGATTTTTTTTTCTGCTAGGTCTAGCATTGGACGGTAGCTATCTTGTTGATTGAAATCTTCCATGGTTTTGTTTCTGACAAGGATAATGAATTTAAAGCACAAAAATTGCCTGCCGTTGACTTAGTTAGCCACTATGCATTGGTTTTGTCGTCATGTTTGGTGAGATAGCTAACGTGATTTTTGTGGGGCGTAAAGAAAAAAAAATCTCGAACCCCGCTAGTTCTGGGGGTTGTCTGAGGAACAACATAATGATTTAATGCACTATGTCAGAATTGTAGCTTACAATGTCAAGGGATGGCGTCATGTTCAACAAGTAGCTGCCGTCATGTTCATCACTTTAAGCAAGCTAGCTGGCTTCTTGTCTCGTTATCACATAACCATCCCATATAACTTAGGGTCATTCGACCTTTATTTATTTATTTTTTATTTTTTGCAGCAACCATGTCTGTGTCAAACACCTCCAAGACCTGAAGGAAGTCCATGGTTCATACGGTCATGAAAAACCTGGAAAAGTCATGGAATTTTAAAATGGCAATTTCCAGGCCTGGAAAAGTTTTGGAAAATGAATAAACTCAGAAAGTTTTGGAAAAGTCATGGAAATTTGTTTTTCAAAATATCTGTGTACTTGAATTTGTTTAATTGATACTATTGGTTAAACAAATTGCAATACTATTTTCGTTTGGGCGATCAGTCACATCACGTTACGTTATGTTCTCTGCGTGGGGTTACGGCAACTCAGTTGGAGCTGAGCAAAAATCAGCAGTGCCAGGAAAATGTCGATTTAATAATGTTTGGCTTCAATCTGAAAAGTATAATGCATGGCTTGAGAAAGACCAGGACCCGGGACGTGCAAAATTTTCGAACATGGGAGAAGCAGCGCTATATAGCCATGCTAAAGGTGCAAAGCACCAGTCTGTCGCTGCAGCTGCGCGCCAGTCAGCTTCCAACCAGATCGCTGGCTTTTTCACCCAGGTGACTGACGTGACACCCTCTGCCAGCTGCAGTGCTTCCCTCTCCTCCACCACAAAGCAAGGGATCATTTTGAGTGCTGTGTCCAGAAACGAAACCCTAACTGCAGAGGTACTCTGGGCGCTAAAAGTGGCTAATTCTCACTATTCTTGTGAAGACATAAGCCAGCTTTTTCAGGTCATGTTCCCCGACAGTCAGATAGCTGCAAGATTTACATGCGGTGAACGCAAGTGCTCATATATGTGTACTTTTGGACTGGCTCCTTATTTTAAGAAACTGACTTTGGCTAGTGTATCAAAGCAAAGAGTATATGTCATGTTATTTGATGAAAGCCTGAATCACAATTTACAGGCTAAACAGTTAGACATGCATGTCAGGCTATGGGACGTGTCTGAGGTGAAGACTAAATACATCGGCTCTGAGTTTATGGGCCATTCATCAGCTCAAGACATCGCAGAAAAAATCAACAACTTGCTTTCTGAGATCGGAATCAAGAATCTTGTCCAAATCTCATTGGACGGGCCGAACGTGAATTGGAAAGTATTTGAAACTCTCCAGAAGCAAGTGCAGAATGATGTGGGAAAGTCACTAATCAACATAGGTTCAAGCGGGTTGCACATACTACACAATGCGTTCAGACATGGATGTAAATCCGGTGGATGGGAAGTTGAACACGGACTCTCTAGCCTGTATTGGCTGTTTCATGATTGCCCTGCTCGTCACAAAGATTTTGTGACAGCAACCGGATGTGACACTCCCATGGTCAAGTTTTGCAAGCATCGGTGGATTGAAAATGTCAATGTGTCAGAATGAGGATTGCTGCTCTGGTCACATGTCAAAAAATACATCGACAGATTTAACAGCATTGCGAGAGAAATCGACCCCTTCCTCACCATGTATCAGTCAGACCAGCCCATGCTGCCTTTCCTTTCTGATGACATGTACAAACTGATTAAAGGTAAGGATAAACATGGATTGTGTGATTGATGTTTTATTGTACACATTGCAGTAGAAACGCAGGCAAATATATAAAATGGCATTTTTTCTGTCAATTTTCGTTTCGCAACTTATCTAGAGCAAGATATTGCATAAGTTTAAGTAGGTTAAAAAATAATAACGCGTTTTTGTGTTTCGAAATGCGAGACACGGGGCAATGGAATGAATTAAACGCAAAGTCTAGAGATTTTTTTTTTTTTTTTTTTTACTTGAGCGACACCTACTGGCAAAGTGTTTTAATTTTTTTGTCGCTTTTTCCCTTATAACAGCAGAAATGATTTTAAATACTCTGTCATAGAGATAAAAAATAATTAAAATATAAAATATGATTATTTAAAGTAATGTGAATGGTAATTGTTTATATTTCATTTGTCTAGTGTTACACAGTTATTGTAATGTTCCTTCTTGAAGTCCAATAAATTAATTGATATTTAAATGTTTTCAAAATAAAAGTGGTTAGCTCAAAAGATAATTTAGAATATTTTATTTGATTGTAAATTTGCAAATGAAGTGATCAAACTGAATAATAAAATTGAAAAAAATTGAAAAAAAAAACTTTTTTTGCAGGCCTCATGGGACGATTTCTGAAGGAAAAGCACTCGGAAGAGGCCACATCTACACTAAAGCTCCTCCAGGTCCCTTTTCAGGACAGCAGTCTGCACAAGGATAGTTCTCAGACTGATATTGGATTTGCAGCACAAGTTACTCTCAACCAACTCAAGTCTTCCAAAAACATTTCAGAAAGGCAGAGACTAGAGATTAGGATGGACTGCAAGAAACTCTTGATTGCACTCCTTGAGAAGTTGCTGAAAAAGGCTCCAGTGTATCACACATTAGTGAGAAGCATGCAATGCCTTGACCCGAGACGTATGGCTGAATGTAAAGAACTGTGCGCAAGTCAAATGAAGAAGAAATGAGAAGAATGCTGCACATACTTGTAGGAACTAAACATGTAAATGAGGCTATGTGTGATGACATCCTTCGAGAATTTAGGGAGTTTTGTGATTTGGCTGCTCTTCAGGCTAAGTTCAGGGAACCTGACCCGAAAAACACTCGAGTGGACACCCTGTTGCATGAGACAATGGGGACAAAACCATCATTTTCCAAAGTGTGGGATGTTGTGAAGATTCTGCTTGTCTTGTCACATGGACAGGCCAGTATGGAAAGAGGCTTTTCCATCAACAAAGAGTTAATCGTTGAGAATCAGAGGGAGAGGTCTCTGGTGGCTCAGAGGCTCATTGTTGACCATGTCAGATCTGTAGGGGGCATAACCAAGGTAGAGATCACAAAAGAGCTTCTTCTTTCGGCTGCAGGAGCCAGGCAGAAGTACCATGGCTACTTAGCCCTTTAAAACCGGATGTGTCGTCGACGACACAGCCAACCAAGCTGTATTCATGTCACTGTAACTCTTCAACCGTTTGCACTATCAAAATAATTCAAATAGTTCCTGAAAGTAGACATCAAGACATCATCTTATTACGGTAATGCCATGCTTTCCGTCTGCAAATGACAGCAGCGCGGGGTGGAAGGATTTGAACAGAGAGATACGACGCGCGGCAGGTTAGAGTGTTTTGGATTGCATAAAATAATAAAAGAAACGAACAAATACATGGCGAAAGAAGTGTTAGACAGCAGAAAGGGGGATTGGGATGATTTTTAATGAAATTTGGGAGGCGGATGGCCGTTACTCTTTCACGTATCTAAGCATGTAGTGCGTGCATGTGTATGTGCGCGTGCCTATGAATGCGTGCATTTGTATATGTGTGCGTATATGACAAAAAGCGTCCTAAATGAAAACTGTGCAACCCAATGTCACAAAAAAAGACTTGTATATATGTATTATAGTTCATTTTTCAACTTTAAAGTGTTAGTTTCTTTCGTTCATGATTTTTTTCTGTTTTTTTCTAAATAAAAATCAGTAAATTTGTTCTCGTTTTTTTATTTTTGTCTATTTAAATTCTATTTACAAACTCACCACACACAATAATGGTCAATAACTGTAATTTGTTGAAAGCTTATCTTTTTCTGAAAAAGATGACACCTTGCACATGAAGATAGCACATTGTTTTAGAATTTTACAGTCAAAAAATCTAATTATGTGAAAAACACCCATTTTAGCTTCAGGTTCTAAAGGGTTAGAAGAGGAGAAGAAAAAGAAAGAACAGCAAGCTGTTGACTTGAAGAGGAAGGCCCTCACAGATGATCTAGATGATTTGAAAAAGAAGAGGGCTAGAATGGAGGCAGATTTGTGCTCTTGAGAAATCAGCAGATGAATATGCTGAAAAGGCAGAATCTTCAAGCAATCTCACCTTTATCACCAAATCCAACAGTTTCCGCCAAACTGCAAAAGAAAATAAAGCACACTGTTAGACTTTTTATCGTATTTTTGCGGTAACTTACTGGCAGCACTATTGCCAGTAAGTTACTGTAAGTTCCCCTTTACAGTAGCTTACTGTAAATGTGTTTTACAGTATGATGCCCTTACCGCAATTTAATTTTACAGTAAGATGCCCTTAACGCAATTTCATTTTACAGTAAGATGCCCTTACCGCAATTTCCTTTTACAGTATGATGCCCTTACCGCAATTCAATTTTACAGTAAGATGCCCTTACCGCAATTTCATTTTACAGTAGTATGCCCATTTTACACTATTTTATTATTTATATTTTACATGAATGCTATTGAATTTAATACATTCCAAAAAAGTGACTTGAGTCCATGTACATCAGCATATTCTTTATTCACTCTCACAATCAATTACATCCATTTTATTTATTTATTGTGATGCAACATTAGGCAAGGCAGTTTTATTCATATAGCACATGTCATACACTTTGGCAATTAAAAGTGCTTTACACAGTAAGGAATTAAAATAATCACAAAATAAAAGCAAGGAAAATTAAAGTGCCCCTATTATGGATTTTTTGAAAATGACCTTTCATGTAATGTGTAACAGCTCTAAGGCCTCGTTTACAAGTGAAATGTAACCCAATTCTGATTTTTTGCTCATGTGACACAGATCGGATGTGTTCTATGACAGTGTAAACAGGAAAAAAACACATGCATTCGGATATTTCGAGATCGGTTTCAGGCCTCATTCATATGTGGAAATAAATCAGATATAAATTGGATATGTGCCAATGCGACTGTCATGTAAACAGGCTGATCGGATTTTCTGAGGCATTAGGCAACTTCTCCGCGGTTTAATGACAAGAGCAACCCCGATGCGCGTCTGCAAAGGGACGGATGGCCTATCGAAACGTGTCGTCGTAGGAGAGGAATGTGGACAAACGTTGACACAACATATCAAAGGTTGGCTTGCTCATCCTAAAATTTTGGACCCACTGCTTCTCGTTAAAGCTCGCCACAAAATCCTCCTACCAGTCCTGAGATCTCTCTCGCACACAATAACTGAAGCATATGCACAAACTAACTAACCCTTTAAATACCTATGCTAATCAGTTTGTGGGCCACGATTATCTATAACTGTGTCTATTAATGCAGTGTATCACTGAGAAACGTCCTGCTTGAGTCGTCCTTGTGATGGAGGTTCGGGTTGAATAACTAGTTCTTCCAGAGTTTCATTATTGGACTCACGTTCGTATTGATATGGTAAAATTGATGTCATTGTTCGTTACTGTGTTTAGTTTACGGTGTAGGAAGCCTCAGGACAGCTGATGTTGTTATGGCAATGGGTGTTTTTGTTTAAGACACGCGCGCTGTACGCAGTAAACCAATCACAACAGACTGAGCTGTCTGGCCATTAGCATGTGGAAAGGAGTGATTTAGAGATTGATTCATCTGACGAGCCGTTTAAGAATCTTTGAAAAATGTGGTGATGTGCAAATTATATATTATGATATATATATAAGGTATATTATGAGAAAATACAGTAGTAAATAGCTAGTGTTGTCAAAAGACCCGGTACTTCGGTACCAAGTCGGTACTAAAAAAATGTAAACGTCACAGTACCACGTTTTCTTAAGTACCGGTGGTACCGAGGACCCGTTCAAACCCGGTTCCTTGATGCGCATGCATGCACGCATGCATTGAGCGCGTGCAGTTGCGCGTCCTCTTTAGCGCTGAGACATGGCGACCAGCGGTGCTGCTGATGTGGTGGCTGTAAATCCCATAGACAGTATATAAGGTAAATCCACTTGTTGATAAGAAAGAATGAAAGAGACACATATGGAAATATTTTGGATTAGGCTAATGTCACGTTGCCATAAGTGGCCGTTCACATAGCGCGTTTTTTGTGCGTGCAGATTCGTTATTCCAAATGTAGGCGCGCGGCAGAGAAGCGACGCGGCGCGCTCGTTTTTCCAGGCGCACCTATGTTCATGGTTGCATAGCAACGACAGACGCCACGGGAGACCAAGCGCTTGTAGAAAGGAGAAACTTGTCGATCTCCGAATGCAACGTTACATAAGGAGAGTAAAGATGGAAAGCTTTTAGTTCCATATAAATTCACGGATAATTTGTCGCTAGTGAAAATCAATATTGACCTTGTATTTGAAAAAGGATCCTCATATAAAAACAATACTAAAATTCAGTTCATTCGCATTCGGAGATCGACTATTTTTGAAACGGTGCGAACTGCGCTCTCCATGATGACGAGGAAGTATCAGCAAAGAATTTATTGATTTCTAGCCCTTTGGTACCGAGACCCGTGGATTTTCACTGGTATTGGTACCGAATACTGACATTTTGGTACCGTGACAACACTATAAATAGCATAATAGGGGCACTTTAAAACAGTTATAAAAACAATTAAAAAAGATGTACAGTACAGTTATAAAATGAATCAAAAGAGTAAAAAGATAATACATAAATAAACTTCTCATCTGGCAATACACCGGTGTATCATATTTTTCACAACTCCCAGTTTTACTCAGAGATTTTCCCATGGTGATTACACTGTGTCTGTGGTGTTCTTGCGGCACGCCTAAGAAATCAACGTATCCAAAAACCCAGATTTTCCCCTAAAATCGTACATGAGAAGCTCTAGGACTGACTCACGGGGTAACCTCGGGTTCACTGCCCCATCAGTCCGCACCCCAAAGATTTGTCCGGAAGCTCTAGGAATGGAATCGATCCAGTCCGACCCCACAGAACCTCGAGTTTAATTACACATCACACTCACTACTTCACCACAGACAGAGGTCATCAGCATGGTTTCATCTCTCAATTTCCCCAATTAAGTAATTTATGTTTGTCTCTTACCCAATTCGCAGTGCCATTTGAGTTCAGTTTAGAATCAAAAGGAGGATGCAAAAAGAGAACTGAATTCATAACAAATCAAAGCAGGGATCATGACAATACGCAAAAAAAAGCATGAAGCATGAAAAAGCATCCCAGTTGGTCTTGACTGGCCTCCATACAGGTAAACCACTGATGGCTGATCTGAAAAAAACAAACAAACAAAAAAAACAGAGAAAATGTGTGAGAAATGGTCATGAGTTTATTTAATCTAAATTTGTTCATGAACAGATGAGGAATCAACTTATTAGTTATTAATAACAGTTAATAACAGTAGTTATTAACAGTCGAGTTAGTTTAAATAGTATAGCTTGCACATCCCTTGTTAGGGAACTCTGTTAATTGCCTGAATGTACAATTACGTTAAAGGTACACTGAGTAACTTTATGGCCCTTCAAACTTAAATCTGAAATAGAAAGCTTTTATAACATTACAAATGTTTTTACTGTCACTTTAGGTCAATTTAATGCATCCTTGCCAAACTAAAGTATTAATTTCATTCAACAACCAAAAATAAATAAATACTGACTGAACAGCAGTGCTTTCTATTTCAGAATCCTGAAAAAAAGTATACAACTGAAAATAATCAGAAATGTTTCTTGATTCACACAAGTGCTCCTAAAAAAAGTTATGCTGCAAGTTCTGCAAGTTATGCATTACAATATGTTAATCACATAATGCATCTGATAGTTAGTCAAAACATACTTACAAAGCCAAAGATGCTCAGTGCTGAAGCTCTTAAAAGAGCCTTTGGGCTGTAGTTAGCTCCTGTTGACACAGGGAAAAGAGAGAAATAGAAGAAACATTATTTTTCAGCAATGATTATTGGCAAATGACTATATGTTATGAACATGATAAATGACAGATCTAGGATTACTGCTAGATCGATCAATTACACAATCAGATGACAGTTTTACCAATAATTGGCATAGAATTTAAAAAAAATATTTTGCAATGAATATTTTTAAATTAGTCTGCCTTTACATTGCTTTAAATGCCTTACTATTTTAACGTCATATTTCGGTCGTGTGCAGACTGAATCCAGCATTTATACGTTGCTGTCACATCTCTTACATCGTGTCTACACTTTGTTAATGAGAGTTTTCGCGAGCCTGCATAATTCGGCACTGAATAAAAAACTCCTGCGTTCTCCAGAGCGCGAAAACAAATAACTGTTAAGCACAAATATGCACTGGAGCGTTTGGTTTGGCAAATTTGTTTCGCCAATATATTATAACAGTTTCAATCGAGGCTGCTCTTGCTTGCGTTTGAGGGTGCATAGCACCCCCATAGAGCCGGGCCTGGGGCAGAGAGAGCGCGAAGGAGTGCCTTTGAGAAAACGCGCTAGGCCTAACTTACTTCAAAACGCCACACATTTAACTGACGAGTAAAATATTCCATAACTGGTCGTAAAAAAGACAGAAAACCTTTGTTTGTGTAAATATTAGATTGGGTCCATCTACTGGAAATACAGTCAGTCAGTTCTATGGCATTTAATGGGATATTAAAGCGGCAGTTTCGAGGAAAATTAGACTGTCCTGTGAGCTGTTATTAAAAGCCTATTAGATTTTATTATTTACTTTCTTCATAAATTTAGCTATATTTAATTGACATTGGTAATGGTTTACTTTGTAAAAGTAACTTGTAAAATAAATTTGTTCAGTACTTACCTCAGAAAAAACAATAGACAGTAAATGGAAAAAACCCCAGCTGGCGTCTAGCGATCCACTCTCGGCAGGGACGTCCGTTAAGAGCACGCACTCGACACGTGACGTCACCCAGACCTCAGTTTACATTCTGCCAGGTTGTTGCGCGGGCTTTGCAACAATTACAATTTTGTGAGGTGTAAGCAAAGTTTATATATATAAAGTTTATATTAATATATATATACATTCAAAAATTCACACACACACACACACACACACACACACACACACATATATATATATATATATATTTGTTATTGGAGAAAATGCTAATATAAAAATTACTCTGGTCTCTCACTAAGAACTAATTTTAAATCCTTCCATCCACGTGTTTTTTTATTATTATTTATTTATTTATTTAATTTAACTTTTAAACATCCAGTGTTTGCATAGCTTAAAAATGAGAATGCAGATTCATGAATTTCATCTGCAGAACAAGATGGGGGAAAAATATATAAAACATTATCATATGATATTTTAATATGCCTAAAACAAATACAATATGCATATACAAACTTCAAAAAATCTGTCTTCTTCATTTACAGTAGCACTACTGCTTTTGCGTAAACAGTAAAGTACTGTAAATTCCATATACAGTAAGTTACTGTAAATTTAATTAAAAATACCCACAATGCAGTGCATATTACAGTAGTTAACCGTAAATAATATAAGTGGTATTTTACTGGGATTTTTTGCGGTAAGTTACTGTAAAATTACGGCAAAGTTTAACAGTGCATCTCTGCAGAAAATTGGAAAACAGATTGACGAGAAGCTTGCAGAAATGAAAAAATAAACTCTGTTGATTGTTTTTGGGGAATGGACAATTCAAATACAGATGTTAAAGGTACAATATGTAAGAATTTTGCATTAAAATATCCCAAAATCTCAAGGCCAGTGTTATATATTTTGTTAAGTTGATTACTTACAATATCCCAAATGTTTCCAACTATTTTTAAACCGTGACAAAATTGCGATTTTAACCAAGGAAACGGGGCGTTAGAGCATGGGTGAGCTGGGAGTCGCCAGTCAATGGCGTCATATCCGCGTTACCCTCGGTTTCCGCTCATACTGCGTGGAGTCCTGGACAAATGCGGAAGTTGTAGTTGTAGCGTCTATCAAGCAACAAACGTTAGCTTGTTTCGTGCAGTCGTTATGGAACACAATTATTCTTTACCGATTGCAGCTGGTTCTGTCGACAAAGCATGCTTAATTTTATATTTTCCAAATGTAGCATTCGGTAATAGTTATGTTTATGTAAGGAAAGTTTTATTGCTTTAGATTTGTGTTTAATGTTAGTTTATTGACATTGTATATCTGGTGTTTATGGCAATGTAAATAAATATATAATGTGTTATACATAAAGATTAATCAGTATTTTGGCAAATGATGTGGGTATGTTCGAATGTACTTCTACAACAATTGTTTAGAACACGTAAAACTGCGCCGCGTTATCACAACAATGAATTCGGCATAACATCTATGATAAACAATATAGTATTAAACCTTACTTTTCTTGCGGTTAATTCATTTTAATGAAATAAAAGTGTGATGAGGTTCAAGAGTCAGGAATGAAGAAGACAGGGGTCGGCGTGACTGGGACTCGTACTTTATTAAAATAAAACAAAACAAAAGTCGCGCATAACGCGCATTCACCGAGGCAACCGCAACGGCACAAAACAGTTCAAAAATGAGAGCTCGGATCCACCGGTTTTCTTTCTCTGTGTCCAATTTTCTCTCCAGCCTCTCTCTCGTTCCAGTGCGGCTTATAAGCGGTCTATCCACGCCAATAATACTGCAATAAGACACAGGTGTTCATCATTTGCACTTGACCTACTTGCGGGACGCTCGTCTCGTTTCTCTCTCTCCCGTTACAGACCGCGCTGAACCACACCCCCTCGCCACAAAAAGCATGTCATTAAACGCAACATTTATAAAAATAGAACTTAACCTCATCCATGAACATGATTTTTCGATTCCCGTCTGACTGATTTACATCCACGGTGGAATTTAAAACGACAGTTCCCATCATTCCACGCTCCTTCACATCGTCATCAAGCTACGCCGTTTTTGTTGTTGGTTGGAATGTAGCGCCCTTTAGCGGCAAAAATTTTTTCATATTGTACCTTTAACTTGTTAAAAATGGTTATCCAGTGAAGTTAAATTTCCTTCAGTTAAAGTTAATGACAATGTTGCTGGACACTTTTATTTATTTTATTTATTTATTTTTCAGACTTACATTGTTGTCTCCCATTGATTTATGTTAATAGCCTCCTATGGATTTATGTTAAATGTCTAAGGAGTTGTCAGGGTTTGACATTTATTTATTTTTATTGTGTTACTGTGTCAGCATTATTTAAATAAATATTTATTTTGTATTAAACCGCATTGCTTGTTCATTTATTTTATTCAAGATATGCTGTGGTAAATTTGAACATGGATTTTTATTCTTATTTCACATGTATACACAGACGTTTTATGGAACATTAAGTCATGAATATTTACCTTTAAGTCATGGAAAAGCCATGGAAAAGTCATAGAAATTTAATGATAAAAATGTGTACGAACCCTGAAGTCATTCCAAAGGACGTTCACTGCTTTTGCGACAATTTTCTTCACTAGCTTAATATAGGATGCAGTATTAACACAGTCAATATGATGGCAATGTAACACACACAGAGCCTCACAGATACATGCACACAGACAAGGGCTCACGCAACTCACAAACACAAATACAATGGGCTTAATAAAGCAAGCCTTAACTATGATTTTATCTGTGTTAAACTATGATATCAGTAATTGATGTATTTTAAATATCTACTTATTACTAGGCTTTTTATTACTAGGCTTAATATACATGTGTATTGAGGTTTTAAAATGTATCTAATATAATAATTTAAATAAATTGAATGTTTTGGATACCACCATTATATTATTGTTTTTATTATTATTTTACTGACTCGAAGTTAAGCTGTTAGGCCTACTTCTAAACTATGCCTCTTTTGGCACTGTGCATGTAAAATACCCCAAGTAGCAAGGTTTTTATTTATGGGAGAAAAAAGGGCTGTCTACTGGCGCCAAGTAAGCCTATCTTTGGATAACTCTGTCTGTTTTTTAGACAATAATGAGTTAAAATAGTTAGTTTAGATACATTTGAGTAGGCCTGTTTTGTTAAAAATGGATAGCTGTAATGCTTCGGTGCAGAAGGAAGCCGTGAGCCACAAAGGTAAGTTTGCATGCAGATTAGGCCTAAGTCAGCTCATTGTTTTTTTGTATTGCATCACTCATAGCTTTTGAACCTTTAAAATAGAGTTTAGGAAGATATATGTAACCACATGGTTAGCTTTGGTTAACTATTGAAGCCTTTTCTCTTGTCAAAAGGCTCAACGTGACCGCCGACTTTGCGTGCAGATTAATTTCTGCCTATTTCAGACAGCCTAGTATTTTGGTATTGCATCACTCATATCTCTTAAACGTTTAAAATAGAGTTTAGGAAGATGTATGTTACCACAATCATGTGATAGCTCTTAAAGCCTTGTCTCTTGTCAAAAGGCTCAAAGGCAAAAGGCTGGCAGCAGCGATGTCTGTGTATCTCGTATCTCCAATTAAACATGATTTTGGGGAAATTATGTGTTAATGTTGGTACACAACAGTATATGATAGCAATATAAGGTATAATACCAACTTTAACGATAAAATGTTAATTACTCAAAAAATATGCAGTTTTTTTGAATTTCCTGAAAAATAATGGTTTTGGAGATGCGAGGATTCCACCAAACAGCGACGATTTGCTTTCTGTTTTTATCTCGGGATGCCCATCCCAATGTAACTAGAGAGTGTGTCAGCTCCAGTTTGGATCTATAGCCTCTTGCAAAGACTTCAGATGACCCAACACCTGTGAAGAAATTACTCGAGAGGACAATGTTAGCTAACTGCGTGATTTGTACATGTACATTTCTGAAATACATAACTTGGACACAGTCACCTCTGATAAAAGATCACTCTAAATTGTAATTTAGAAACATGTATTTTCTGTAAAGCTGCTTTGAAACGATGTGTATTGTGAAAAGCCCTATACAAATAAATGTGAATTGAACTGAATTGAATTGAACATCAAGTATTGTATACTTCAACACAACATCTCCCCATTACTCAAACATAATTGGTTATCTTATAAGATCATTACCCTAGTCAAGTCTTATTTACTCAAACAACATCTTTCTCAAATAAGCATATTCAAATGAACTCTTATACATTCAAACAACAGTCTATTTCAAATAGGCATTTCGAACGAGCATAATGAGATCTAGCACACTTTTATCATTTTAACATGACACAGAATAACATTCATCAAACCTTTCAGGATTCAGTGTACATTTGTGATGCGATCTGGGAAAACCCACCACATGGTGAAATTTTACCTTACAGGTTTTGATATCATATGGAAGCTGGTATCAAGCCCTTTCCAAATCTGTTTTTATTTTTATCATAGCTTGTTGGTAGCAAAAGTTATGTTTATCTGAAGTCGGCCGATCGCTATGATTTTCTGGAACGGAATTTTGAGAAAAACAGGTTTAATTAACGGTCACCGTCGAGACGCTTCTTGTCCATCTCGCCATTGTTATAAAACTGCGTGACGTTAAAGTTTAAACAGGATTGGCGCGAAATGCGCACTATACACATTCACTGTACATGTATGTGGTTTATTTTAAAGGTAAACTATCTTTTTAGTGTTAAGAGACGGACAGGTGTAAGGGATATACGGCGACTGTTTTTTTTTCACCTCTGCCGGGCGTTAGAGAAAGAGAGTATTTTCAGCTTCACACTATAAATCGCTGTTTTTCTGCACTAAACAAGGGAATTTTGCCAAGATATTTTCAGAGATAAGAGAAAAGATGTTATAGAATAATAATTTAATGGAAAAAAAAAATTGACAAAAAAACTGACATTCAAACTATTTTGGAATTTACTGAAAACGGCCCAGCGCGACATCCGACGGGTTTTCCCAGATCGCATCACATTTGATTATTTATTTTTTTTAGATAGGGCAGCGATCCGTCTACACCCTTTACATATCTTCTTGGTCTGATTTATTTATTTCTCTTCAGACACATTACTCCATCAAATAGTCCCGAGTCAACACAGATGGGCGTCTCTGTCTTAAGCCTCTATTCAGACTCAAAGCAGTGTTCTACATTGTACAGCCTCTTTCAGGTATTTCATTCTGTGCCGAGTTTTCCTCTCTTTCTGGGCGTAATGACAGACGTGCTGAATTCCATCTTTTTACCATTACTTAAGATGAAGGTACTCAGTCCTGTTTGTTGTTGTACTGACAACGGATCAGTGAACCAGGCTTCTCCTTTTTTCATGTGAGGGGGGCTTCCTCACTCTCACCTTATCTCCAACTGCAAGCTTAAGAAATTTAGATACTCTCTTACGATCAGTATTGCTTACTTTTGTTCTGTCTTTGTGTCACATGAGCTCTGACTTAAATTAATTGATCAGGGCTATTCTCATGCAGAAGAACATACCCATTTTCTGCTCTTAACCCTTTCACGCAAGTTTAAAATACTTTAATTGAGCCCTCAGAGTGAGTTTTTTCAAGGCGACCGTTATTTTAGATCGTTTTCCCTTATTGTTTCCATGGCAATGTGTCATGCTTGTCAGTTAGTCAGATTGTCAGATTTACATTTGTGTGACATCACTGAACATTCTAAATCCCATATGTGGGACCGTACCTCTCAAAAAGTTAAGGGGCCAACCATGAGCATAAAGCTGACTCACCCGTTGTAGCATGGGGTGTTGCTCGATTGCTGTTCCTCATGGTCAGGACTGCATATTTCCAGGGCTTACGAGACATCTCAGCTGCCTGAAGACATTTTTTAAAGTGCCCTGTTGAACCGTTCAATGGCCCCATTAGCCTGAGGTTGATAAACACTTGTCTGTATGTGCTTTTAACAATATCAATAAATTCAGATAAAGTGAACTGTGGTACACTGTCTTGATGATGCAGGGGTCATACATTTCAGAACAGTCTCTGTTGTTACTGATGGAGCAAAACCAACTTCTGGCCATTTGCTGAAATAGTCAGTCGGTGTTATTGAAAACTTAGTCAGTAGCTCCCTTCTCGAAAGGTGAAATTGGCCTTTTATGAACTCCACTGGCTGCATTGGAGCTGTGAATGTTTTAGCCGATTTATCGGTGGCCTGGCAGGTCACACATGCAGAAAGGATTTTACAAGGTTGTCCATTCGTGGCCACCAATACAACTCTCTCAGATGCTGTTTGGTTCGCACCAGCCCATGATGTTCCTTGTGTGGCAGGACTGTGGACGAGGATGGGGACGGGGACAGGAGACTCAGGCGCGGCCATCATTGCTGAGGGCTCAGAAGCGGCGACCATCTTGACCAAGAGCTCAGGCTTGGCGGCAGCCATTTTGACCTAGGGCTCAGGAATGGCAGCCATCTTGGGACGAGACTAGGGAATGGACTCGGAGATGGGCTTGGTTCGAGACAGGGACACAACGCTCCCCAGAAACCGAATCAAGGTTTCCCTCCAGCTCAGCCCTGTGGTGTCTGGGAGGTCAATAGGGTGGTAGAAGTTTGTTCCAATCTGGAACAGGGTCCTCAGGGTGTTGTTATCGAGGGAGCTGGTAAAACCCTAAAAGGAACATTACTCGTTCATCCATTTGAGTGGTCCGATTTTCTGTCACACTGTGGTTATCTCAGGAACAGACTGAAGACTCTGATTAAAGATACAAACTCAAACTTTAATAATAATACTCTGGAACAAGCTAACAGGCAGGAAAAAACACATTAACGCAACAGAGATCGGACAAAGATTGAAAGAAAGGGTACATCTTAAATAGCAAACAGAAAAGAGATATTTAATCAGACACAGCTGGGACAAATTAACTCATAATGACAGTAACCATAGAAACAAAGGAGTGGCGGGAAAAGAACAAAGGAACCAATCAAAACACAAACTGAAAGTCCAAACATGAACTGACATGTGACAGTTTGACAGATATACATCTATTTTTTGTATTAGTTCTTGCCCTTATTTTTTTTAAACATATACAGTACATTCCTCTTAGTTTATACGGCCTTTGTCTTATTTCGAACAACCTCTGTATACAATTTGGAAGTAAATTATTATATATTTTATACATTTTCTGTTCAGTGTAAAACTCAACTAAATCAACAAATTTAGCATTTAGCAAATAATGCATGCAAATGAATAAATAATATTGTTGGTTCATAATAGTCAGCCCGTTTTACAATCCTTATTGCTCTCTTTGCAACATATATATTGGATTTATATTAGTTTTATATGTATGACCCCACACCTACACACAATAAGTAATGTATGGAAATATGAGCGAACAATACAATAAATATAATGATTTTTCATTCAAAATATGTTTTATTCTATTTAATATTGCAATGGATTTAGACATTTTTATTTTTATATTATTAAGATGTGGTTTCCAGCATAATTTATGATCTATTAGAACACCCAAAACATTTTTTTTCATACACTCTTCTTATTTCCTCATTATTAATCCAAATTTTAACTTTGTTATAACTTTGCCGATTGCTAAATATAATGAACTTTGTTTTTACTCAAATTCAATGAAATTCGAGTTCCAAACTTGTATGAACTTCTTTCTTCATGTGGAACACAAAATAAACAATTTTGAAGAATGTTGATGACCAAACCATTTTGTTGACAATTGGCTTCCATTGTAGGTATAAAAATTGCAATTGCACATGTATTCATGTGCCCTCAATCTTTAATCAAAATAATTATTCTCTTTGTTGATGACGTGTTCACCGGCACGAGGGAGGGACAAGCTCTCACTCACTTGAGATCACAGCAATAGCAAACCAAAATGATCCAATTCCCAATCGGAAAAAGACATTTCACTCAGATATACATCACAATAGGGAATAAAATTATATTGCAACTTCCATTTCGTGCCGACTTTAAGCTTGGTTTATTTTGTCCGTTTTACACAGCAATTTGTTATATGATAGAAATGGACCTAGCCTGCACTAATTTCATATAAAAACTCGAAACACAGTGATTTATCCTACAAAATGACTGAATCTTCTGTTAAATCTTCTAAATGTGTAATTTTAATGTGGAGCTGAAAAATCACACTTTTCCCATCTCACGCTGTTTTTTCGGTTCATTATGCTAATGATGTGGCATGATTGGTTTTGATCCTTAACAGCTTGATTGAGCTCATCCCTGGTGAATGTGTCTCTCCTCCCTCTTTCTACAACTCTCTCTTTTTTTCTCTTCAAGTCGCTGATTGCAGGTGAAACATGATTAAAGTGAAGACACAGCTGTTCAGAGATGAACTGACAAAATAGGAAACATAATCATCTGTTCTGCTCTCTGGGTGTTACTGTCACTCTTCTCTCATTGCCTGAGCCAAAAGCCTGAGGAAAATTCATTTATTCATGTTTTATTCACTTTTAATTTAGTCTCTCTCTTATCTACCAAATGCTTAATATAATGCCAACAGAGCTCAATGGCTCCCAAAGTAAAAATGTCATGCAAAATCACTGTAAGATAGATTTAAAAAAATTATTTAACCAAGTCGCTGTTACAATGAACACAGGAATTGCAGCTAAATTCCCACAGTTGTGAGATTCGTAGGCAAATCGAGACTAGCTATGAAACATTAGCTAACTTGAATTATCTACCATAGCTTGCTACCCACCAAATGGTAGTTAATATAGTACCTGTCACAGTCTCACTGAATTTGGACTTTGTTTTCAGTTTGCACTGTTTTCCACTGTTAAATTAGTTGTCATGGTTTTTGATTAGTTCTCTAAAGTTCAGGTGTGTGTATTTAATTAGCCTTGTTTGTATGTGCATGTCTCGTACCTGTGTTGAAAGCCGTTCTCTTTGTTTGGGTTTATCTGCCTTTGCCTTCATCATCGTGTTCATGAGTGTCCTACAACACAGCGTTGTGACAGTACCATTCAGGGCCGAGGTCACATAAGGAGCACTAGTTCACCCAAATATATTACTGGTCAACCCAAGCTGCCAGAATAGTGCCGTGGAAATAAACATAGTTTCGGATTATGACTGTAACGAGACTCCGCGTCAAAGATGACACTTTAGGGAACGCCTCCAGTGTAATGGTGTCTGAAATGTATGGAACTAGTCCAATCTCGATTGGTGTTGTGTCATGACGCCACGTGACGGCATACACAGAAACTACAAAGGGGAACCGGCACACAACAGTGTTGGCTTCTGATAGGTCAAAGCTAGTCTTTCTCAGGCACTCATGAGGTGTGGCAAAGTGGCGCAGCATCTCGTTCCCTTCTCAGGGAACAAGGTTTTTAGTCGTAACCTGAGACATTCCCTTTCGAGGGAACTCCCGCTGCATCGAAGATGACACTTAACAATACTAATACCCACTGCACCACACTTAATAATGCCTGTCCTTGTGTGAAGCTTGTCAGGCACAGCTCAGGACGAGAAGACTTGAGAACCCGGCAGATCTAAGCTATAATATTTATTGAAGGTGTGCGGGGAGGCCCAGCTAGCAGCATCACAGACCTCTTGAAGGGAAATCCCTGATAGCAAGGCTTTAGAGGATGCCACTCCTCTAGTCGAGTGGGCTTTTATCAGGAGAGGCGAGGGCAAACTGCGCGCCTCATACGATGAAGAATACCCTCCACAATCCACCTGCTTATTGTCTACTTAGAGGCAGGGGAAACCTTCTTAGGTGACCCGAAACACATAAATAGTTTATCCAACCCGAGGACCTACGTACATAGGCCTCCAAGGCCCAGACAGGGCATAATAGATGTAGCCTTTCTTGATGAGCCAACACATGGTGGAGGATGATAGGTGTAGATTTGAAAATCATGCTTTCCCTGTTATTGTGGAATCACGGAAGCTACAACAGATATTTTGCCAAGAGATCTTTATTTATTATTTTATACATGTATCCGACATTAAAGTTACATGAGAGGTGGTCTTCATTCCAGATTTCTCTGTTCAGCACACATGTACAACATACTCTGACTTATAAAATACAATATGAAATTATTATGAAAATGAATGAAGAAAAATAATACTAAAAAATAACATTAAACAGTAAATTTTTAGTCTTCAGTCCCTCCACTGGAACTACGACAGTCAGTTCCACACCATCATTCCCAGGTTGCGACCCTATTGAAGTGATAGTGAGGAGAAATAGCAGACCAATAAATAGACATAAAGGACAGAAGAATAGAAACAGAAAGGAAAACAAAAACAAAACAAAGAACCTCAACCCATGTTATGTCCCTGCATACTATGTGTCATTTAACGTATATGTGTAAGCATTTAAAATAAACCCCAATCATCTAAGAAAAGAAAAACTAATAACTCTTCTACCAGTGCCTCGACTCGTTAAGTGCTTAACTCCTCAAGTTCCCGGCCAAAACAACAAACTAAAACAAACGTTGATGTTAAAGGATCCTATCTCTTGGGGTTGTAAATCAGTAAAGTGAGTGTTCCTTGTTTGTGAGGTTGTGTTTTGTAAGTAGTGTAGTATGAAATCTCCTATTTCACTCTGTTTTTCCCATTCTCGGTTCTATCCATTTGTTATCAAAGGAGCATTTCTAAAGTTATCTTTAGTTTAAATGGTGAATTTATTTATCCCCTGTTATCCAGACTTCTCTTGAATTAGCAAAAAAAAACGGTCTTCATCTTTAGACACCACCATGCTTTGGAATTATCCAATGCAATGTCTAATGATCTGCAAAAGTGAAAACTATGGTAGACATATTAATTCAATATCACACAGCCATCACAGATTCAGGATCTAAAACTTTTAGACAATTTTGTCCATAAGGCAACTAACATCATATTTCTAAAATAAATTAATAAGCTTTGTTATGGTCTCCACAGAATTAATGACAATCACTCTCATGGTCTCAGCTAGTTTTTGAAAACTCTTTCCCATCAGCTCTTTTGTAAATAATCTCCTTTCTTCAGGGTGTTGTCCCCTGGCATAGTTATATCAAGTTATGCCATTTGTCACAATGAAATACAAGCCATCCAAGGAATGGGGTTTCTGGTGATCAGGCATGGAGAGCTCACATTTTTGGCCAGACTGCTGTAACCCTCAATGATGCTGTTGGCCTAACAAACATCCGCTCAACCGTAACCATCTCACGTCTAACAGCTCCCTTCAGGGTAGGTGCCCAGTAGTCAAGTCAAGTCAAGTCAAGTATATTTGTATAGCGCTTTTCACAATACAGATTGTATCAAAGCAGCTTCACAGTATTAAATTAAAATAATATAACAAGGTTTGTTTCTAGTGGAATTTATTGATTGATAAAATTAAAATTAATATCCCCAAAATATCCCCAACTGAGCAAGCCAAAGGCAACAGTGGCAAGGAACCGAAAAACTCCATCAAGTGACCTAATGGTGACCTGAAACTCCATCAGGTGACCTAATGGAGAAAAAAAAAAACTTGGGAGAACCCAGACTCAGTCGGGGGCCAGTTCTCCTCTGGAGTTTATGAACTAGAGACCGGATTTAACTGTAAGATTAAAAATATTATATGAATGCCTGGCTGAAGAGATGCATCTTTAATCTAGTTTTAAACTGGGAGAGCGAGTCTGAGCAACGAACAGTATCAGGAAGGCTATTCCAGAGTTTTGGAGCTAAATGTGAAAATGCTTTCCCTCCTTTGGTGGATCTGGATATTCTAGGTATGACCAAAAGCCTCGAATTTAGTGATCTTAAAGAGCGCGATGGATTATAGGGCGATAGAAGATCCGTTAAATAGACTGGAGCTAAGCCGTTTAGGGCTTTATAAGTCAGTAGCAATACCTTGTAGTTAATACGGGACTTTATAGGTAACCAATGTAGTGATGTTAAAATCGGTGTTATATGATCATATTTTCTTGATCTAGTAAGAACTCTAGCGGCTGCATTTTGGACTAACTGTAGCTTGTTTATTGAGGATGCAGGACAACCAGCTAATAAAGCATTACAGTAATCTAGTCTCGAGGTCATGAATGCATGAACTAACTTTTCTGCATCAGAAACTGATAGCATATTACGTAGCTTAGCAATGTTTCTAAGGTGGAAAAAGGCTGTTTTTGTAACATATGAAATATGATTTTCAAAAGACAGGTTGCAATCTAGTATAACACCCAGGTCTTTTACTGTAGAGGATAAAGTAACAGGACATCCTATTATGTTAAAGTTGTATTGTGAGAGGTTTTGTGGGCGTTTTTTTGAACAGATAAGTAGTACCTCTGTCTTGACTGGATTTAATAAAAGAAAATTACGCGTCATCCAGTCTTTTATATCTTTAACATACTCTGTCAATTTGGATAATTTAGCGTTTTCATCCGGCCGTGATGAAATATATATTTGAGTGTCATCAGCATAACAATGGAAACTAATTCCATGTTTCCTTATAATATTTCCAAGTGGCAGCATATACAACCCCAAATCAGAAAAAGTTGGGACACTGTACAAATTGTGAGTAAAAACAGAATGCAATGATGTGGAAGTTCCAAATTTCTATATTTTATTCAAAATACAACATAGATGACATTTCAAATGTTTAAACTGAGAAAATGTATCATTTTAAGGGAAAAATAAGTTTATTTTAAATTTCATGGCATCAACACATCTCAAAAAAGTTGGGACAAGGCCATGTTTACCACTGTGTGGCATCCCCTCTTCTTTTTATAACAGTCTGCAAACGTCTGGGGACTGAGGAGACAAGTTGCTCAAGATTAGGAATAGGAATGTTGTCCCATTCTTGTCTAATACAGGCTTCTAGTTGCTCAACTGTCTTAGGTCTTCTTTGTTGCATCTTCCTCTTTATGATGCACCAAATGTTTTCTATGGGTGAAAGATCTGGACTGCAGGCTGGCCATTTCAGTACCCGGATCCTTCTTCTACGCAGCCATGATATTGTAATTGATGCAGTATATGGTCTGGCATTGTCATGCTGGAAAATGCAAGGTCTTCCCTGAAAGAAACGACGTCTGGATGGGAGCATATGTTGTTCTAGAACTTGGATATACCTTTCAGCATTGATGGTGCCTTTCCAGATGTGTAAGCTGCCCATGCCACACGCACTCATGCAACCCCATACCATCAGAGATGCAGGCTTCTGAACTGAGCGCTGATAACAACTTGGGTTGTCCTTGTCCTCTTTAGTCTGGATGGCATGGCGTCCCAGTTTTCCAAAAAGAACTTCAAATTTTGATTCGTCTGACCACAGAACAGTTTTCCACTTTGCCACAGTCCATTTTTAATGAGCCTTGGCGCAGAGAAAACACCTGCACTTCTAGATCCTGTTTAGATATGGCTTCTTTTTTGACCTATAGAGTTTTAGCTGGCAACGGCGAATGGCACAGTGGATTGTGTTCACCGAAAATGTTTTCTGGAAGTATTCCTGAGCCCATGTTGTGATTTCCATTACAGTAGCATTCCTGTATGTGATGCAGTGCCGTCTAAGTGCCCGAAGATCACGGGCATCCAGTATGGTTTTCCGGCCTTGACCCTTACGCACAGAGATTTTTCAGATTCTCTGAATCTTTGGATGATATTATGCACTGTAGATGATGATAACTTCAAACTCTTTGCAATTTTTCTCTGAGAAACTCCTTTCTGATATTGCTCCACTATTTTTCGCCGCAGCATTGGGGGAATTGGTGTTCCTCTGCCCATCTTGACTTCTGAGAGACACTGCCACTCTGAGAGGCTCTTTTTATACCCAATCATGTTGCCAATTGACCTAATAAGTTGTAAATTGGTCCTCCAGCTGTTCCTTATATGTACATTTAACTTTTCCGGCCTCTTATTGGTTCCTGTCCCAACTTTTTTGGAATGTGTAGCTCTCATGAAATCAAAAATGAGCCAATATTTGGCATGACATTTCAAAATGTCTCACTTTCAACATTTGATATGTTATCTATATTCTATTGTGAATAAAATATAAGTTTATGAGATTTGTAAATTATTCCATTCCTTTTTTACTCACAATTTGTACAGTGTCCCAACTTTTTCTGATTTGGGGTTGTATATTGAGAATAATAGAGGGCCTAACACAGATATTTGCGGCACTCCATAGTTTACTGGAGTTATGATTGATTTTTCTCCATTTAAATAGACAAAATGGTAGCGGTCAGATAAGTATGATCTGAACCAGCTTAATGCTTGTCCTTGAACACCAGTATAATTTTGTAGTCAGTATTGTGTGATCTATAGTATCGAACGCAGCACTAAGATCAAGTAAAACTAATATTGAGATACAGCCTTGGTCAGAAGCTAAAAGTAAATCATTTGTGATTTTAACGAGCACAGTTTCAGTGCTATGGTGCGGTCTGAATCCTGACTGAAACTTTTCATAGATGTCATTTTCTTGCAAGAAAGAGCCCAGTTGAGCAGACACAACTTTTTCTAATATTTTAGACATAAATGGAAGATTTGAAATGGGTCTATAATTTGCTAGGTTATTATGATCTAATTGTGGTTTCTTAATGAGTGGTTTTATAACTGCCAATTTAAATGTTCTTGGAACATGACCTAAAGATAAAGATGAGGTAATAATGTTGAGGAGAGGCTCTTCCACTATAGGTAACACTTCTTTCAGTAGTTTAGTTGGTATAGGATCTAATAAACATGTTGTTGTTTTAGATGAAGTGATACGTTTATTTAACTCTTTTTGTTCTATAGTTGCAAAGCACTGTAATTGTTCTTGCGGGGTGATAATTGAGGCTAAATTATAAGGCGTGATTGAAGATTGAACGTTTACAATTGTGGTTCTGATGCTTTCTATTTTCTCAGTGAAGAAGTTCATGAAATCATTACTACTAAACTGTAACAGGATATTTTGTTCAGGTGACGCTTGTTTATTTGTTAGTCTAGCCACGGTGTTAAATAAAAACCTTGGATTGTTTTGGTTGTTTTCTCTTAGTTTGCAATTTGAGAAATTATCTATGGTGGATGGAAGGATTGTTCTGCCTGGTCGAAAACACGGCGCAGCATGACATGTTACAGCAGTACGTAATATGCAAGTTACCATGTAATGGACAGTAACATCATCACTTTGTGGAATGATATCTATATCGGTTGGATCGGTTCCATATGATATAATTAAATCGAGTGTATGATTAAGATGATGAGTGGGACCAGTGACGTTTTGCTTGACCCCAAAGGAGTTTAATAAATCTGTAAACGCAGCCTCTAACAGATCAATTGAATTATCTACGTGTATGTTAAAATCTCCAACAATTAATGCTTTATCAACGTTGACCAATAGATCTGAGAGAAAATCTGCAAACTCTTTTAGGAAATCAGCGTAAGGCCCTGGCGGTCTATATCCGGTAGCCAAAGCTAGAGATAATAGGGATTTTTTTCTTACATCTGAGAGCGTAACATTTAGTACAAGTACTTCAAATGAATTAAACTTGTCACCTGTTTTCTGGGTAACATTAAGAATATCTCTATAGATTGTTGCAACACCACCGCCACAACCAATCAGACGGGGCTCATGCTTATAACAGTATCCTGGAGGAGTAGACTCATTAAAGGTCCCATGACATGAAATTATCCTTTTCTGAGGTTTTTTAACATTAATATGATTTCTCCTAGCCTGTATATGGTCCCCAAGTTTCTAGAAATTTTAATCGGTGTAAATCGAGCTTTTGCTATCTTTCTCTGCCTTTGAGAAAATGGAAGCTCAACTGGGCTGATCTTGAATCTCCTCCTTATGACGTTATAAGGAGAAATGTTACCTCCCCTTTCTCTGCTTTGCCCGCTCAGAGAATATTTTCCGCCCATGATAAAATGAGCTAGGAAGTAGGAACGCGCGCGCACGCGCACGATTTTAGTTTGTCCACGAGAGATATCATGGCTTTTGAGCAAGCGAAGCATAATAATTGCTCAATAATTGTATGTACAAATGAACACCGACGCCTTTTTTTAGTTCCTTCATCCAAGTCCCAGAAGAACCAGTGGATTAATTAAATTTTCTCTGGAAATGCGCCGACTCAACTTCCCAAAGTTTTGCATGTCTGCGGCAAACATTTCACCGATGACTGTTTCCTCAACTTGGGTCAATACAGAACTGGGCTTGCTGAATGTCTGAAACTAAAGTCTGGATCAGTAGCTGCTACCAACTCTCTTTGGCTCAGCTACACACCTCGGACAAGTAGGCTAAGTCAACTAATGATATATAAGTGTGTTGCTTTACTGTTTATGGTTACCTAGCTTGTTACACGTAGAATGTGGCTGTACATTAAGTAGCTATGCAGTTACTTGCGCTAATGTAAAGGTAGACAGCATCAAGTATGTGTGTGAATACACACACTAGTGTTGTACACTTCTTTGTTATTTGGATAACCGTTTTCCTGTTGGTTATATGGCGCGCGCGATATCCACATTTCAAGATCGCAGAGCTTGATGTAATTGTAATAAGATAAATTACAGACGTTACAGATCTCTCATGAAAAGGCAACAGTAGGTTAGCGTTAGCTACATGATAATAACTGGAAACCATCCGAATAAAGTACCGTGTCCAGACATAATATTTTAAACTAACCATTCAGAAACGTCCTGCTGTAGCCTCTGAATTGCAACAACTTCATCCGTTGCTTCTACATCTGGATCAGATTCTGGGTCAAACTGAATTGCTTGAACGACTGCGTGTCTTTGTGCCATTGCAAAATATCCAACGTAAACATGCATGATGGTACCGTTGCTGCAAGATGGTCAAGGCCACACCCAGCCTCCACCTTGCACCGCCTTTCTCCTCCTCATTAGCATTTAAAGCTACAGACACCGAAACAGCCCATCTGAAGGAAGCTCATTCTGGGACTGGCTTGTAGTGGCTATAATTCTGTACCGAGGCTGAATTTTTGGAAAGAGATTACAGATACAGCACTAGGGACCACTGAGGCCTATATTAAAGCCTACAAAAAGTAGCATGTCATGGGACCTTTAAGACCTAAATAATCATTTGGTTTAAGCCAGGTTTCAGTAAGGCAAAGTACATCTAAACTATTATCTGTGACTATTTCATTTACAATAACTGCCTTAGGTGTGAGTGATATAATGTTTAGAAGACCTCGCTTTAGAAATTGTTTTTGTTCACTAATAGCGAGATTTTCTGTTTTAATAACAATTAGATTTTTCCTAGATCCTGCAGTAGATTTATTATTTGATCTCACTAAACGAGGAATAGACACAGTTTCTATGCAATGTTCTACACTAGTATTTATATCAATTAAGTTGGTGCAGCAGAGACTGTAATTTGGACTTTTGGTTACTAGTCAAACGGTATTTAACATCTTGGAGATGTTATCAGACAGAAGATCTGCTCCGAATCTACTTGGGTGTAAGCCATCAGCGCGGAAGAGCCTAGGATGTTCCCAAAACAGATTCCAATTATTTACGAGGAACAGTTTCTGCTCACTGCACCATGACATTAACCATTCATTTAGCGCAAATAATCTACTGAACTTTTCATGCCCTTGTCGGTACGTGGGAAGCGGTCCAGACACAATGATCATTTTTTCAGGCGATGTGCTGCGTACCATCTCGATCAGGCTCCTGAAGTCTTTCTTTAGAACCTCCGTCTGCCGCAGCCTGATATCGTTGACTTCCGCGTGCAACACGACGGCTCCGACACGCTCGTCACCATTCAAGATCTCGGGTACCCGCGCAGCGACATCAAGAACACGAGCACCAGGAAAGCTGTGAGTGCGCACCTTACTTTTACCTAACGTAGCGTGGACGTGCCGGACGATGGAATCGCCGATGATCACAGCATCGCGTTCCGTTTCGCGAAGAGGGGAGAAGCGGTTCTGGGTGGAGATCTCGAAAACTGGGAAGGGCGGAGAGATTCTTGCTCTGGTCCTGGCCCGCGTCTTCCGCTGCGGAACCAGCCAGGCTTCGTGGTGGCGTGTCGGAGCCGGAGTGAATGAAACCATGGCTGATCGTGACCTAGGCACTCGGGACCAATGCTGAGAAACGCACGGAGTAGACGAGGTCGGGTCTGCGGATTACTAATGATAGTCACTGATTTGTGTGCATCGGCGCGTGATGTTTCAAGAGCTAAACGCCGGTCTCTCATCGACGCATCGGCGCGTGCTGTTTCAAGAGCTAAACACCGGTCTCTCAGCTTGGCTTGTTTCTCTAAAAGGTCGCGGATCTGCTTCTCTACAGCTTCCAGCTCAGACTGCACTGCGAGCAGCTCGAATGTGTCCTCACCTGCACCAAAAGGTAGACAACATACATCTGATATATTCGCCATTTTAACAGATGGACAGTAAGTTAGCAACGACGCTACCAGTGATGCTATCAATATTAATACTAATTTATGACTGAAGTATTGGATATAATCCGTCTTTTTAGTGGTACGGGTGTAATGTAGACGCACGATAGGCGAGAAAATGTTCGTTTGTAAGTGAGTGTAGAGAAGATGCGCTCAGCCGTGACCCACAGGTGAAAACCGGTGTTGGATCACTAATCGGCTTGAGACGCGTCTGCTCAACAGTCCGCTCAACAGTCCGCATTGTAACTATGAGGTTTGAGCAGCAGTGCTTCTTATTGAGGAAAAGTAGAAAATGTTCGTTTTAAGTGAGTTTAAAGAGAAAAATCACGGATTATGAATCAAATCGATGGAGCTCCAAACACAAACAACGCTGTAGCGACAATGACTGACATGCGGTCACATGCTGTTCAAATTAGTAAATCCTTGTCTCCAAACAGATCCTTCGTTGTCTCCTTAGACAACAGTCTGTTCATGGTGCCTCTAAGTCTACCATGAACAGTCAAAATTGCATCTTTGTGGCTCCCCAGAGGGACATTTGAGTCCTGTTTTTGAACAATCCCCTCTGAAACACCCCATGCCTTTGAATCACGTGACAAGCCTCAAAGACACTCCAGAGCACACACACACCCCCACACACACAAAACATCCTTTGAGTGCAACTTCATATAGAAATATAGCTCTTGAATGTATACCTTCCGATATGCATGTGTGATTAGCTTTGCTTTATAATAGAGGTGTGGATTGCTAGAATAAAATCTTTAATTCTGAAGGTTCATTGAAAGAAAATCACTCCATAGTGTCTTGTAACTCGACCTGGTTCGATCTGGTAACCTGGTCATAAACTTTTATGGCTCCAAAGCTGCAGCTCATCCAGTTCCTGGGCAAACCAACATTCCAACACCTTAACACACATGGAACTTTTCATGGAACATTTCAGAGAAAACTCTTCAAATGTTTGATACATATTCCTGTGTTTCGCAAGTGTTGTCACTGGCCATAATGGAAACACTGACAATTTTATTGTGTGTTTAATCAAACTTTATATGTGTGTAATTCTGCATATCTCCTGTAACTTCGAATTCCTACAACCTTAATGTGATGTGTTTGATATCTCTGTAATTCTCTCAATCTAACAGAGTCGAATTCCAATAGCAGAATGCAGCAATATACATTGTTTACACAATTCATATTTCTGGAACCGAAAGGCTTAAGTCAATCGTCACTGTAACTCGAGCAGGAGATCGTTCCAAACGAACAAAGGGATCTTCCCGCTAGAAAAATCTCGACAGCTGATTCGTCCTCTCCGAAGAAGGGGGCGGTACATGGGACAATGATAAAAGTCCAAACCTTCAGTTTCCTCTTCTCCGGTCGCTCTTCTCCGGTCTCTCTCATCCCTGACCTCTCACCCTTCCTCCTCTTCTCCCCGGCGCAGCGCTTCTCCAAGGAACATCTGAAGAAGGCCCTAGCCTTCTCTATCGACCGAGCACATGTGTGAGTCGTAGCTGCGTCCTTTGCAACGAAGCTTTTGCAGCCTCTCCCTTCCCGGGAGACGAATCTGAACTTTCTCGGTAACGTTACATTCAGTGAGTCTTTGTAAGCTTCTCGCGACACCGGAAGACGCAGCAGAAACAGGACACCATCCTCGCTTCCTGCCTCAGCCTCAGCCTCACCAGAAAGAGCACAGAAACTCGCAAGTACATTGTCTGATAAAAGCTGTTTCCCGGTGTCTCGTAAACTTAGGTTTCTGTATGTAATAATTACTAGCTTTTCCCTCCTCTCTATTTCTTTCTTTCTTTCATTTCATTCTGATCATGCTATGTTTTATGTTTTGGTTCGGTTAAGTGTTTGTTTGTTTATTGTTTGCATTTTTACGTACGTTTATATTTGTAGCTCATATAATCTCTAGTTTTACATTTATTAAAATCCATGGAATACTTTTCACTGTCTCTGTATAAAGCCTACCTTATAAGTCAATGAATCTAAAAGATCTAAGCTACAAGCTCGATATTACAGACTACATTCAGTAGTTTTAATTAATAAACTCAGAAAGTTTAATGTTCATGGCCAGAAAATAAACTTTCTTGGAGTTTGTAAATAGATACCCCCTTCTTAACTGTGATAATCTTAAATTTATTCGCTGGACGAATGATGGATGACCAGACCAGTTACAGAACAAGGTAATCTCGATAATTGATAAAGAAAATGTACATGCGATTTCTGAATTATTATGACCATGAGTTATGATTATTAATATTTCCAAAATTCCCTATATCCTTGAGCTAATTCACATTTACCCAGAGTCGTATATGCTACAACGCGTTCAGACACGACGCATGCGCAGATTACCATAATGCAATGAAATGTACAGTATGACAGAAGTAGATACAGTAGCGGTGACCTCCTGCCTTAGATTGTCCTTTGTTTGGCCAAAAGAGGATCTTACCCGTCTTTGAGAAATCACCTCATGCACACTGGTAACTCTTTCCCATTAGGACATTTCCGACAGGTATTTTCTGGAGCTCAGGAAAGTGCAATCAAGAGCCATCAGAGCAATTTTGAATGCCTAAGAATGTAAACATGGACAGATTAATGACAGTATTTAATCACCAAAATCCATTAGACATCTTCAAACATCAAAGAAAAATGAAACAAAAGCACGCACATCAGTCTCAAAAGGGTGCTCGACTAAAAAACCAACAAGTAAATAATAAAGTATAAAGTCGGCAACACCTAAGCTCCAAAATTATCAAAAATATTTATTTTCAAGACAACTATCGCATAGCGTATTTATGCGATAGTTGTCTTGAAAATAAATATTTTTGATAATTTTGGAGCTTAGGTGTTGCTGACTTTATACTTTATTATTTACATCTTCAAACATCAACATAGCAATGCTGAGTTTACAACAGTCCATTCAATGTAATGTTCTCTTACATCAATAACCGAAACCATCAGCCCTGTACATGGTGAAGACAAATATGAGACAAAGAAGTTACTGGTCATGGGATAAACAAATACAAATGGTCACTTCTGTCATTTAAGGTCCATATATTATTTCTTGAAACATTTAACTCGCAATTGCATTTCTTTTAACATCTATGTGTCTATAATTTCCAACTTACTATAAATAGCTTGTTATCACTTATGACACAGGCTCAAATAGCAACATAACTGACTTTGAATGAGAGAAAGACTCTGAGAGAAAGTCCAGAATGCCTCAGAGTAATTCTGCATTTTCATAAATTTTATAATTTCATTCTACTCACTTATTACTCTGACTTAGTCAGATATGACATGTTTTTTTCAAATAAACATCTTTGTTTATATTTGTCTTTTTTCCTTATATTTTTGTAACTCACATTCTTTTGGAGTCATTATCTGTATTACATCAGCTTGCACTTGTCAATTAACTGTAAAAACTATCATCATAGATCTTTCCTCAAAGTAATTAAAAGTAATTGTAAAAGTAAAAGTAATTGGCTCGATTGCTCGCTGATCGATTGCTCCTGTCTGCCTCGCTGCCTGCTGTGAGTGTGTTTGTTTGCTTCGGTGCTGTAAGCTCCGTCTTAGCCTTGTATTTCTTTGTTTTGAACCATCATTTACTACCATTTTTAGTTGTTTATACCAGTGATTCCCAACCCCCGGTCCCCGGACCGGTGCCGGTCCGTGGACCCGTTAGTACCGGGCCTTGAAATATTCCCAGAATAATGTTTCTTTTTTTCTTTTTTCTTTTTTTATAATAATACTAATTGTCTTTTTTATATGCTTTTTTAAGTGCTATGACGTCATGTTATTTAATCCAAAACCTAAACAATAAATAGATTAAAATGTGTTTATTTGAGCGCCTTGCGATTGCTTAGCAACGCGTCATATCTGAACGGACTGCAAAAAAGCGCGCTGCACCTGAAGTGACAGGGAAGTGGAGAGATGAGCGGCCGCGATATTTTTTTCAATGGCTAATTTCATTGCGGACAGTTCTGGTAAAAGGAAAGGCGATGACCAACTCGAAAATAGCGGGAGAGAAAAAGTCACGCTTCATAAATACGATACCTCATACATTAGGTATGGATTTATGACAACAGGCGATTCCGTGGCGCCAAATCCGTTGTGTGTTATTTGTGGTGAAAAACTGTAAGCTGGTTTTCGTTCATATTTGTAAAGCAGACCTTTTTAAATTTCGTTTTATTGTATCCTGGAATTTTTGTGCATTGTTTTGGATGCATATGTTTTTTATGGATGCTCAGGAAGAACAGCTGGTCTTGTGCACAGCTACAAATATAGTAATATCAATAAGCAGTTCATGCTCACATTAAAATAGTTTTGTTCTCATTGGTCTGATTTGGTATTTTTTGTTAAAGGTTAAAGTTTAATCTCTAATTTTATACTTTTAAAAATGATTGGCTGAAATCACTAAGTTATGTGTTTGCTATTGTATTCTGAAACTGTCTGATTGTTGAAACTGGCACTTATTTTCATACAATTAGCCTTTGTTGTCACCTGTTGGTGTGTGAAAACACTAAGTTGCTGTTGAAGTGATTGTCTTTAGTGGTTCTGGAGAGATTTGTCAGGTGAAATGGACTGGTATTTTCATACAATTTGCCATTACTGCCACCTGCTAGTGAGTGAGTGCTGTGTGAGTTGCTTTTGAAGTAGACCTAATTGTATGGCAGTAAAGGGAAATATTTTGTGAACCGGTCTGAAAGTTTAAAAAGATTGGTATATTCATACAAGTAGCCTTTGTTGCCATCTAGTTCATTATGCAAATAAATGATAGGCTGTTACTGTTTTACACAGTGATATGTTCCAAACGATGCATCTTAAAATTGACAACTGGTCCCTGGAATTTTTTTTATGAATATGCTGGTCCCTGGCACAAAAAAGGTTGGGAACCCCTGGTTTATACTACTACATTATACCCAACATCTCAGATTAACCTGACATCGCTAGCTTCTGTTATTAGTACTACTAGCACAAAACGCTAGTAATTCGCTAGCCTGTTAACGCGCCACCCATGCGCTCAGCTATTTTTATTTATTTATTTTTCTCTTGCGCGTCCGCGCCTTTGAGTTCATAAAAAGCTCAGGTGAGTAAGAATCAGTCAACAAACACGGTGAGTAATGTCTTGTCCTGTTATTGTCACCTGCACTTCATGCCACATGTTTAGCATAGCCTTCTCTGTCGGCAATATAGGATTTATATGTGATAAATGTAAGGAGACAGTTAGGTTGACAGAGAAGATTTCAGAATTAGAAACACGCATCCAAACTTTAATTGAGGATAGTAAGAGTGCTAGTGCTTTAGATGTTTTGGATGCGCATAACATAGTGAACTCTTTACATGAGTCGGTTCCGGCTGAAGTAGAGCCTGTGCAGCCAGACAAATGGGTGACAGTGAGGGATCGCTCTAGTCGCGGATCTAAAAACCACTCTTCCGTTCCGATTACCATAACAAATCGATTTGCCCCGCTCAGTGAAACACCCACTGAGAATGATTGTGCCCTAGTTATTGGCGATTCTATTACACGGAACGTGAAAATAGAGACACCAGCCACCATAGTCACATGTTTGCCGGGAGCCAGAGCGCCTGACATCAAAGCAAATTTAAAAGTGCTGGCTAATGCTAATCGTAAATTCTCTAAGATCATTATTCACGTCGGCACTAATGATGTTCGACTCCGCCAGTCGGAGATCACCAAAATTAATATTAAAGAGGTGTGTGAACTTGCAAGTACGATGTCAAGGACTGTAATTTGCTCTGGCCCCCTTCCTGTTCGCAGGAGTGATGAGATAGTTAGTAGATTGTGTTCGCTTAACGGTTGGCTGTCTAAGTGGTGTCCGCTTAATAATATAGAATTCATAGACAATTGGAAAAGTTTTTGGGGCAAACCTGACCTGTTGAAAAGAGATGGTATTCATCCCTCCTGGGATGGTGCTGCTCTTCTCTCTAGTAATATGGCTCATAGTCTTAGAGCTCAAACATGACAATCTGGGGCTCAGGTCAGGAAGCAGACAGACTGGCTTAACCGACCATCTGCTAGCGGCCTCGCGTCACCAAGGTCAGATAAATCCCATCACATAGAGCCTCTTTCACCTAGCTATCATCATATAGAGACTGTGTCTGTTCCCCGAACTTGGAAATCCAAAAAACGTTTAAACCCATCTAAGGTTAAAAATTTAATTGATGTTCAACAAATAAAAAACAGCTATAATACAGATGAGCAAATGCTAAAGCTTGGGTTGATGAATATTCGATCGCTTACTTCAAAAGCACTCGTTGTTAATGATATGATTTCAGATAATAACCTAGATGTGCTGTGTTTGACAGAAACCTGGCTAAAACCAAACGATTACATTACTTTAAATGAATCAACCCCGCAAGATTACTGTTATAAACATGAGCCTCGTCTGAAACGCAAAGGGGGTGGTGTTGCTGTAATTTATAGTAATAGTTTCAAAACCACTAAGAAATCAAGTTTTAAATATAATTCTTTTGAAGCATTGGTGCTTAATGTAAAAATATATAGTGTAAACGATAAATCACGTTTGAGATTTGTGCTGGCTACTGTATACAGGCCACCAGGGCACCATACAGACTTTATCAAAGAATTTGCGGACTTTCTATCAGAATTAATATTGACTGCAGATAAAGTACCAATTGTTGGTGATTTTAATATACACATCGATAATGAAAAAGATGCATTGGGATTGGCATTTAAAGACATTGTAAATTCAATTGGAGTTACACAACACGTGTCAGGACCTACTCATCGTCGTAATCATACTCTAGATCTAATATTATCACACGGAATAGATGTTGATGCCGTTGAAATTCTGCAGCAGAGCGATGACATCTCAGATCATTACCTAGTCTTGTGTAATTTGCATTTAGCCAAGGCTGCAAAGCCGACTCCGTGTTTCAAATATGTGAGACCTATCACTTGTGCCACTAAAGATTGCTTTATTAATAATCTTCCTGATCAGTTTCATCATCTCAGCATCCCAGATAGCTTAGAAGAACTAGATATTACAACAGAAACGTTTAACTCTCTCTTTTCCAGCACTTTAGACACAGTTGCTCCGTTGCGCTTAAAGAAGATTAAAGAAAATAGTCCAACGCCGTGGTACAACGAGCACACTCAGGCCCTTAAGAGAGCAGCCAGAAAAATGGAGCGCAACTGGAAGAAAACAAAACTAGAGGTATTTCGCATTTCATGGAAGGAGAGCTCAATTACTTACAGAGAGGCTTTAAAAGCTTCAGAAGATCTGCTTATTTTTCAACCCTATTAGAAGAAAATAAACATAATCCTAAGTATTTATTTGAAACGGTGGCTAAACTAACGAAAAATAAAGCTTCAAGCCCAGAAGTTTCCAAGCAACACAGCAGTAATGATTTTATGAACTTCTTCACTTATAAGATTGATAATATCAGGGACAAAATTATAACTATGCAACCGTCTACTACAGTATCGCATCAGGCAGTGCATTGTAGTCTCCCTGAGGAAAAATTTGATTCATTCGTTGCTATAGGAGAGGAAGAATTTACTAAACTCATTAAATCATCTAAATCGACAACATGTATGTTAGACCCTATACCAACTAAGCTACTGAAAGAGATGCTTCCAGAGGTCAAAGATCCTCTTCTTAATATCATTAATTCATCTTTGTCTCTAGGATACGTACCAAAAAACTTTAAGCTGGCTATGATTAAACCGCTTGTTAAAAAAACGCAACTTGATCCTACAGAATTAGTCAATTACAGGACGATCTCGAATCTACCTTTTCTGTCAAAGATATTAGAAAAGGCAGTATCCTCACAACTGTGTTCCTTTCTTGAAAGAAATGATATCTGCGAGGATTTCCAGTCCGGATTTAGACCGTACCATAGTACCGAGACAGCTCTCGTTAGAGTCACAAATGATTTGCTCTTATCATCCGATCGTGGTTGTATCTCGCTATTAGTGTTACTCGATCTTAGTGCTGCATTTGACACCATTGACCACAACGTTCTTTTAAATAGATTAGAACATTATGTTGGCATTACGGGAAATGCACTAGCATGGTTTAAATCATACTTATCTGACCGTTATCAGTTTGTAGCAGTAAATGATGAGATGTCTCATCGATCACAAGTTCAGTATGGCGTACCACAAGGCTCAGTACTAGGACCGCTGCTGTTCACTCTGTACATGCTACCATTAGGAGATATCATTAGGAAACATGGAATTAGCTTTCACTGTTATGCTGACGATACTCAGCTGTTTATTTCTTCAAAACCTAACGAAATTGATCAATTCACAAAATTAACGGAATGCATAGCGGATATAAAAAATTGGATGACTCGTAATTTCCTACTTCTAAATTCTGAAAAAACAGAGTTTCTAATTATTGGACAAAAAACGTCCTCACGTAATAACCTAGAATACTGTCTAACACTCGATGGCTGCTCTGTTAAGTCTTCGTCGTCGGTTAGGAACCTGGGTGTGCTCTTTGATACCAATCTTTCATTTGAAAGTCACGTGTCTAGTATCTGTAAAACTGCATTTTTCCATCTTAAAAATATATCTAAATTACGCCATATGCTCTCATTGACAAATGCGGAACAATTAGTTCATGCGTTCATGACCTCAAGGCTAGATTATTGTAATGCTCTACTGGGTGGTTGCCCTGCACCCTTAATAAACAAACTACAGCTGGTTCAAAACGCAGCAGCTCGAGTTCTTACCAGAACCAGGAAGTATGACCATATTAGCCCAGTTCTGTCAAAACTGCATTGGCTCCCTATTAAACATCGCATAAATTTTAAAATATTGCTGATTACTTACAAAGCACTAAATGGTTTAGCTCCGCAGTACTTGAGCGAGCTCTTAACGCATTATAGTCCGTCACGTCTATTGCGATCTCAAAATTCCGGCCAGTTACTAATACCTAGAATATCAAAATCGACTGCTGGCGGTAGATCCTTTTCTTATTTAGCACCAAAACTCTGGAACAGTCTTCCTACCATTGTCCGGGAAGCAGACACACTCTGTCAGTTCAAAGCCAGATTAAAGACACATCTCTTTGACCTAGCATTCACATAATGCATTATAGACTTCTATAATTTAATGTTAGGCTGCATAGATTAGGTCAGCCAGAACCGGGAACACTTCCCATAAATCCTGATGTACTCGTTACATCATGAGAAGAATGGCATCTACGCTAATTTTAGTGTCTGTGTTTATCCCGAGGTTTTCCTGCAGCCTGCCGGATCCAGGCCGTATCCAGATCTGACGAAGGACCTTCGCCTGGACCGATGACAACGCAGTGCTGAAGTGCCAACTAGTCTCTCCCTATGTAGGATCCCTCTACCACTATACAGATAAGGCGTTGTCGGGAAAATTCGTTTCGCGTTCCTACCCCAAAGCAACAAAATAAAATAAAATTCTTTATCAAAATTTATAAGGAAAGACAAGTACTTTGTTTAGGCTTGGCTTGTTGGGAATTCCAAACCTGCGTATATTCAAACGCACATAACTATAGAACCCATTCTAAATGCGCATGTGAACGCCATCAGTGTTTCTCACAGGTTCGCGTTTAAAGTCTGTGTAGAGGGAATGGTGTCGTCTTAGCGGCCCCTAATTTAATAACAAATGATCGTTGCGACGGAAGCAAATCAATCAAAACTAACTTTAGATGGAAAATAACTTAACTCTGCTATAAAGCCAAAACTATCTCTGTTACCTTAAATTATACGCTTATCTCTGTAAAGCTGCTTTGAAACAATCTACATTGTTAAAAGCGCTATATAAATGAAGACTTGACTTGACAAATTCCTTAACTTCAATCTTATGATCTTATTTTTATCTCTTGTTCTTTTTCAGACAAAAACTTACATTTTGTAACGTTAAATGATGATCTACGTCTAACCCCACATTAACACCAGAAATTTCTGTTCAAAAGCTTAGCTTGTTTCTGTTTCTCTTCAAATACCCGAAGATATTGTTTTGCTATACAAATACTTTCAGTCATTTTATAATTTTTTCTCTGTGTTTACTAAAGAAGCAACAGGCTTTCTATTTATATCTGTGTGTGTGTGTGTGTGTGTGTCAAGAGGAGGGTATAGATTCTAAAGGAAGGAGCTGCTTCACCCTCCCTTCTCACCCAAGGAACTCGAAGGAAAGAAAAAGAAAAGTTAAAAACAAAGTTAACCCTTATATTTTCAGTTGTCTTTTCTTTTTTTTATTTAGTTTAACTCCGATCATTTTCTTTTCTTTCAGATTCATTTCTTTGGTTTTTCTTTTTTCTTTAAGTTTAACTCAGATCAGTCTCCTCCTCAAATATTGAACAGCTTCATTGTCAGAATGCACACAATTCTAGCTCCTATAATTCATTGATAACCTTCTTCTAAGGGTTCAATCCTCTGCGTGTTCAAATGTTTTAGGGTTCTTCTATACTGCATTACCTCAGAGAGCAGACCCACCACTTTTAACCGTTATAAATCACCGCTTATCACACTATCCTCGTTTCCTTCTGAAACAATTCTTCGGTGTGTTGGACATATTTTAGAGTTTACTCTGCCCTTTTTGCAGTCTCGGCATATTCCAACCACCTCCCAGTCATGATCAAGCTAATTGCTTAATTGCCTTACAGCTAATTCTCCGAATATTTGACTAAATGGTCTCCTTTCTAAAAAAAGATCCACTTTTACCCCAGCATCATCCAAATATTTTTAAAGATCTACTCCTCCTCATAGAAACTTAAATAAGCCGAAATAAATTGAATTACTTAATTTCATTCATTCTTTCTTTTTTTTTTTTTTTACTATGTCTGACACATATATTAATTGGCAACACAACTGGTACTTTAAATAACACAGCTCTTTTAAGAAGTTTCAGTCAATGTCTCTAATCATCAGGCAGACTTACAATTATTTTAGAAAGAAAAAGTCTTACCTGAAATGATTGAGACAATTGTCTGAAGATGCATCCTGTTCGTGACGCCAAATTGTACATTTGAAAATTATGCTTTCCCCGTTATTGTTGAATCATGGAAGCTACACATGATATTTTGCCAAGAGAAGAGATCTCTATTTATTATTTTATACATGTATCAGACATAGGAGAGAAACAAGCATAGAAGAATAAGGCTACATTGCAGGTGGTCTTCATTCCAGATTTCTCTGTTCAGCACACATGTATTATATTAAAATACATTATGAAATTATTATGAAAATGAATAAAGAAAAATGATACTAAAAAATAACATTAAACAGTACATTTTTAGTCTTCAATAGGCCTGCAGGATAACAGACCATGCCACATTAGATGGCACTTTGGGCACGTAGCCTGGTCTAGGGTGGAGAATGGCCTTTACCCTCCCAGGAGCGAACGTGAGGCAAGAGGGAGCAACAGATAGAGCCTGCAGGTCCCTAACTCTTTTGAGTGATGTAGTAGGAGGCCACTTTAAAAGCAAGAAACTTCTCTGACACCTCGTCAATGGGTTCAAAGGGTGCCAGAGATAACCCCTCAAGAACCACTGCCAGGTCCCAAACAGGCCTCATCCTGGATGTGTGAGAGAAATCCAAAGCGGACAGTGCATGTTCTCGTGAAAGGCGAACAAATCCACTTCTGCTTGGCCGAACTTCCTCCAGATTAATTCCACCATCTCAGGGTGAAACCTCTATTCTCTGGGCCTCCGACACTGCCTCGACAGGATGTCTGCTCCAAAATTTTTGTTCCTAGGAATATACATTGCTCTGAGTGAGAGCAACTTGCCCTGGGACCACAGGAGAACCTGATGCACCAGTCTGCACAGAGGGCATGAGAGGGCGTGACCTCAGGCCAACCGAGCTGATTCATGTAGGAGACCACAGATGTATTGTCGGTTCGAACTAGAACATGATGGCCCCTGAAGTCCAGGAGGAAGTGCCTCAGGGTTAGAAATAAAGCCATCATATCCAGGCAATTGATGAGCCATGAAAGAGGATGCCCTCTCCACAGACCTCTGGTGAATGCTCCCAAGCCCGTGAGGGTTGCGTCCGTAGTCACGATTCTCCACTGACATGACGCTCCCAACACAGGGCCCTGGGACAGGAACCATGGTTTCATCCACATAGGTATAAATCGAAGGCATCTGCATGTCGCTTTGATCATGCGGAATGGCTTTCCCCTCGGGGAAAACCCCCTGGTCCTGAGCCATCACTGCAGGGGTCTCATGTACAGCAGGCCAAAAGGTATTGCATTGGACGCTGCTGCCAGAGGCCTCAGCACTCCTTGAAAGTGCTAGACAGTGATGGCTTGGCCTAGCGTGATGTTGGTGACTATAGTCAAGGTAGTCTCTATATGAGCAGGAGACAGCTGTGCCCTCATCGTAGTTGAGTTCCACACTACCACCAGGAACATAGTTATCTGCAGGGGGGACAGTGAACTCTTCTTGACATTGAGTCTCAACCGCAAGCACCTTATATAGTGAAGAATGACATCTCGATGCCTAACCTCCATCTCTTCCGACTGGGCTAGGATGAGCCAGTCATCAATATAATTGAGTATTCGGATGCCCTGAAGCCTCAGTGGAGCTAGAGCAGCATCAATACACTTTGTGAAGGTGCAAGGGGATAATGCTAGGCCGAACGGAAGAACTCGGTATTGGTATGATTTTCCCCCAAAAGCGAACCTCAGGAACTTCCTGTGTTGAGGAAGGATGGAAATATGGAAAACTTGTCCTTGAGATCAATTGTGACAGTCCAGTCCTCAGACCTGCTTTGACTCACAATGATAGGGATAGTTAACATCTTGAACCTGAATCTCTGCAAAGGATGATTCAATACCGTAAGACAGGGATGGGCAACTTCGGTCCTCGAGGGCCACTGTCCTACAGAGTTTAGCTCCAACCCTGAAAAAATCACCTGCCTGTAATTTTCTAGTAATCCTGAGGACCTTGATTAGCTTGTTCAGGTGTGTTTGATTAGGGTTGAAGCTAAACTCTGTAGGACAGTGGCCCTCCAGGACCGAAGTTGCCCATCCCTGGCCTAAGATCTATAATGGGATGCAGCCCTCCATTCTTCTAGGGAAGTATGAAGTACCGGCTGTAGAACCCGGCCTCCATCTCCTGAGGGGGAACACACTCTATGGCCTCCTTCGTTAAGAGGGATTGAACTTCTAGCTCCATCACGACCCTGTTCGGGGTTGACAATGGTGTAAACCAATCCGCTGAACCTCGGAGGACTATACTTGAAATTAATTCTGAAACCTTTTTCCCCGCCATATCTGCCTTGCCCATCAGCGCAGATGTTGTGCGACAGAGTTTGGTGGGCAGCATCGGAGTCTTGTGGGATGGCGCAGCGTCAGGTGAGAGATATGATGCAAGTGTCTCTTAAACCTACGGCATCACCCCATAGTAGGGCTGAACGATTAATTGCATTTGCGATAATATCGCTATGATAAAACAAGATTTTTTTTTTAAATGCAAAGGCTGCGATAACAGTCTGGTCACGTGACATGCGAGAGTAAAGCAGTCTGCAGAGGAAGCATCAACTTGGCACGATACGCATATAGACCTGGCCTACAGGAAAGAACAGTTTATGTTTAATCCACCTGATATTGAGTTGGTCAAATACAATAGGGGTGGGAAAAAAGATTATCTCTCCAATGATTCTGGATCGATTCTGAGCTTTTAACCCGGTGCACGATGGCGCAACGTGTTTTAGAAAAAGGCTATTTTGCTTGCTTCCATTTCCTTACACACACACACACACACACACACACACACACACACACACACACACACACATACACACACACCACTCGAACCATAAAATAGTCTTTCATAAAGTTTGGTAAGGTTGAAACGAATTACAAGGACATTAGACATAGAATATGCGCTGTGAGAAATGCGCGCTTTGCTTTGTTACATTTGCAGTGTCCGGTCTCGCCCGCTGGTATTTTCCTTACAACTGCTCTATGAAAGCACCATTTATGCCATTTGGAATGCAGTGGGCTTGTATATTAAAAATAGGAAATTCACTGAAAGAAGGCTGCTTTCAATTTAAAATTCTCACGTGCGCTTTGTGAAGAGCCCTCACACATGCAGCTGTACTTGTACTAGCGTCTCAAAATGCTTTTATGATGCAAAATTAATGTAAACAGTCAGTTATGTCTTAAAGGATTAAACAGACAGGACAAACCACATCTTATATTTCAAAAGAGATCTGTGCATTTGTGTGAATGCAGATAATTAGATATCCCGCTGTCTATGATATCATCAGCAGTAATCTAACAACAGTAAAGATGAGAAAGAGAAAAATCACTCACAGCTCTTGAATGGAAAACATTCAGATATACTCTTAAATACTGAAAGCACACTTTGTTTATTTCTTGTAATATTTTTTTTTGTTCCTCTTTATTATTTACTAGCTTTTGTTTTGAAGCAATATTATTATACTTACTATATAAAAAAAGATTTTAAGTTGTAATAATAAGATTAATAAATAAGTAAAATAAGTAGATCAAGAATCGTTTTGGAATCGGATCATGACTCCCAGAATCAGAATTGGATTAGATCATGAGGTGCCTAGATTCCCACAACTACACAATGATTTATTGATTATCTTTGTTGAATAATACAGAAGATAAAGTTAAAAGAAGTTAAAAAAATTATCTCATATTAAATCACAATATTGGTTAAAAAAAAAATCGCAATTAGATACATTTTCTAAATTTGTTCAGCCCTACCCCATAGCCGTTCTCCTTTGAGCCCAGAATAATTAATTAGCAAATTACAGACCCATTTCAAATCTTCCATTTATGTCTAAATTACTGGAAAAGGTGGTGTCCGCTCAATTAGGCTCTTTTTTTGCTAAATAATAACATAAATTAAAAATTTCAGTCTGGATTTTGGCCACATCACTACACAGACACTGCAAGTTTTCGTTGATCTTACACTGTAAAAAAAATTCTCTGTAAAATAACGGTAAAATACTGGAAGCAGAGTCGCCAGCAATTTACTGTAATTTTACAGTATTCATACTGTGAAAATATTTTATGGTTTATTACCGTAAACATGAATCTTTTTTAAATTTATTACATTTAAAATAAATCTTAAAAAAGATAAATTAAAAAAGTAATGAATCTTTAATCCAATTAACAGAAGAACATTATTGTTCTGTGGGCTACACACATCGACTTAAAATACATTATATTGAATGATATATAAAACAAGCAAACACGTTCCCACGAGTTTATATGTTGTGGCCACGACAAAAATAAGTGAACCGAACATGTCCCCTCCTGGTCACCTTAGGATATAAATCAAAATAAAGTTTTATTTAAAAGAGCATTCAACATTCAACAAGGATTCTAATCCAAAAATAGATGACACAGGTAAAAAAAAAAAAAAAAACAACAGCAAAAAACAAAACAAAAAATAAAACAGAGAAAGACAGATTTTGGCTAACAAATAAAAACAAGTGTTATAACAGTTACAAACCTTGCATACCCTTACAAACATGACAACCTGAGACCAAACATATTAAACGTTTAAAAAATAAAATAAAAATTGCAATACTAAGAACATGTTACATGCAACAAATGTAACATTTTAGTGAAAAAACAAAACAAAACTTTTGTTCATTATTTTTTCCCACTTTTTAAAAACTTTCTAGTGAGAAGGCATGTGTACCTTCTACAGTCCTAGGTAAATGAAAATTGAATAATTTTACACCCAATCAACCATCTGGCTGCATGTTGTCTCCTGATGTATTCTAGGGTACCACTGTTAAACAGCAGCAAACAAAATATTTTATCAAAATAACTCTAGAAATGTCAGTGTATAGTAACACCCAGGTAACAAGGAGATTAATAATTGTGTTGACTAACAAAACACTTCCTGCATGTCTCAAGTCAACTCAATTTTTCCATAACACTAGCAAAGTTTTTTTTACACGTTTCTACTGTTCAGATTCAGTGCAGAATTGTCCATGTTTACATTACAGCTCAACATTATTCCTAAGATGTTACCTTTTGTATAGATGGTAATGAAACTGAATAACAAACAGATTATTAGCTGAACAGATATTCAGCTACAATGCGAATTAACTGTGGTTGATCTAATTGATTTCATTTAGGTTTTTAGATTTTCATTCTTTTAAATAGGGATGAGCGAGTACAGCATTATCTGTATCTGTATCTGTATCTGTATCTGTATCTGTTAACCATATGAATTATCTGTATCTGTATCTGTACTCGGACTGGGCTGGGCCTAACCCGGAAGTGGGCGGGATTTAACCCGGAAGTGGGTCAGGTTGTTTTGAAATGGGCGGGGCTTTAACCAGTATGTTATTTTAAGCATGCAATTGATATGGGTTGATCAGAAATTGTTATAATTATTGCTGATTAGAAAACTATTTACATGACAGCATCAGCATTGAGCTTCAGATCAATGGTTTTGATCACGATAACAAACGAACTACAGAACAAGTTTTGCAACAATGAATACAACACATGCAGTTGCAATTATGAAGTAAAATGTAATGAACAAGAGTTTTCATCTCAACTAGGGCTGGGTGATATGGACCAAAAGTCATATCCCGATATATTTAGGCTGAATTTCGATATACGATTTATCCCGATATTTTTTATTTTTCATGTTTTATTTTTTTTCAAAATTTGTTAACACACACACAAGTACTGTCCCCCTTTACTTAACATAAATTGTAAGAATATGACTAATAGTAAAGACTAGTACTAATAAACATTAGGCCTATGCTAAAGGTATTAAATAGCAGTCCTAGTTTTTGTTAATACAATGTTGGTATGAGCCACCACAGTCATTTAAAAATATAAAAAAAATAACACAAAGAAAAATAGTGGCATTTTGGGGTTAATATGGAAACGACAGTTACCATGGTGAATACACAATATTAACAAGAACTGTTAATGAAACATGGAAACTGCTCCTGGTGAATAGAATGCATTACTTTTATTTCGTGTAATTTACAACGTAACGGCGTTGCATGCTCGTAGTTTCTTTTGCACTTTATATACAGTGAGGCGATACACAGCGCGCGCGCCGCCGCATTTGCGCGTGCAATTGAGTGTGTGCTACGACTACAGTATAACGGCTGACAGGACAAGAAAGTCCGTTTTTCTGAGGTGAAAGACTTTATTTCATGTTATAACATAACATACTCTAAACACGCACGCAAAGTGGAAAAGGAGGGGCGGGGAGCATTGCAGAGAGCTCCGGGTCAGCTTATTGGAGCAAGGATCACAGCGCAAATTTGAACTATATCGATGCGATATGGTCTAATAAATATATATATATCGCCCAGCCCTAATCTCAACATAACTTTTTTTTATTTTTTTTTTATCCGAGCACAGATATTGACTCGTATTACTCGTATAATACTCGTACTCGACAAAAGTGCTTTATCCGTACCGGATAGGCTACTCGTTTCAGCCGAGTATCCGGCTCAACTCTACTTTTAAACTCCTGAAACATTTTTGAAAAGTTGTATGCTTTTGTTCTTTTTTAGCATACTTTTACTTTTTTTTTTTTTTTTTTTTTTTTATAACTTTTTATGTCTTAAAAAGGTATTTACAACGGGCAACAGATTAACTTGCAGTTAGCAACAACCATTACCAGTCTTCAAAGTTTATAGATAAAACTGTCGCGGGTGGAACTAATAGTGAAGCGAGGATTCAAGTGTAGGAATGAAGGGTCTTTAATTAATAATAAAAATGAAACAAAATACAAACAAAAACTCCCCGTGGGGGAAAACAGGACAGGCATCAAGATACAACAGAACTATGACAGGAAACAGGAACACGAGGATACATGAACACGAGGATACATAGATGTGACAAACCAGCACAGGACTGCAAACACAGGGGCTGCGTTCGAAACCGCATAGGCCTACTTCCCTACTATTTAGTATGGGAAAAAGAGTAGGCGAGCGAAAAAGTATGTACGAATCCAAAAGAGTAGGCGAGAATTACCTGGGCGACGTACTAATTATCGCGAGATTCGGACTTAAGTGCGTTCGAATATGCCTACTTTCCTACTATATAGTAGGCGAAAACAGTACGTGAAGGAAGCAGTAGGCCTACGTTCGAAACATCAGTATTCATAAAAGAGTAGGCGAGAAGTTCCCGGATGGCTTACTGATTCTGGACAGATTTTTGAGTGCTCAACCGATGGATACTCTTCTATCCCAGGAGGCCACGCGAGAGGATACGTCATGAAAAAGAAGAAGAAGGATAGGTCATACTCGAACGTGACGGAAAGGATGACGGACGAGACTGTTTTCAAATGTGAGTTTTACAAATCAAATGATCGCATGTGTTGAACTACTGTACAGTAAACTGTTGAATTGTTGAAGGTGTAAAGACGCTATATATTTGTGATTTTGCTGTAATTCACATTTTATTATGGGATAGGATGAGCAGCTTACATATAGCTAACAGAGAAGCTCCAGTAAGGACACATACGTCTCCAAAGTGGATTTGCATACATTTTAAACCGTATACATCTTAAATACAATTACTAAATGTCTATTTAATATCTGGCAAGAAACTCTTCTATAAGAATTGCAGATTACTACGTCTAATATGAAATAGGCATCTGAGTGATGTGTGCTATTATGTAGAACCAATCTATAAAGTAACTAAACATAAGTTATCTATTTTATTTGTCCATTAGTACTGTTGATAAATTAAGGAACATTTATGTAGGATAAAAAGTTAAAACAACCTCAACATGTAAATGTAGTGTTGAGCTCATAAATCACAGAGGGATGTGAGTCTGGTCTGGATGTTACAGGGACAGATGAACAGATGTGTGTTTATCCCGTGGAGAGTGGCTCATGAAGCTGAATGCTGCCATCAAAGGCTTTGTGACATTACAGAAATGAATAACAACAACTATTTAAATATTAAGTTGTAGTTTATTTTAATTATTGTAATTTCAAACTGAGCTACTACAGCACTTTTCTGATTCTTGATTTCTGTGCATTTGCAAGGAAAGATGATGGCGGCATTTGTGGAAAAAAAGCATTTTTGTCTTCTAAAAATAATGACTGCTTTTGTGTTATGTTTGTGCATTTTTGCAGCATCTGAAATGTCAGCAGACTGGTGTGAGTACTGAGGATGAGGAGCCCAGAGCTGAATCCTGGAGATGGTGCCATGGATGAGACCCTCCATCACTCCACCTGCCCTTATGAGACCCTCCACCTGCCCTCATGAGACCCTCCATCACTCCACCTGCCCTTATTGCCTCAGATTGAGAAGCACAACACATCACGCAACAACCTCAGGCACGAAGGCACGGCTCACCTCTGGCGCTCAGCTGATTCATCAGAATAAAGCCGCAGAATAGGAACCGCTGTGTTGAGACGGCAGAATGATGTGGGGTTCAGCACCTGTAGTCTACATACATGATTGTAGTTTGAATAAAGCTTTGTTTCATGTGTTGACTTGTATATGCATTTGTTTATTATGTGATGGTGACTTTGATTCATTCTTTAACTAATTTATTAATATTTCTCATTGTTGTCAGTAAATAAAATACAATTAATTCATGCTTTATTTATTGTTTGAATGAAAATGTAGGTATGTTCGCTATATACACATCTAGAGTGTATTCATGCATAGCTATTTCAAATGACATACATTACATTTTGTTTGTTTTATTGAATTATATCATTTTCAGTAAAAAGTAATATAATTAATTGGTCAGCATTTATCGTTGTTATTATTGTATGTTTTGGGGTGGGATAGCAATGCAATTCGTTCTGGGGTAATATTAATTTTTAATAATGATACTTAAATTTTTCGAGTATAAAATCAACAGTTTTCTCCAATCTTCGCACAGCAGCCCTTTGTGCAGACATTACAAACGCTGAGGAAAACCGTTCTAGGTAGGGCTGTCGAGTTACTGATGTTATGAGGTATATGTGTATATCTATCTATCTATCTATCTATCTTTATATATATCTATATATATATATATATATATATATATATATATATATATATATATATCTCAATCATGGGTTTGCAAACATGAGATTTTATACACAGGAAAAAACCTATAAGGTTGAATATCTAAATATATATTTTCTTAAATAATTAATTATATAATACATTTAAAAAATGCATTTTCTGTTATTTATAGGCCTGAGAGATGAAACGAGAGTTAAATTTAACAAGAAAAAGAGGAAAACATAAAGCAGTAAGCCACTTTTGCTTATGGATGAAAATATTTGGATATAAAATAAAGAAATTAACAACATATTCAAGAGATGACAATTTTGGGATTTCGTATTAAAAATAAATATCGTTAAGGATAAAACGGTGGGTCACATTAGTAGGGTATAAGAACTTAAATCAACCCTAAATGTACTCACAAAATAAATGGGCAGCAGTTTCTTCAAAAAGTCCACAAAAGGAGCAAGTTTAATCAATATCATGATATTTACAGACAGATTAATTAAACGTGTCGTTCAAATCTTTTAAGTTGTTGCGCTTGTGATAACGCGTCGTAGGTCACATGATAACGTCAACATGGCAGATGTCCGGTTCTCATTCATACTCAACGAGATTTGGCTATAAAGTACCTACTCTTTTAGCGCTCGTTAAGTAAGTACTTATTGAAATTAAGTACCTACTCATTGAGTATGCGGTTTCGAACGCAGCCAGGGAGAATAAATAGGGAAGCAAACAAAAGAGGGTAATGAGGGAAAGCAGGTGGGGCAAATTAATCAATAACAAGATGGGAGGGGCTAGACAATCGACAGGAGAGCACATGGCACAAGGAAACACACGACAAGCAACGTGCTTACAACAAACAGGACTTTAACACAAGCACATGACAAACCAGGAGTGTCAGAGCTCTGTCACCAAACCAATATATAAACTAGACAGAAGTGACAGAACCCTGACAAAAACAAGCTAAAAAAACAGGATGACTGTAAAATGTGTGTAAATATATAATTTAGAATTTTTCTCATTTCAGCGTTGAATAGACACACAAAACCGATAAAACCTGGTGACAGTAAAATGCGTGTATAAGTTATGTTTTAATGATTCACATTCCAGCGCTGAAGAAACATTTTAAAACAACACACTCACTGGCTCGACAGCTTGCTGAGCATCGATTTCAAGAAGGGAGAAGGGAACGAGACAATGCGTTGATACGACACATTGGGGAACGCCCCCCAGCGTAGCGCCTCTGAAGCATAAATGAAACTAGGCCAGTCGTGATTGGTGTTGCGTCATGACGTAATGTGTGACGGCATACACGGAAGATTACAAAGGGACGCCGGCACACACAAGCGTCAGCTTCTGTGATGAAGCAAGTCGCTCCCAGGCAGGGGGAGACGTGGCGGAGGGATGCAGTGTCTCGTTCCTCAGGGAACAAGGGTTACAGTCGTAACCCGAGACGTCCCCTTTCGAGGGAACTTGAACTGCATTGATACGACACATTGGGGAACGAGTACCCACGAGCCCTGCCTGTCCCAGTGTGAAGCTGCTCACAGGCACACTTAGGATTAAAGCACTAGAGTGCCAGGCATAGAAGGGATGTCCAGACTGCTGCATCACACACTTCTTGGATTGGGGCCCCTGAAAGGAGGGGTCTAGAGGACGCCATGCCTCTGGTTGAATGAGCCCTCACGGCCAAAGGTGAAGGCAAACTGTGCACCTGATAGGCCATAGATATCGCCTGAACAATCCAATTGCTGATGGTTTGTTTGGACGCAGGAAGCCCCTTCTTGGGTGACCCGAAAACACACCAGCAACTGGTCTGACTTCCGCCTTCTCAATATACATTTTTAAGCTCTGACAGGGCAGAGCAAATTAAGTCTCTCCTCATCCGCCGTCACATGTGCTGGAGGATGAAAAGCCTGCAGAACCGTAGGCCATGCCACATTTGATGGTACTTTAGGCAGATAGCCCGGCCTGGGATGCAAGATAGCCCTAACGTTGCCTGGAGCGAACTCTAGGCACCCATGAGATAACGAGAGCGCCTGAAGATATCCTACTCTCCTCAGAGAAGTAATGGCTAGCAAAAAGGCTACCTTGAGGGAAAGGTTCTTGGCCTCAGCCGACTCCATAGGTTCGAAGGGGGCCTCAACCAGCCCTTCGAGAACCACTGCCAGGTCCCAGGTGGGAACTCTGGTACGAGCCGCAGGTCTCATTCTCCAAGCCCCACGGAGGAAACGTACGACCAACTGATGTCTCCCCAGAGGCCCATTACCCAGCGGAGTGTGAAAAGCCGCAATGGAAGCCACATACACCTTGAGTGTGGACGGGGTAAGACCAGCCGAGAAGCGATCTTGGAGGAACTCCAGCACTGAAGCCACCGGCAGTTAACTGTGTCCACCTCACGCTCTCTACACCATACGGTGAAAATATTCCATTTTAGGCCGTACAATTTCCTTATGGATGGATCTCTAGAGCTAAGTATGGTCTCGAATACTCTTGCTGACTGGCCGGCCTCTTGGTACTGTGCCCCCTCAGGGGCCAGACCCACAGTATCCATAGCTCTGGCTGAGGGTGAAATATTGAGCCCTCTGCCTGCGTCAGGAGGTCCTTCCTGATGGGAATCTCCCATGGAGGGCCTTCTAGGAGTGATATTATGTTAGAGAACCACACTTGGGCCTGCCACAACGGGGCTAACTAATAGTAGACTGACCCTGTCGCGACGGGCCCTCTCTAAAACTCCCGGGAGCAGAGCGATCGGGGGAAAAGCGTACAGACGCGGCCTCGACCACGTCTGCACCATGGCATCCAACCCCAGCGGGGCTGGATGCGTGAGGGAGAACAACAGTGGGAAGAGTGTCGTCTCTCGAGACACAAATAGATCCACTTCCACTGGGCCGAACCTCTGACATATTGATTCCACCACCTGACTGGGCCATAATAAGCCAGTTGTCGATATAATTTAGGACCCTGCTAGAGCTGCATCCATGCATTTGGTAAATGTGCGAGGGGAGAGAGCTAGGCCAAACGGAAGAACCCGATATTGGAACGCTTCTCCCCCGAAAGCGAACCTCAGGAACGTCCTGTGAGATGGAAGGATGGAAATGTGGAAATATGCGTGCTTCAGATCTATCGTGACAAACCAATCCTCAGATTAAATTTGATTCACTATGATGGGAATCGTGAGCATCTTGAACCTGAACCTCCTCAGAAACCGATTTAAGTGCCTCAGATCTAATATTGGACACAACCCCCCATCTTTCTTGGGAACTATGAAGTAGCGGCTGTAAAACCCGGACTCCCTGTCTAGTGGAGCAACACATTCTATGGCCTCCTTTACCAACAGGGAGTTTACTTCTTGTTCCAATACCTGACCCTGCTCTGGGTCAACTGCAGTCCAAACCACCCCGTTGAATTTCGGTGGGCGGAAACCAAAATGCAGTCTGTACCCTTTTTGAATGGTGCGCAGGACCCACAGAGAAATATTCGTTAGATTTTTCCAAGCATCGAAATATTTTACCACGGGAACCAGCCTCTCGAGGCTGATTTTGGGTATCGTTCGAATTCGTTCTTGACCCCCTGAAGCGGATCTCCAGCAGGGTTTAATCGAAAATGTTTCTCGGTGTGCAAACGCGAACGCTGCCTGGCCGCAAGCCTGTGGGGTAGACAATGCAGTGTTCATTCGCTGGAAACCGATGCATCCAGTTGCTCACTTGACGGCAGGAAGCCGACATCGATTTCCTGCGACCATTCGATTTACATTCCTGCGACTCATTATGTAAATCGGGAAAGAACGGCAAACCCTGATGATGAGGTTGTTCTCTACACTGCTGGAAGTGCTCATCTAATTTACTTTTTGTCTGTGCTTCCTGCCTTTCACGTGGCCAGCTGATGTTTAACTGGTCCACAGCGCGAGAAACAACCTCCACCAGCTCCTCATATGTGGGGACATGGAGTGGTGTGTCATCTCCATAATCCCCGCTCTCGATGCTGAGCACATCCGCTTCCTCGGAATTAGACAGCTCAAGCGTCAGGTTCTCCACTTGTGGGGAAGAAGCATCTGGGCGGGCTTCTGCGTGAGGCGGGAGAACATCGGAACTGGCAGAGGAATCCTGAAAGAGTGCCTCGGCAGTCTCAAGATTCCTTGTCAGATCCATTTGCGAGCCCCATGGCCATGATGAACGCGCCGCCTCAACGGACGCAGGACCCGCACCACGGGGTTAGCGAGCCTGGCCATCCTCATTAACCCTATAAGGGCTAATCTTGTTAAACTTTCTTTAGCCCGTTGAGGTTAGCAGAGGAGTCTCTCCCGATTCACATGTCCACAAGGCACGCACGGAGATGCAGTCATAACAAAGCCGCGATTTATTGATTACAATCTCCGGTTTAATTTCAAGCAAAAATATTAAATTAAACTTTACAAACAAAACAAATATCGCTGTGAGCATCAATACCATAGCATGCGATTGAAGAAAACTGTTGCTCTCCACACTCTAACCTGTCTACCAAACAATTGTAATCCACATTTAAGACCTGCACATTCGCGCCGTAATGACGTGTCAAGGAGGAGGAGCAAGTCCATTCACGTGAACAGGTTAGTCCAAGAATTAAACATAAAAGCAAAATATAAAATAAGTGAATTAAACAATTTTGAATTAAACAAATAATCTCAATTTTAGTAGTGCACAAAAATTCTAAATATGGCTCCTACATCCTGGCCCCTAATTGTTAATGCCAAAAGCAGAACAATTACTAAGCATAATAATTTGAACGGAGCCAAAACACACATATCTAATACAAGTCTTGCTATATTTTCGATATACCAAACCAAATGTCAATTCATATTGCATTTATCAAAACAATTATATTGCATTCCATTTATCAATGTCAATACATTGTCATATTTAACTTCCTTCTCTCTTTTTTATATCATCCCTACGAAACCCCCCACAGTCTATGCCATACATGCATTTAATGCACAAGCCATACGGAAGGAGATGAAGAGTCCAAGGGGTGTAAATGTGGTGCGAAATATGAGAAGTCCATGTATGTGCAGAATTTTGAGTGTATATGTAGTGCGAAATTGAAAAGTCCATGTATGTAAAGATATGAACTGATGTGTGTGAGCACGCAAAGGTATGTACAGGTTTGTCAGGATATGTGAAAGCGTGCATATTGAACAGACTATAGAATGCTGACATTGCATTGTCAGACTCTTAAGCTGATTCTTCAGCTTCCAGAAGCAAGCAGAGTTTGGTGATGGGTCTTTGTAGAACAGCAGTTCTAGTCTTCAGTATGACACTGCGGACAAGACCTTTGGGCCCTGGCAGGGTCTTCATCACACGACCCAAGGTCCACGAGTTCCTTGGTGCTGTATGGTCTATACTATGACTACTATGTCATTTACCTTGAAGTTTCTCTTGGTATTGACCCATTTTTGCCGTTGCTGCATCAATGAAAGATAATCAGTGGTCCATCGTTGCCAGAAAAGGTCTGCAAGGTATTGAACCTGTTTCCATCGCTTTCTAGCATACAAGTCATCCTTATTGAAGAGTCCAGGTGGCAAGAGAGGTTTGGATTTCAACTGCAGAAGGTGATTTGGTGTTAGGGGTTCAAGATCATTTGTATCACCTGATACAGTTGTAATGGGCCGATCATTAAGAATGCATTCAACTTCGCAGAAAGCTGTTTGTAACATATCATCATCCAATGTCTGTTGTTTTAAGACAGAAAGCAGTATTTTTTTTACTAGCTTGATTAATCTCTCCCATACTCCTCCAAAGTGGGGTGCAAATGGTGGATTGAATGTCCACCTGACATGATCACTCAGCAAAGCATCTTGAATTTTGCGAAGGTCAATCTGGTTCAAGGTGGCCTCTAATTCCTTCTGTGCACACACAAAATTGGTGCCACGATCAGACCTGATGGTCAGTATTGGTCCTCTCCGACATAAAAACCGCCGAATAGCATTGATACAAGAGTTTGTGTCAAGTGTTCTGGCTACTTCAAGATGAATGGCTCGGCTCGCCATGCAGGTAAATATCACTCCCCATCTCTTCACATGAGAGCGACCTCTTTTGACTTCTATAGGTCCAAAGTAGTCAATACCTACATGTGAGAAAGGTGGTAGATCAGGACCGACACGTTCCTCTGGTAGGTCAGCCATTTTCTGTTCTCCAGTTTTAGCCTGCATTCGTCTGCAAAAGACACAAGCTTTTATTATCTTTCTCGCAGAGGAATTGGCAGATGGTAGCCAGTATCTCTGACCCAATCTTGAGAGCATGTGATTTCTTCCTGAGTGTCCAACCTTTTGATGCATATCACGCAGGATCAGTCTGGATATGTGCGAGTCTTTGGGTAGGATAATTGGGTTCTTTAGACTCACTGGCATGGCTGCTTTGCTTAGCCTTCCTCCAATCCTCAAAATGCCCTCATCAATGATTGGATCCAGTTTGTATATGGAGCTATTTGATTTGATGGGTTTGTCTTCTCTTAACCCTTGTGTGGTGTTCATATTTTTGTTACTCAGCCAGTACACACACACACACACTCATGCAGACACATACACACACCCACAACACACACACCCACAACACACACACAGACACACACACACAAAACACACACCCACACACACACACACACACACACACACATACACATGCACATACACACACACACACTCACTTGGATATGTGGTGTACGGTCACTCTCCATAGGCATAATGGTTTTTCTAATGTACAAACTGTATAATATATCCCCTTACACTAACCCTACCACTAAACCTACCAATCACAGAAAACTTTTGGCATTTTTTGAATTTCAAAAAATACCATTTAGTATGTTTTAGTATGAGGACACAGATGTCGTCATAAACCATGTTTACGTTGTAATACCCATGTCATTATACACATTTGTGTCCTCATAAACCATATAAAAGAACATACACACACTAACAGCAGGCCCTGACTGGAGGAGGACAGAGTAAAGGTACACAGGACCTACAATTTCCACACTTTTATTAGCCCCGGGTCCAGTGGACCCGAACATCCTGTGTGTAATATAAATGTGTAGGGGGGGGTGTACAGTGTATTTTCATTAAAAATGTGTTCTGATATATATTCCTCACAGAAAATGAGCCAAGGCCAATGAGTCTCAGTTTGAAAAAATAATTAATTGTATCATTTTTCTTTTGATAAAAAATGAAAACGGGTCCAACAGACCCAAACACCATACAAGGGTTAAGAGTGTAATCTCAGAGTCAAAGTAGCACTGTTGTTCATAGCTAATGATGGACATCTCAGCTTCGTCCAGATCTTCTGGAGTTAATCCTTGTTGCTCAATTTTCCACTTGGAATCTATAATAAGACCTTTGTCTTTCTGATTTTGAAGCATCAAGAGTCTTTTGAGCCTTAGCCACCATGCAATAGCTCTTAATAGTTTCCTCCATGAAGAATAATATTCAATTATTCTGGTAGTTGCATTGTTCTGCAGGTTCAAGCAATTCACAGAGATCTCCCTCTTTACCTCTGTATCGTTTGGTGAGATGTAACAGAGATCTTCTGGTCCCTCAGGCCATTCAGACTTCTCCTTTGACAGGAAGTGAGGACCGTTTAGCCATCTGGTGGAATTTAGGAGGGATTCTATCTGTAGACCACGTGAGCTGTCATCTGCCGGGTTGTCTCCAGAACATACATGCCTCCACTGATGTACTTGCGAGAGGTTATGTATCACTGCAATTCTGTTGGCAACATAAGTATGAAATCGTTTTGTTTGGTTGTGGATGTACTTCAGTACTACTGTACTGTCTGTCCAGAAAGTAGAATCATCCAGTTCCATGTGAAGTTCCTTTTGCAACATTCTGTCCACCTTCACAGCCAGAGTCGCGGCCGCAAGCTCAAGTCTAGGAACGGTCATCCGTTTCAGTGGGACTACTCTGGCTTTTCCCAGTACAAAGGTAATGTGAACATTTTTGATACTGTTTGTAAGTTTGAGGTAACTTACTGTCCCATATCCTAGCTCACTCGCATCACAAAAGTGGTGTAATTTGGCTGTCTTAACAACACCAAAATTTTCAGGCTTCATGCACCTCTCCACTTCAAATCTGCTCAGCTGGTCTAACTCTGTAAGCCATCTTTGCCACGGTCTCATCATTTCATCTGAGATTATTTCATCCCACCCATATTTCTCATGGCAGAGCCTTTGCAGGATTTGCTTAGCCTTGAGAACAAACGGGGAAAGGAAACCTAGTGGGTCATAGATAGAATTTACTACAGAAAGGATTGTTCGTCTTGTGGGAGCTCTATTTATAACGGCTACCCAAAAGGTAAAGACATCCTTTTGGATGTTCCACTGGATTCCGAGTGCCCTCTCAAGAGGAGGTTTTTCTCTGTCCAAGTCCAGTTGCTTCACAAGAGGGGCTCTGTAACTTTCTGGAATAGTCTCAAGGACTTCAAAGCTGTTGCTCACCCATTTACTCAAAGTAATATGACTTCCCTGAGGTCTTTAATGAGCTTGATTGCTTCTTCCACGGAAGCCACAGATTTGAGACAATCATCGACGTAAAAACTATGATTAATTGTATCAATGACTTGTGAGCTGTATCGTTCAGAATGATCAATTCCTGTTTGCTTTAAGGCAAAATTGGCAATGCTGGGAGATGATACTGCACCAAAAAGATGAACATTCATCCTATAAACTTCCAGTGGCTGGTTAACATCCCCTTGTGGCCACCACAGGAATCGAAGAAAGTCACGATGATGATTTTGAACTCGTACCTGATAGTACATTGCTTCGATGTCTGCCATTATTGAAATTCGTTCCTTCCTGAATCTAAGCAGCACACCAAGAAGTGGGTTGGTCAGGTCAGGACCTTGGAGAAGTTCGGAGTTTCAGAGCTTTGCCTTTGTATGAAGATGAACAATCAAAAACAACTCTAAGCTTTCCCTTCTTCTTGTGGTACACCCCATGATGTGGTATATACCATTAATGACCATCATTCCTGTGGAGTTGTTCTTGTGGCACCTTTTCTGCGTATCCCTTTCTCAGCACATCCTCCATGAACACACTATACTCATTTGCATAAGCAGGATCCTTCTTGAATCTCTTAGCAAGGTTAAGGGTACGTTGTGCTGTCACTTCATAGTTGTTGGGCAAGGTTGCATTTTATCACGAAGCGGTAGAGGTAAGTGATAATGCCCATTTTTGAGTTCCACTGAAGTCGTTGCTATGTTCATGAATATTTTGTCTTCAGCTGACATTTCTTTTTTCTCCTCATAATCCTTTTCAGGAAAGTCATGATTATATTGCCTGATAAGCAGATCTTGGAGATTTTCCATAGAGATACGATTGGCCATCACTGACGTTAATCCAACTTCATCCATAGAGGGACAAGAATTGAGTGGGCCATTAACCACCCACCCTAGCACAGTCTAGACCGCATATGGTCCATTTCCTTGACTGTTCACTATTTTCCACGGTTCCATAGCCTTTGGAACATTAATTCCAATCAAGATTTCAATGTCAGCGTTGATTCTTTTCAGTTCGATTTCTTTCAAATAAGGCCATTTTTCAAGATCATGGTGACTGAGTAGGTTCTCTTTCGATACAGGGATCTTGGGTTGAGTGTATACTTTAGGCAGGTCTATGTATCCACCTCCATCAATACTACCTACTTCTAGTCCTGTGAGCTCATAGCTCTTAACAGGTCTCTCCTGCCCCATCGTTCTCAGAAGAATTTCAGTTCTGCGTCCTTTGGCATTCAGCTGATTCATGAGGTTCTCAGTGCAGAACATCGCTGAACTGCCTGGATCAAGAAAGGCGTAGGTTGTGATGATCTTACTGCCTTTGACAACTTTAACTTGGACTGGCACGATTGCTAGTGCACATTCCCTACTGGCCCCTGTTGCACGATCAGCTGATACTAGTGCACTATTAACTGGCGTTTCTTTTGATTCGGTGAAGTTTTGGTTTGGCAAAATCTGCTTTGAATTTTCATTGGCAAAGTGGAGCAATGTAGGATGTTTTCGTTGACATATCTGGCAAACCATTTTCTTATTGCAATCTTTGCTCATGTGACCCTTTTTTAAGCATCCAAAACGGTGACCATTCCTTTTGAGATATCCAACCTTTTTGTCTTGGGATTCTGATTTTAATATTTTGCAGTCAGTTAGTGCATGGTTACCTTGGCAGAAACTACATGAGGTAAAAACAGCAACATGGGTGGTGCCTGCTTGCTGCTGCACTTTAGGTGCCTCTCTGCTTGTTTGCTCATCAGCTCCTCTCACTGTAGTAACAAAACTGCTGCCCCTTTTAGGTATCCTCAAGCTGGTTGTTCTGGATTTTACAACTGTACCTTTAACAGGAGTAGGATCTTTGATATCCCCGAAGACCGGATGGAGTAAAATCTCAGACTGAATTTCCAGAAATTCTACAAGATTTCTAAATCTAATACGAGTATTCGTTCTTTGGAATGACTCAAAAGTTACTGCCACCTTTCAGCCAGCTTGTATGGGAGTTTGGATACAATCAATTTCAAGTTTGATACAACGTCCAGTTCATCCATGTATTCTAGATCCTGCATAACATTGCAACATTCCCTAAGGTACAGAGCATAGGCATGAAGTGATTTTCCATCATCAGCTTTAATGGCTGTCCAATTCAATGCCTTTTCAATGTAAGCATTTGCAATCTTCATTTCATTGCCGAAATGTTTCTTTAAAAGTTGCTGAGCTTCGGTATATCCTCTGCGAGCTTCCATGTGCAGACAGCTACGAACAAGGTCTCTGGCTTGGCCAGCAGTAAACTGTTCAAGAAAGTAGAGTCTATCCTGACTGCTGCTGGTCTGGTCTTGTCTTCAATCAGATATTTAAAAGCATGAAAGAAAGACTGATAGGACAGTGGATCTCCATCAAAAACAGGAACTTCTCTCTTAGGCAATAGAGAAAGATTTTGCTGCTTAATCATAAGATCAGTCATTTCCTTTTGCCTTTGAGCCATTAAGCTTAAGCCTCTGTTTGAGCTATTACTGACCTCCAACTGTGGACTTGCTGGACTTGCGGCTGCTGCTACTCGAGAGCTTCTTGATGGACTTGCGGCTGCTGCTACTCGAGAGCTTCTTTGCACATAACTAACTGCTCTCTGGAGTGGAGTTTTAGGTACGGCTGTTACAGGAGCAAATTCTATTGCAGAGGTATCAATAAAAGTGGGTTCAACATTGTCTTCCATATTTGCATCATAATAGTCATTCATAACATCACCTTGTGACTCAGCATTATTTGTCAGCACTTTGATCTTTGCATCTGCTTCTGCCATTTGAATTTTTAGTTCTGCCCTTTCAATCTTTGATTTTATAATGGCTTCTTCCATCTGCAACGCTTGTATATCAGGCAGAGTTTTGGCGCGTGCTTCTAAAGCAGCTTTTTCAGCGGCAGCTATTTTAGCTGCAGAAGAGGCCTTAGATGATTTAGACTTTACAGACACACTTGAAATGTTTGAAATACTGTCTTTAGGTTCGACTACTGTTAGTTGACTTTGTTGTTCTTTTTTCCATATTTCAACTTCTTTAATAAAGTAATCGAAATTCATCATTCTAACTTCAAACCAATCTACATGATCATTTTCCTTTTCTTCTTCTGACAAAAGCTCTTGCACTGCTTTATGCACACTTTTGAAGTCGTGGATATAAAATAATAACGACGACATGCAATCATCTACCTCTTCAACGATGCCACCTTCAGTAAGCAGAGCTTTAATTTCATTCATTTTCCTCGTGCATACTCCTAATTTGCCTCTACGCGTTGCAATGCGTGAATTGAAAAGCCTTTCGGCCGCAGCGGCCGTCTGAATCTCCTCATCCATTATGTAATACAAGCCACAAATACTAGCAACTCCTTTAACGTTTTAAACGCACATTCCAAACTTATGACAATTGTTTGTCTTACTGCTCACGCTACATGCATGTTGTTTACATCCGTTTACTCAAACATTCCATCCGAACTCAGATTCATTGATCAGTTGTGTTGCTTGTTTACATTCTTGTACTCACAGCTGATGCATTATTCATTGATAAATCGCGTCCATCCACTTCGGCCATGAACGTGAACAGCACAGCTTCCAAGTTCTCTTGAGAAGATAATCCACAGTAAAGTCCTTTCTAGTTTCGTCGATCGATCTCTAGTGCAAGTTTTCTTCAATAAATTATAAGGGCTAATCTTATTAAACTTTCTTTAGCCCGTTGAGGTTAGCAGAGGAGTCTCTCCCGATTCACATGTCCACAAAGCACGCACGGAGATGCAGTCATAACAAAGCCGCGATTTATTGATTACAATCTCCGGTTTACTTTCAAGCAAAAATATTAAATTAAACTTTACAAACAAAACAAATATCGCTGTGAGCATCAATACCATAGCATGCGATTGAAGAAAACTGTTGCTCTCCACACTCTAACCTGTCTACCAAACAATTGTAATCCACATTTAAGACCTGCACATTCGCGCCGTAATGACGTGTCAAGGAGGAGGAGCAAGTCCATTCACGTGAACAGGTTAGTCCAAGAATTAAACATAAAAGCAAAATATAAAATAAGTGAATTAAACAATTTTAAATTAAACAAATAATCTCAATTTTAGTAGTGCACAAAAATTCTAAATATGGCTCCTACAAACCCTTTCACACGTAAGTTTAAAATATTCTGGCTGACCCCCCAGCGTGAGTTTTTCAAGGCGACCATTATTTAGAACATGTCACTTTATGGTTTCCACGGTGATGCGTCATTGCTTGCCACGTGACACACCGCAGCAACAACAGCGCTGAATGAATGATGATCTGCTTTTATGTCATTTTTCCTTTTTTATTCAAAATATTCACAAATTTGTTAGCTATGGCATGAAATATCTGATATTCCGATTGTCATATATATGCAAGTGGATGTGTTTTGTTGTTTAAACACCTTTATAACAATTGCGTTAGTTGAGCTGTATGCGCATGTTAGTAAGTGCCACAGCTTAGAGAATCGGATCTGTTGGATTTAAAACACGTGAATTCATTCACTTCTCCCGAAATACATGAAAGTAAGTGGCCGGTGAACTGGGAGAAGAATAGAGTAAACTTTAAAGTTACTTACACAGTGTGTATCTGATATGAATAAAACATGTCTAACTATAATGGAAAGGATTATTATTGCCTCTTCCATAGACATCAGTGTGTATTTTACAAACTCTAAATGTATTGTTTTTTTAGTACTTATGTGAATTTATATGTCTGAAACCTAAAATAAACATTATGTGGTTGAAAACCCTGAAAAGTTGTGATATATGACAGCGCTGAGCGTGCCTGTTTTTGGCTCAGGGCCAGCCAACACGCGAAAGCACATTTGAATTTAGCAGTTGATCACGTGATGCACTGACCGTTCTAATCACACCAGTGTGATGTATCGAGGGCAGGGATGCACACACTGCTTGTAACTTTGACTCGCTATTTTCTTCATATGGATATATATAGATATAGATATAGTGCTTGTGTGAAATACTTGAGACAGACAACACCAAATAAGACAGACACGTCAACAGAGAGCGCTTGCTGAAGAACAGAAAGCTGACGCTTGTGTGTCCCTTTGTAAGCTTCCGTGTATGCCGTCACACATTACGTCATGACGCAACACCAATCACGATTGGCCTAGTTTCATTCATGCTTCAGAGGCGCTATGCTGGGGGGCGTTCCCTATCGTCACAGTTCAAGTTCCCTCGAAAGGGAACTGGTAAAAATGATTTGTAGGTGCAGACTTTGGATGGAAAATGGTGATGTAAAGCAGATGTCCTTCGAACGGGTGTCGGGGAAAAAGGTGCTTTACAAATAACTTTGTGAAAAATTGTCATCACAAGTACCCGACTGAAAATTATTTTGGATGCTCGATAATCGACAATTAACCTAACTGACACAACAGTAATGCACTTTGACCAAACTTCTAATCGCTTGCACTCCAACACCAAATTAAAAAATACTGCATTGTACTGTAATTTAACATGGCCCATAATGCATTGCAAACACTAAAAAAAAACGTATTACTTAAATACAGTAGAGTACTGTTAAAAATTGGCTGTAATTTAACAGCAATTTCTTAATTAGCAAAATAATGCCCAGAATGCAATGTTTTCTACATTACATTACTGTTTTATGAAAACAGTATTTTACTGTCAGATTTTGGGCATTTTTTAACAGCAATTTTTTACAGTCTGCGTTTGACACTATAGATCATAAAATACTCTTAGATCGATTACAAAATTACACTGGTATTCAGGGACAGGCATTAAGGTGTTGTAGATCGTATCTATCAGACCGTTACTATTTTGTGTACCTTAATGAGGAAAAATCTAAGATAATGTCAGTAAATTATGGAGTGTCGCAAGGATCTGTGTTAGGCCCTCTGCTATTTTCAATATACAGTACAGGCCAAAAGTTTGGACACATTACTATTTTTAATGTTTTTGAAAGAAGTTTCTTCTGCTCATCAAGCCTGCATTTATTTGATCATATTATTGATATATTATTACAATTTTAAATAATTGGTTTTCAATTTATTATACTTTAAATTATCATTTATTTCGGTGATGCAAAGCTGAATTTTCAGGATCATTACTCCAGTCTATCAAATGATCCTTCAGAAATCATTCTAATATGATGATTCACTATCAAAGTTGGAAACAGTTCTGCTGCTTAATATTTTTTCATAACCTGTGATACTTTTTTAGGATACTTTGATGAATAAAAAAAAGAAAAAGAAAAAAGAAAAGAAAAAGAAAGAAGCAAATGTTTTCAAGATAGAAATCTTTTATAACAACAATATACACTACTGGTCAGTAATTTGGGGTCAGTAATTTTTTTCTTTATTTTTTTTTTAAATAAATCAATAATTTTATTCAGCAAGGATGTGTTAAATTGATAAAAAGTGATAATAAAGAAGATTTATATATATATAAAAAAAAATTATTTTGAATAAATGCAGTTCTTTTTAACCTTTTATTCATCAAATATATTAGGCAGCAGAACTGTTTCCAACACTCATAATAAATCAGAACATTAGAATGATTTCTAAAGGATCATGTGATTGACTGGATGTCACATGTGACACTGAAGACTGGAGTAATGATCCTGAAAATTCAGCTTTGCATCACCGAAATAAATGATAATTTAAATTGTAATAATATATCACAATATTACATTTTTTTCTGTATTTTTGATCAAATAAATGCAGGCTTGATGAGCAGAAGAAACTTCTTTCAAAAACATTAAAAATAGTAATGTGTCCAAACTTTTGGCCTGTACTGTATATGATGCCACTTGGTAATATTATAAGAAAACATGGAATTAATTTCCACTGTCAATGCCGATGATAATCAGACAATTTAGAGAATTCATCTGTTCGTGATGAAATATATAACTAAGTTGAAAGAATGTGTTAAAGATATAAAATATTGGATGACCTGTAATTTTCGTCTATTAAATTCAGCTAAGACTGAGGCATTACTTATTGAACCAAAAACCTGTACACAGAATATCTTAGAATACAATTTGCATTTGGAAGGATGTGCTGTTACTTCATCCTCTACAGTTAAAGACCTGGGCGTTATATTAGACAGCAACTTATTTTTCGAAAATCATATTTGTTATGTTACAAAATGTTACAAAAACAGCCTTTTTCCACCTCAGAAACATTGCTAAGCTCCGGAATATGCTATCTGTTTCTAATGCAGAAAAATTAGTTCATGCTTTCATGACCTCTAGACTAGATTACTGTAATGCATTACTAGCTGGTTGTCCTGTATCCTCAATAAACAAGCTGCAATTAGTCCAAAATGCAGCTGCTGGAGTTCTTACTAGGTCAAGAAAATATGATCATATAATACCAATTGTATTATCTCTACACTGGTTACCTATTAAGTTCCGTATCAATTGCAAAGTATTGCTACTGACCAATAAGGCCCTAAATGGTTTAGCCCCTGTGTATTTGACTAATCTTCTATTGCCTTACAATCCATCACGCTCTTTAAGGTCACAAAACTCTGGTCTTTTGATAGTACCTAGAACATCTAAGTCCACTAAAGGAGGGAGAGCGTTTTCACATTTGGCTCCTAAACTCTGGAAGAGCCTCCCTAATAATGTTCGGAGCTCAGACTCGCTCTCCAAGTTTAAATCAAGATTAAAGATTTATATAATGCATCTCCTACCATTATTACCCATTGTTATATCTGTTATGATATTTCTTGATGTTATGAACAGCAGCTACGCTAATTATTTTCTATTTTGCTTCTGTGTTTTATCTTGGGATGCCCATCCTGAGGTAACTAGAGAGTTTGTCAGCTCCAGTTTGGATACAGCCTATTATGAAGACTTCAGATGCACAACACATGAAGATACGGTGCCAACTCCAGCGAAGACATCAGTTGACGCAAACTCTGAATCAACATGCACCAATGCTATATTTTGTCATAATCATTTGTTAACAAACAAGTATTAAACAAGCAAACTGTCAATTGTATATTTACGTTTCTGAAATACTTCATTTAACTTTCTGAAACACTCTAAATTGTGGACTCATGCACTTTCTGTAAAGCTGCTTTGAAAATGATGTGTATTGTGAAAAGCGCTGTACAAATAAACCTGAAAGAAATTATTTATGGACAGTTGGGCTCGATAAACTTGATGAGAATGGCCTTTCCCACAATCTCAACACCTCAGTGTGGAGATCAGGAAAGAAAGTAAAGGCTGTGACCGAGACTGCAGGAAGCGCTCATCGAGTTTACTTTTCTTTTGCACTTCCTGCTTTTCTGATGGCCATTCAATGTTTAATTTGGCCACTGCTCTGGTCACAATCTCCAGCAACTCCTCAAAATCAGGGGAATGAGGTGGAACCAACTCACAGTTCCAAAGGCAGCACCCTCAAGCGCTGCCCGTGAATGCTCCACTCCGAAGCACATTACAAAGAGTGAGTGTGTGTCCCCAATCCCCATCCGTGATCTATTACAGGGAGATGCACATTGCTTGCATTGCCTCTCACTTGCCATGTTCTTATTTTCTTTTTACTTTTCTTTGATATATTTATATATATATATATGTGAATGCTTTGCTCAAACAAACAACAACAATGCTTGCTGAAGAGCAGAAACTAACACTGTTGTGTGCCGGCTCCCCTTTGAAGCTTCCATGTGCGACGTCATGACACAACACCAATTGAGATTGGACTAGTTCCACATGTAATTCAGATGCTATCAAGCTGGAGGTGTTCCCCAAAGTGTCATCTTTGACGCAGTGCGGGTTATTGCCTTCTGCTAGTTAGTGAAGCATTAAATATCTATCTAAACTGCTAAATAACAGATTGGAGATCAAAATAATAGCAGATTTGTCTCGTTTTAAATAAACACTAAAACTGAGATCAATTTTGCTTCAGCCAGAAAAATACTTTTGCTATGGTTAAATATATTTTCAGCGATATCTTCCAAAGATTTGAATTTTGGCAAAAAAAAATTCTGTAGCATGTGTGGAAATGTTTAACCCATGTGTGATACAACTAACCCCACAATAGTTTGTGCCCCCCTCACCCCTACATACAGCTCTGAAGTTGTAAAGCGATACTATAAGCTTTTGTATTCTACAATCGTATAATTGCTTAATGATGGGAACTTATTCAGTAGTTCAAATTTGAACTTATATGCCATGTACCTCTCTCTCATGCTGTTGTCCCATAACGCAGTGACATTAACGGCTGCTCTGGGATATGTAGTTTATGATTGTTACATAAAAAAAGCTCAGTGAACCACAAATACTACAGTTATTTACATGTCCATGTACTTTCAATATTGGTTTGATGTTTAATAACATGAAAAGTGATAGAGATGAAATGTGTGTTTGACTCCTGATTTTATTGAAAGAGACAGGTTAGATCAAGCTCAATGTTGAAAGCTCCCTTGAAACCAATTATTCAACCTGAAAGCACATTCCTCAGTAAATATTGTGACTGCTTTGACATTGCTAAAGAAAGAGATCTGACAACAACAGAAATGTAAAATTTAAGTGCTAAGCAAAATCATGACATTGAGTGTTTTAAAATTCCAGAATCTAAACCAGTGTTTCATTGATAAATGCACTGTTTGCAAATAATGTTTGTGCAGAGATAACAAGGGTTTTAGTTGGTACACAGCCAATGATCCTCTGTTCTTCTTTCTCAGTTTCTTTCTTCTTTTTTTTCATGGCATTGTTTAAAAAAGAGGCCAATTTGTGGCTCTGGTTTCTATGGAATGAGTGCTCTTTTGGTAAGGACTCCAACAGTTGGGAGAGACAGGCGGCTCTGTTGTCATCACAGGCAGAAGCAGCAGCTTGTGGTGGCAGCACCAGAACACGGCCAGACGGGGTCACGACCCCCCTCAAAAATCAAACCTGCAGTCTGCCACATGCAGCGCTTCCCTTTGAAGTGTTTTTAAGGGTAGAGGGAGCTTTGAGCAATGACAGTGGACCTTGATCAACAGGTCATCTATTAAAATCTTTAATCTTTTGCAGTCCTCAAAGTTGGCATGAAACAGAAGTGGCAAATAGACTTCCCAAATTTATAGTGAAATATGTAGTAAAATGGCTTTTTGAAAAAGAAAAAAATGTAGGACAGGACTTGGTTTTGTCCACCGGACATTAATTTGATCATTGTGATTTGCTTTTGCTATATTTCATAAATGACAGGTTGTTCCACTATGGGGTTATTGTTTCTTTATTCCAAATAAATAGATTATGATCCACAAATAAATAAATATATTCACAAAAAGCAAACATATACACAAATTAGAATGAAATACAAAAACATTTGTTAGGAGTTTAACAAAAATGAATTAAATTCACAAATAAATAAAATGATATTTGCAAATAAAAACAAAACAAAAAAACATTCACAAGCATAACTCTGCCTGGCATTCATTTGTGAATCACTTCCTGTACATTTTGTGGATGACTTACTGTGATTTTTTGGATCCCTACATGCATTTGTGGATTTTCCACATTTCTAGCATCAAGATCCACAAATAGGTGCTGACCAATCGTAACATGTTCTTGCTACAACCAGTCACGTTTTGCTTTAAACTTGGGGCAGGAACAGATTCATTTTGAACCCCTGAAAGAAACTGCATTTAATGAAGCTGACTTGAGCTGAAGTGCTGTTTGTGTGGTTAAAACACCCCGTTTCCAAAAGATTGTTGGGTTTTAAGGCTTCTTCATATTTTCATCAAGATCAAGTTAATCAGGGTAAACTCAGGCAATCAGTGATATAACAGTACGAGACTCGACATCACTGTACTGTTTTTTTTTTTTTAGTGGATAATGCAAATAAAAACCTTGCAATGCTGAAAAATGCATCTTTGCATTTATTTTGGATGCTGTAAGTCATGATAAGTGGAGCTGCTCACATCCGTCATTATAACTGCTTGACTAAAGAACTGGGAAACGCTGTTCGCAGTAATTTCATCTATTAAACAAACTTGCATCTTTATCACGAGTTGAATCCAGTTATTTATTAGTCAGCTTCTTATTGAAGCCTTCTGTTTTATCATTAATAACGTAATGCTTCCACAACGCGTTTGTATCCAATATAGCATAATTCTTATAACAGAAAGCGCTGTTTCTCTGATATTTTCAAATGCACATAAATATATTAATGTTGCTTGGCTTGATACAGTCTAAAGGTCTGACGAAATCTTTTACTGTATCAATTTTTATGGGCCTTAAAATTTCTATATGAGCCAATGCATATGAGCGAGCAAAGTTAAGGACGAGACCACCCTGATTGTAAAGCAAAACGTGATTGGATTTAGCGAAATGAGGCTATTATCTGATTGGCTTGAGTAGATGGTCGGTTGAGTCCACTTATTTGTGGATTTGTCTGCACATCTTGATGCTAGAAATGTTTCAAAATCCACGAATGTGTGCAGCGATCCACAAATGCACAGAAAGCCACCCACAAATGTACAGGCAGACACAGAGTTGTGTTTGTGACATTTATGAATATGTTTTTTGTCGGCAAATCTCATTTTATTCATTTGTGAATTTAATTATTTTTTGTGAAACTCCTAACTTATATTTGTGGATCACATTCTATGTATTTGTTCATTATAATATTGTGAATTTCTTTACATTTATTTGTGGATCATAATTTACTTATTATGACCGCCGCTAGCATAGCTAGCGAAAGCGGTCATAGCGGCGGTCATATAGGCATTGTCAAAGTTTTTTTTTTTTTTTTTTTTCGTCACCTTACTGAATTTTTCGTCAACGATACCAGGGACACAGAAGCATCGGGGAACACGAAATTTGGTGGGCATGTAGCCCCACTAGACTTCTAAGGAAAAATTTCGTTTGGTCCCCGGGGGCCACTCCCCCCCCCCCGCGCTGGGCCCCCCCAAACCCCAAAAAATGCAGTTTTTCCTAAATAACTACCTGAACCGTGGCACCGAGGATGAAGACATTTTTATGGTATGTTGGTCTACTAGACTTTTACGGAAAAATTTAGTTTGGTCCCCGGGGGCCACTTCCCCCCCCCGCGCTGGGGCCCCTGTAAATTTTTCGTCAACGATACCAGGGACACCGAAGCACCGGGGAACATGAAATTTGGTGGGCATGTAGCCCCACTAGACTTCTAAGGAAAAATTTCGTTTGGTCCCCGGGGGCCACTCCCCCCCCCCGCGCTGGGCCCCCCCAAACCCAAAAAAATGCAGTTTTTCCTAAATAACTACCTGAAACGTGGCACCGAGGATGAAGAAATTTTTATGGTATGTTGGTCTACTAGACTTTTACGGAAAAATTTCGTTTGGTCCCCGGGGGCCACTTCCCCCCCCACGCTGGGGCCCCCGTAAATTTTTCGTCAACGATACCAGGGACACCGAAGCACCGGGGAACATGAAATTTGGTGGGCATGTAGCCCCACTAGACTTCTAAGGAAAAATTTCGTTTGGTCCCCGGGGGCCACTCCCCCCCCGCGCTGGGCCCCCCCAAACCCCAAAAAATGCAGTTTTTCCTAAATAACTACCTGAACCGTGGCACCGAGAATGAAGAAATTTTTATGGTATGTTGGTCTACTAGACTTTTACGGAAAAATTTCGTTTGGTCCCCGGGGGCCACTCCCCCCCCCCCGCGCTGGGGCCCCCATAAATTTTTCGTCAACGATACCAGGGACACCGAAACACCGGGGAACAAGAAATTTGGTGGGCATGTAGCCCCACTAGACTTCTACGGAAAAATTTCGTTTGGTCCCCGGGGGCCACTCCCCCCCCCGCGCTGGGCCCCCCCAAACCCAAAAAAATGCAGTTTTTCCTAAATAACTACCTGAACCGTGGCACCGAGGATGAAGAAATTTTTATGGTATGTTGGTCTACTAGACTTTTACGGAAAAATTTCGTTTGGTCCCCGGGGGCCACTCCCCCCCCCGCGCTGGGGCCCCCGTAAATTTTTCGTCAACGATACCAGGGACACCGAAACACCGGGGAACAAGAAATTTGGTGGGCATGTAGCCCCACTAGACTTCTACGGAAAAATTTCGTTTGGTCCCCGGGGGCCACTCCCCCCCCCCCGCGCTGGGCCCCCCCAAACCCAAAAAAATGCAGTTTTTCCTAAATAACTACCTGAACCGTGGCACCGAGGATGAAGAAATTTTTATGGTATGTTGGTCTACTAGACTTTTACGGAAAAATTTCGTTTGGTCCTCGGGGGCCACTCCCCCCCCCGTGCTGGGCCCCCCCAAACCCAAAAAAATGCAGTTTTTCCTAAATAACTACCTGAACCGTGGCACCGAGGATGAAGAATTTTTTATGGTATGTTGGTCTACTAGACTTTTACGGAAAAATTTCATTTGGTCCCCGGGGGCCACTCCCCCCCCCGCGCTGGGGCCCCCGTGAATTTTTCGTCAACGATACCAGGGACACTGAAACACCGTGGAAAATGAAATTTGGTGGGCATGTAGCCCCACTAGACTTATGGGGAAAAATTTCGTTTGGTCCCCGGGGGCCACTCTCCCCCCGCGCTGGGCCCCCCCAAACCCCAAAAAATGCAGTTTTTCCTAAATAACTACCTGAACCGTGGCACCGAGGATGAAGAATTTTTTATGGTATGTTGGTCTACTAGACTTTTACAGAAAAATTTAGTTTGGTCCCCGGGGGCCACTCCCCCCCCGCGCTGGGCCCCCCGTGAATTTTTCGTCAACGATACCAGGGACACCGAAACACCGGGGAACATGAAATTTGGTGGGCATGTAGCCCCACTATAGATTTTACGGAAAAATTTCGTTTGGTCCCCGGGGACAACTCCCCCCCCCCCCGCGCTGGGCCCCCCGTGAATTTTTCGTCAACGATACCAGGGACACCGAAACACTGGGGAACATGAAATTTGGTGGGCTTGTAGCCCCACTAGACTTTCACGGAAAAATTTTGTTTGGTCCCCGGGGGCCACTCCCTCCCCCGCGCTGGGCCCCCCCAAACCAAAAAAATGCAGTTTTTCCTAAATAACTACCTGAACCGTGGCACCGAGGATGAAGAATTTTTTATGGTATGTTGGTCTACTAGACTTTTACGGAAAAATTTCGTTTGGTCCCCGGGGGCCACTCCCCCCCCCCGCGCTGGGCCCCCCCAAACCCAAAAAATGCAGTTTTTCCTAAATAACTACCTGAACCGTGGCACCGAGGATGAAGACATTTTTATGGTATGTTGGTCTACTAGACTTTTACGGACAAATTTTGTTTGGTCCCCGGGGGCCACTCCCCCACCCCCCCCGCGCTGGGCCCCCCGTGAATTTTTTGTCAACGATACCAGGGACACCGAAACACCGGGGAACATGAAATTTGGTGGGCATGTAGCCCCACTATAGATTTTACGGAAAAATTTCGTTTGGTCCCCGGGGGCCACTCCCCCCCCGCGCTGGGCCCCCCCAAACCCAAAAAATGCAGTTTTTCCTAAATAACTACCTGAACCGTGGCACCGAGGATGAAGAAATTTTTATGGTATGTTGGTCTTAAGGGCCCATATCAACCTAGCCCATAATCGATGGTCAAAGTTTTTTTTTTTTTTTTTTTCGTCATCTGAATTTTTCGTCAACGATACCAGGGACACCGAAACACCGGGGAACATGAAATTTGGTGGGCATGTAGCCCCACTAGTCTTTTACGGAAAAATTTCGTTTGGTCCCCGGGGGCCACTCCCCATCCCCCCCCCCCCGGGCTGGGGCCCCCCAAACCCAAAAAATGCAGTTTTTCCTAAATAACTACCTGAACCGTGGCACCGAGGATGAAGAAATTTTTATGGTATGTTGATCTTAAGGGCCCACATCAACCTAGCCCATAATCACTCATTTGTGATTTGCGCCCCTCCCATAAAAAATTTAAATGCAATATTATTCTGCTTTAATCGCCCCTATCTTCAGTTGAGATGTTCAGAACTGCACCATATTTCATGTGTATGATTAACTTGACATCATCTGGGGGTATGCTAAGTTTTGTAGAATTTCATACATGGGGGGGTATAAAATAAATTAATTTATGTGCACATTTAGTGACTGTACACTCATCGGCCTGTAGATGGTGGTGTTGAGCGAAGGGTTAGTGGTTTAGGTTTATACTGTCACACACACACATGCAGGAATACAAACAAACGCAAGCATGCACACACACTGACATCCACACGCACAGACACACACACATACAAATCCACATGCACAGACACACACACACAAACAAACACACGCGCACACACATGTACGCACGCATACATACACGCACACACACACACACACACACAGACACACACTATGAATACATATCATCAGCGTTATGGACATAACATGAAATACACACACTTTACAAGTGTCCTACAAACTCTGTGAATTATTAAACAAACTGCCGATGTAGCATGAAAAAGACTTGCTTGAACCTATTTTTTACAGTCTATGGCTTGAACACAATAAGTGTGTTTTTGAAACTAATTTTTGTAATACATTATGTAGGGAAAACCACTGTTATGGATGTGACGTTTTCACATTATGGATGTTAAGTGTCTAAACTAATGACTTTTGATATAAAACTTAAATAGTAATGGCAAATAATTACAAAACTCTAAATTATCCATGATCCACAGGAATACTCCAGACAGTCTTTTAAAATATACAACTTATATACATAAACACGCAATACAGCCAAATTGCTCCACGTCATTTATTTTTGTGGAAAGCCAGTGCAGGCCTGAGCGGCGGTCATATTTTGTACCGCCATGCGGTACATCTAGTTTGGATTCCTTTATTTGGAATAACGATTAACCCCATATTCTGCCCTTGTGCCAGTAGAGTAGAGAAGTCCTTGCAGTAGGAAGGGGAAGTTATTTTTATTAAAGATTATGAGGCCACATGAATTAAAAAAAAACAAACATATATTGCAATATTCCATTACAAAAAAGAATTGTCCATTTTTATTTCTCTTTGTGAAAGACTCAGGTCTTGTGTCTCTTCAGGTTGCCACTGACAGAATTTGACTACATTTTCATTCATCTCTTGAGGGAAACCCAGGAGTGTGGCACTGTGGCAGGCAAATTATGACTGGAAAGGGAACTCCATGTAGGTTCCTCCATCAAACCAGGCTGGAAAAGACTAACTGCATCCTTACACAACACTATTTAAACACAAACAAATGTAGTCAAATAAGGGTTGCTTCCACCTAGGCAGCTTCATTATGTAATGTCAGAAACACTCTTGTGTATCTAATTTAATAAAAATAAAAATACAATTTTCACATCAAAATGTTATAACTTGGTTCATAACATTTTGGTTAGTTTGCATGGTTCGACATCCCACATAAAGCAAAGATAGTTAACGTAAGGTAATGTTACATGGCTCTTCTATATTTGCCTGCAAATCTCACTATTATAGGGAACTCCACAATTACAGGTGAAATTCACTGCATGATTGTGGGATGTGTAGCATTTTACTGTGAATTTAGTAATTATACAGTTTTATATATGTGTATTAATAAACTAAAATCAAGCTGACATTATCCAAAACAAAAGTGTATATTGCATAATCTTAAAGGTTGTCTAAACAATTTCACAATATAAATGTTGAGTGCTGTTTTAACTAACAAATACTTTCGCTCAAGCTCCTATGTTATGACAGGACTGTGTGTGTGTGGTCCGGCATGTGTGGTTTTTGAGGACACAAATGTGTGTAATGACATGGGTATTACAACATAAACGTGGTTTATGAGAACACTTCCTGTGTCCTCGTAAACCAAATGGCTTAAAACACATACTAAACAGTGTTTTTAATTGAAATAAAAAAAATACTAAACGTTTTCTGTGATGGGTAAGTTTAGTACGGTAGGGTTAGTGTAGGGGGATATACAGTTTGTACAGTATAAAAACCATTATGCCTATGGAGAGTTCCAGTAAACTACATATGCCAGTTTGGGTGTGTTTGTGTTATTCTCCATCATCACCTCATTAAGCCTGGAACAGCAGGTAAGTAGTACCTGGCCAATAAGAGTTTTAATCAGTCAGCTGCTAATGATGCATGCTGGGACAGGGATAGTGTGAGGTGAGGGATGTAGATATTTTGCATTGGTTAAGTGGGGACTGAAGTGTTTGGTGTGCTTTTTTTTGGGGGGGGGGGGGGGGGGGGGGGTTGTAAACCCTGTGTTGAACATCTGAGGGAGAAGTAATCAAAAGAGAAGTCAGTAGAATTGCTTGAGGTGCAGATGGCCCATGTTTTCCAGCGCAGAGAAATATTACATAAGTGGATTGAGCCTAGAAGCCTGAGCATGCCAGGTCTTGATGTTGCATCCTGGGAAAATCTGTGCATATTGGGTATGTGTGTGGGAGTGGAAAGATAGTGTGTGGAACTGTAAATAGCCCAAGTGTCACCTAATCAGCATCTAATACATAAGGTAAAATTAAACTTATCCATGCAACTCAAGTGGTAGGATGTGTGAATTTTTGTGTTTCTTTTTTTTTGTTTTCTAATGTAGTAAATTAGTAACTAAATTTCACCAGATAAGGGTTTAACAGAAAAAAATAATAAGATGGGCCAAGTATATACCCTAGAGACACTCCACACTACACATATATGTATGTGTAAGTAATCTAAGTATGTATGTTTGTATCTTTAATCTGGAAAACTCAACATAAGAATATACCAGAGCAAGAATATTAGTTCAACTTATAGATATTTTTGCTCTTACAACATTTTAATTGGCGCTTTAAAGTGCAGCACTATACTGCCCTACAAAGCAAAAAGGCAGTAACTGCATTTTTGGTCAAAAATGAGTTATTATCATTTTCATGACATTCAAGGCATCCTTTGTTATGTGACAAAACATCTTATCTCAAATGTGTGTCGTTTTGGAGAAAAATGGTAATAGCTTTTGGAGAATCTGTAGTTACTGCCTTTTTCCTTGGTATTGTGCCACGTTTTTGGTAAGTAATACAAAGCAAATTTACAAAGCAAGAATACAGTAACTGCAAAATAGGGGTAAAATATCAAATTAAATATGAGGATTGATATATACAAAGAATAAGCTAATATAAAGTAACAAAACAGCCACATGTCCAATAATCTACCTACAACTACTTAGGCTGGATGACAGAATAACTTTAAAGTCATTTTTCTCAGTTCTGCACTCTGCGTAGTTACTGCCTTTTTGCTTTGTAGGGCAGTATACCAGCAGTTCTTGGTATAGGAATTCGTGCTGGTTTATGCAGATTTTTTGTGACTGTCCTCGCTGCAGCCTGTAGCGGATTGACGTACTGGATTAAATCCAATAATTTATCAATAATCAAATTAAATCCAATAAAATTCATAAATGCATGTGCAGTCGTGGGACATGATCTTGGCTTTAAAAGCTAAATGCATTGGATGAAAAGTATAAATGAACCTAATTCTAAAAGCCCTGATATACTGCAAAATTCTTTTTAGCTCTTTGCTGAGGGGTAGAAAGAAGTTTGAAATATGTGACAATACTTTTAGCAAATATCTCGATGCTGCAATATAAAAATATGTGCTGCACGCTTTCCTTTCAATAACAAAAATAAACACACAACAAAATGACAGTGGTGAGAAAACAGGAGTTAAGAAAGCATCTGATCAGAGCGAGGTGTTTGCACGTGCCCTGCAATTCAGCACTCTAGTCCAGTGGTTCTCAACTCTGGTCCTGGCTCTGCACATTTTGTATGTCCCCCTTATCTGATACACTTAGGGTGCTTTCACACTGGCAGTTTAGTTCGGAACGGGGCACGGTTCGCATGAAAAATCGCTAATGTGAACACTGTCATGTGGACCCGGGTGCGCACTGGGGTACCGAACCCGAGACTACCTGGAGGAGGTGGTCTGAGTTTGGTTGCACTTGAACCGTGCCGCGGTTTGCGTGAATGTGAAAGCAACACGGACTCGGGTGCGCACTTGTTCAGGAAGAAAAGTGACCTGCCCATGCGTTTTAGCTGATTAAGGGATGTAAGGGATGATAGTGTTGATGATTTACCTTGGATACGAGCGAGAGTGAGCCTGCAGTGTATTAGCGCATAGCGTGTGGAATCAGGACAACAAATTAATGGAAATTTCGTTTGCAAGCAGCAGAAAACCAACTTATGCGTCTCACACACTCAGTAAACCTGTGTTGTTCACTCAGCTGTGCATAATAGCACCAAATTAATAAAAAATATATATATTTATATACTACTATTTAGTAGTTTATAATTTTAGTTTATTTAGTATATTTATATACTACTATTATAGTAGTTTATTTATATACTACTATATAAAATATTTTGCTTTAAAGCAAGCAGCAAAAAACAGTGTCAGTGTCTCTAGTTAGAATTACAACTTCAGTTTCTGCTATAGAGCACCTGTCCATTGAATTCATGTTTTTACTCACAGACGTCTAATGGAAAGAAGAAGAATGAAGAAGAAATGACCCAGTGGAGCACCAGAGACCCCTACATAATATGTATCACCTCGAACCAAAGGTAGTTCGAAGGTGTTAACCAGTCGGAGCAAAATTTTCCAGAATGTTCACTTTGGCAAGCTGTTTCAAACTCCTAAATCAAACACCAAACAAAACCTCCTTTTGGTCTGATTTTGTTCAAAATGACATCACACCAATTCGTTCTTTGATTTCACTTGGAATATATCGAGGCCTTAACCCTACCACCGAGCATGCATTACAACGTCATACTACATATTGGATTTTTAATTGGATTTATCTATTTATCTTTTGTTAGCTATTTAGATTTTTTTTTTTTTTTTTAAACGGACTTTGTCAAGCCAGCATTCAAAGTTGTTTGTTGTTCTAATTAAAATTAGTCATATGAATCTTTTTATATTTCAATTAACTTTAATTCTATTTTCTTATATTTAAATGCAATTCTGCATCCTGTGTATAGCAACCATTTATGGAGAGTGTTCCCCGCATGCTGCCTGAGACGCTGGGATAGGTGCCAGCATCTCCACGACCCTATAGGGCCTGTTTACAGCTGGTCACTTCATGCATTTTTACTGATCGGATAGCTATCTGATTTATCAAAACGATTCCATTTACACCTGGTCACATAAATGTGTTTTCGCAAAACGGATATAAATCCGATCTCCGATTCCCGGATCAACCGAAATGAGCTGCATTTTATTGATCATCAGCTAATTTCAAAATCAAAGATCTCAAGTTTCTTTACTTTTAATGAAGATGATTGTGTGTTGAGCGTCTGTGACATACTTTCAGTCTTATTTGCGGAAGTTTGCGCGTTGGCCTGATAAAGAGATACTCCACTCATCTGCGGCAATGCGTGTTGCAGTAGCACAGTCATATCTGGCTATAACATGACATATAGCCTATAACACACTCTCACACATTTATTTTTAGTATTGTTGGGAGGAGTGAAATGTGGTTTCAACAACCAGATGCATTTACATGTGGCCCAGACCACCTTCTGAAGTGGTTTGAGCGGTCGGATTTAAATCCGTCTTTAATGCGCTTTGGAGGGCAGAGAAAATGCATGAAGTGACCAGGTGTTACAGGCCTATAGAGGTCAGAGGTTTGGATGGATGGATGGATGGATGGATGGATGGATGGATGGATGGATGATGGATGGATGGATGGATGGATGGATGGATGGATGGATGGATGGATGGATGGATGGATGGATGCATGGATGGATGGATGGACATCCCAGAATGTTAGATATGGTTGCGTCTGTGCTAACTTGAGATATCCAAACCTGTTCTAGTGATCATTGTTTTTTCTTATAAATAGACTGTATCTACTGTGGTACAGTATAAACACTATAGGAAAATCCAAACCAACTGACACATTCCTACTGTCACATGCTGTCTTTGTATTATTATCGGATATATCCAGGGACAAATTAGTTTTCGAACGGATAAAATGGGCCTCTTCTGGAATACCAGTCTCTGCTTGTGTAATGCCATTGGGTTGTAAAATTTGGGCTACATCAGAGGACATGCTGGGAGAACACTCAGAGTAGCCAATGGCTATGAAGCATCAATAGAGTAATGCAAAATGTTAGTCCCTCATATTCGCGACTTATTTAACCGTCTGATTCATTCTTTTACTTTACTCCATGGCAGTTCTCTACACCCCCTGTTGTTCTATGGTTCTTTTGGCATTGTAATGATGGACCACATCTTAGACTGTGTGTGTGTGTGTGTAACAATGCTGCTTTGTCTCCTACGGAGTGCTGGAGCTCACAATAGATCTTTTATCCAGTGAGTGTTGTGTTTCCAGACTGCAGGCTGCCTCTTCAAGTCAAAAGTGTGACAGCTTGCAGTGACCTTACACACACACACACACACACACACACACACACACACACACACACACACACACACACACACACACACAAGCACACACGCGCACACACACACACACACACACACACACCAAACTACACTCATATTTTTTTGTGAGATTGACAGCGGCCACATTGCTGATGTGTGTTATCTCTCAGAGCCCCCCATGCCCAGAGTCATTTCTTCTTATTATGGACAGCAGGAAGTAAGCAAAAAATGGGTTTCCACTCAAAACTTTTTAGTCAAATGACAGAAAAAATTACACCAAAGAAAGAGAGGATTGCAGTAAAACTTTACAAATAAATGTGACATTTGTCCAAGTCTTGTATGACAATGTAAATTAAGCACCTGAACCTGAGTTGTGTGTGAATGGATAAATGGATAAAAAAACCCAAAAAGGTCATCAGTGTTTTAAATAATTCCAGCTATGTCAGCAATTACAAATGAGAAACACAAAAACATGTTTTTGAGTTCAAGTCAGTTTAACCTACCATCCCCCATTCAGAGTATTCACACGTACATGCACAAAAACACACCTTGGAACGTCCTCAGAAATGCTACCAAAACACGTGCGCACAGCTACCAACCCCGTCCATGAATCATTAACCATCTGCTGGTTAGAGAGAGACAGCTCTGTCCTTGGAGCGAGATGGCCCATAAGATCGTGACTCTAATTGAAGCAGCTGGGGGGCAGATTGTAAAGAACCCAAAAGGCTGTTCAGCTGGAGTAAACCACAGAGCAGCTGCAGAGAGACACATATGGAAAGAAAGACGCTGAGAGAGAGAAAAAGAGTTAGAAAGGAGCACAGAGAGCAAGAGATAGATAATTGTATTATTCTTTTAATTGGTGTTTTTGGGTAGGTAAATGTTTCAAAAATAGGGTGGACCTATTCTATTCTCAAATTTCAAGTTTTACTCCCGTCCTTTGTCTTAGTGTTAAATTAATATCATAAAGATATTATTATAGGTTTTATTAATAATTTAAATTAGTTTTTAAATATTTAGTAAGTTTGTTTTGTATTGTTGCTATTTCTATTAGTTTTTTTTAAATGTATATTATACACATTATTATTTTTATTGCACACCAAGAAGTGCGAAGTGCCACACCTGAGACATCTCACAGGTAGCACAAACGCTCAATCTATTCTCGCATTCTCAAATTCAAGGCGGAAGTCCAAAACAGTGAATCTAATCACTAGTATACAGGCAAACTTTCAATGAGTTTGAATTCAGGTGTTGAAAAAGAAAAACAAATTGCAAACGGAAAGAGAAAAGGCGATCAATAGTATTATATTTCATATGAAGCTACTCAAAAACAAAAACAAAAAAAAAAGGCCAGCTTTTCTTTGGGGAAATGGCTTGGTGTTTGTTTTCTCCTTTGTCATCAAACAGAGTTCTCTTCAGCCAAAAGTACAGCTGGAAATTGACCTTATCCAACCTCAGCTCCCACACTAACCAACGGTCTTCACTGCGAGCCTGGATGGTTCTGTGAACCCAGATAGCCTGAGGCTTGTGCTTTGGCCGCACAGAGATAACCACAATGGCAAAGAGCATGTGTTGTTTCTCTTGTATTTGATACATTTTATGCACTCATTTTATTTAATTATAATATTTCCCTCTAGAGTGTTTATTTTTAGCAAGAAGAAAACAATGTCAACAACATGGAATGACATCTGTGAATGTCATTTATAAACACTGCTTGGCAATCAGTATAACGCCCAGGTTGCATGTATAATTTACTGTTATTACTACAGAAAATACATGTAACATAATGTAACAAGGACACTGTAAAATAAAGTGTTACCTAAAACATTTTAAGTGGTTTAACTAGCAATGCTATATATTCCCTCTTGTTACAACCCTCTTTGTTATGGTTAATTTGCAGAAACATGTTCCTTTATCAACATCTTTGTTGATCCTGGAACAACATTCCAATCAACCAATCAGATTTTAGGGACAAGTTTACAGTTTATGTCAAGTTTTATGAGGAATGGGCATATTAGTTTAGAGTAGTGATACAATCAAGATGTTTCAAGATGTAACAGTATGAGTATGAATGGCTGGGTGAAAAAAAGGAAAGAAAGGGTAAAACTGTGTGTGTGTGTGTGTGTGTGTGTGTGTGTGTGTGTGTGCGCGTGTGCGTGTGCGTGTGTGCGTGTGTGTGCAACTCCTCCAATCCTCTCTGGTCTCCTCGTAAAAACAGAAACACAATAGCCCCTATGAGAGAAAAAGAGAAGTGCTCACATTGTGAGCAGCCAACTTTCCTTGTGGATTTGGAAACAAAGAGAAGATGGAGAGAGACAATGGAGACAGTCAATGTAGTCAAACAGACTGACACACCTCTGGAGCAGAAAAGAGAGATCAAATCAAATGGCTCATTTACATGAAAGGCCTGTGGACAATTCAGCTTCTGCCTGCATATGAAAATCACACTCTGACTCTCAGAGGAGTCAGGCTCCATTATGGAAAATAAAAGTATGGTTCACCTCAAAGTGTGCTCAGCAACAGCCCATTAACTGATCTAAAAAACTGATCCAACTAAGACCAAAATAATCAATCTTAACTCTTTAGATTTTGCCATCAAAAATAGTTTTTTTTTTTTGTTTGTTTTGTTTTTTTGCATCCTTGTACTCTTTATAAGAATGAAGCATGTCAAGACAATTGCTTACATATCTACTAAATTTGTGGAGTGGAACAAAACAAACACAGAGCAACTTAAATAGCCTTTAAAAGGCAGGGACCATTTCTATATTTATTTTCATCCAAGCAACACTGCATTCAAGATGTACAGATGCATTTTATCAGAATGCTCATTCCCTGGTAATCAAACACCTGATCTTTGCATTGCTAATCCCATGATTGTCCAGATCATCTTCAGGAATGGTTATTGTTGCTTTTTGAATGGGGTCTGATTTTCTTTTTGGCTTCCTTGAAAGACACAGAATGCATCCTTGTGAGAATTGAGATGTGCTGTGTTCTTGTTGCTCAACTGACTGTCCCAGCACCTTAAGGCGAGTTCACACTGCACGATTTTAGCCCCGATTTTCACTCGCCGACTGGTTTTGCGAGATCGCAGACAAGTGACCGAAATCATAGGCAAATCGGTGCTCGTTCACGCGAGTGACAATCATGCAGTGGAAATTATCAAAGACGCGATCTGAGAGAATTGCCGATAAGTCGCTGACTCCTGTAAGATATTTGGCATGATAAATATCTGGACCTGTCGGCGATTCAAAATCCTGCTGTGTGAAATGTGTTCTGCCTGAAAATCACATCGGCGATGACCTACAGCCTGACCTAAAGACTATTATTACACCTGTTCCTAAAAAAACTGGTGCTGTTGATAACAATGATTTCAGACCAATTGCTATAACATCTGTAATTATGAAATGCCTGGAGAAGTATGTGGTGTCCAGACTGAAATATAATGTAAAAATTCATTATTAGATCCATTTCATTTTGCTTATAGGGAGGGGAGAGGGACTGTTGATGCTGTTAACTGTCACTCATTTGACTCTTCAACATCTAGAAACTTCTAATGCTTATTCACGACTGCTCTTTGTAGATTTTAGCTCCGCCTTTAATACGCTTCAGCCGCAGTTACTCCTGGGTAAGCTTGTAATGTCAACCCTTTTATTATTAAAGGAGAACTCTGGTCAATTTTAACATTGAGCTCATTTTTTGTGTGTGCTGTCAGTACAGAGAACAACGACAAAAATCGGTGTTGCCTACATCGTGTTATCCTCTTTTTAAAATTTGCACCCTGTTGACTTCAATGGGGCAAGTTTTAAACCTGCTTTTAGCCTCTTAACATCCTTGATGTGTCATTACAAGTGCCCAGCCATGTGAGTGATTCCTTCAGAGTCAACACGCGGTGAATCTGACTGCAGTAGATGTGAAAGATATGGATAAAATGTTACATACAGCCTGTGCCTGGCTATGCAACAGAGAGGGGAGACCACGCGGATTATTTGATTTCAAAAATATATTTATTAAAGATAAAGAATGAGCAACGTAAAGTAAATAAAGTCAGTGTAAGTGTTAAACTTAAGAAACGAAAACGTATGCAATCAGGGTATGTGAAGTGTCCTGCAAAAGGAAACAAAATCAGCAAAACGGTGCAGGAGAGAAGGAGAAGCGGCGAACCCCCTTCAACCAGATCTGGAGAGCTTTTAACACCCAGGATACTGGAAACAAGCACACGCGGTCCTGGAGCAATCACCCGCAACACGCCACACCTGTGCTCCGCTCACCTATTAGGGGAGATGCAACAAACAGGCAAACCGCAGAGGAGGAGGAGCTAACAGGTCCAAGACCGTAACACCCCCTCCCTTAAGACAGAGGCCCCAAAAAAAGGCCTCTGCAAAAAACCCACACAACAAAATAAGCAATTTTTAGTCTTAAAAATAATTCCTATATCTAAAAGTGATCACTTAACTTTAATTCCAAGATGTAGATAATCTGCATACATGGACTGGACAGAAGAACTCTTTTGTCCACAGGCCCCCAACCCCTCTACCCTCCAGCAGCTCCAATCGCCCTCCCCCATGCCAGAACTCCAGCAAATCCCGGTACCTGGATAGCTACATTTAAGGAGACTAGGCAGAAGAAGAGAGTGTAGAAACAGGAAGAGAGAAAGATGGGACAAGACAAAACATTCACTCCAGCCCACCCGGAGCACGGGACAAAGCGTCAGCCATAACATTGTCCACGCCCCGAATATGCCGTATCTCTAAATTGTATGGCTGTAAAAATAAAGCCCAGCGCATAAGGCGCTGACTAGGACTCTTTAAAGAGTGGAGAAATGTCAATGGATTATGATCCGAATAAACAGTGATAGGAACAGCACCCCCAGCTAAGTATACATCAAACTGCTGTAGACCCCAAACTAAAGCCAATGTTTCCTTCTCAATAGTTGAATAATTCAACTGATGACAATTAAACTTTCTTGAGAAGTAACATGTTGGCCTGTCCACCCCCTGCTCATCACTCTGCAGGAGCACTGCACCAGCCCCCACATGGCTTGCATCAACCTGCATCCGAAAAGGCTGATCTAGACGGGGTGCCATCAAAACTGGAGCAGAGGTCAACAACAACTTGACATTATCAAAAGCAGTCTGAGAGGTCACCGTCCATTCAAACTTCACTTGAGCGTTTAACAGGTTAGTCAAAGGGGCTACTACCGTAGAAAAGTTGGAACAAAAACTACGGTAATACCCTACCATCCCCAAAAAGCGCCGCAACTCTGTTTTGGTGGTAGGAGCAGGAAACTTATCAATAGCCACCACTTTAGCATGGACCGGCTTCACTTGCCCCTGCCCCACGATCTTCCCCAAATATACAACTGTGGCCTGGGCAAACTCGCACTTGGCCAAATTTACAGTGAGGCGAGCTTCAGCAAGCCTAGTAAAGAGAGCCCGAATACGGTCCAGATGTTCAGACCACTCCTCGCTATACACAACCACATCATCAAGGTACACAGCACATCCCTGCAAACCAGAAACGACACGGTTCATAAGTCGTTGAAATGTGGCTGGAGCATTTCGTAAACCGAAACTCATAACGGAGTAAGAATATAGTCCAGATGGTGTTATAAAAGCTGAAACTTCCTGAGCTCTAGATGACAAAGGGACTTGGTAATAACCTTTCAGCAAGTCAAACTTACTCACAAACCTTGCAGATCCTACACGATCAACACAATCTTCAACTCTTGGAAGAGGAAAATAATCCGATTTCGTGATGTTATTCAATTTACGATAATCGGTACAGAATCTGTGTGTCCCATCAGGTTTACTGACCAATATACAGGGTGAAGCCCAACTCGAATAGGAAGGCTTAGCCAACCCATTGTCCAACAGGTACTTCACCTCTGCCTCTAGATGTCGCTGTTTGTCTTGTGACACCCGATAGAACCGCTGTCTTATTGGTTCTGAGTCACCAACATCAATATCATGCTCAATTAAAGGAGTACATGATGGTGTATCTGAAAATAAAGAAGGAAAATCAGACAACAAAGACGACAGTTCTGATGCACATTCCTCTGGCAAATGTCCAAAAAGTGTATTCAACTCCGCCAGTTTTTCAGAGTTCCTCAGACGAGGTTTCAGCACACCGTCATCAGGACCTACCATATCCTCACCACTACGTGCTGCCACCATGTAGGGAGTCTCAAAGGCCCTATGAGCCTCAACAGCTGCGGCTAAAGAAACGGGCATAACCAGGTCACTAGACTCTGCTGTCCCAGAGACCGGAGACCTGCTATAATAGGACTTCAACAGATTTATGTGACAAAGCTGAGTGGAACACCTACGATTTGTTGTGGAGAGTAAATAATTCAGGTCTGACACCTGTCGAACAACCCTATAAGGACCTGTATATTTTGCAAGGAAAGGAGAGTTTGCTATTGGCAACAAGGCCAAAACCTGATCACCAGGACTGAAGACCCTTGGCTCAGCTCGACGGTCATACCAACTCTTCATTCTCTGTTGGGCTTTAGTCAGGTTGTCCGTCGCCATCTCACAGGCTAAAAGCAGCCTACGCCGAAAACCATTTACGTAGTCCAACAAATTAACAGGAGACTCAGGACACTTCAGCTCCCCCTGTAAGACTGCTAAAGGCCCACGAACTCTATGGCCAAAGACCAGATCATTAGGCGAGAAACCTGTGCTCTCCTGGGTAACCTCTCGTGCCGCCAACATTAGCCATGGGAGCCCCTCTTCCCAGTCTCTGTTAAGCTCAACACAATAACCCCTGAGAAGCGACTTCAATGTCTGATGAAAACGCTCCAGAGCACCTTGGCTCTGGGCGTGATAAGCACTACTACGTTGATGTTTCACACGCAACTCCTCAAGCACTTCTCTAAACATGCGTGACGTAAAGTTAGAGCCTCTGTCACTCTGTATAGTATGAGGGATACAGAAAATAGAAATAAACTGTGAAAGGGCTTTCACCACAGATCTAGTTGTTATCGTACGCAAAGCATAGGCAGCAGGATATCGGGTAGACTGACACATCACCGTCAGCAGGTAAACACACCCTGACTTAGATGGAGGCAATGGTCCCACACAGTCAATTAACAGCTGTTCAAATGGTTTTCCTACAGCTGGAATAGGGTAGAGTGGAGCTGGCTTTAACACCTGGTTAGGCTTCCCTGTTAACTGGCATACATGACACGTCTTAATGAAGGATGCCACATCCTTCTTTAGGCGAGGCCAATAGAAGTACTTCATAAGACGGTCATAGGTTTTCCTTACCCCCAAGTGCCCAGCTACCTCCCCATGAGCTGTCTGTAGGACCAAATCTCTAAACTTAACTGGTACTATCACCTGAAACACCGGATCCTCAACTCCTTCATCAGTGTGAGAAGACCACTTCCGGATCAACAACCCGTCCTGAACAAAATAACCCCTCACTGCATTGCGCAACTCCTCAGGTGGTAACACCCCAATGAACAGATCTTTCAATGTCACATCCTCCTTTTGAGCTGCAACAAAATCACTATGAGAGAGAGAAGGTAAATTAGGCACAATAACAGACTTGAACTCTCTAGTCTGGGAAACATCATCATTAAAGGCACGGCTCATAGCCCGTGTCACTGCACAAGCGGTAAAGACAGAATTCTGACCACAAACATCACTGTCATCTGGAATAGAGGGAACATTCTTAACAATTACAGGGGGCGGTATATCACGCCAGACACGCTCTCCAGCCAGATTGTTACCCAAGAGAAGATGAACGCCCTCTATAGGTAAGGAAGGGCGGACTGCTATCTTTACTTCCCCCTGTACTAAATCAGACCGCAGATTAACTCTGTGCAAAGGAACAGAAACAACCTGCAACCCAATCCCCCGGACTAAAACATTGTTCCCAGTACTCGAGTCAGCAGAAAAAGGCAAAACAGACTCCAAGATAAAAGACTCAGATGCTCCCGTATCCCTAAGTATTTTAACTGGCACCTGGATGGAACTACCCACCAGTGAAACAAGACCAACTGTAACGAAAGGAAAGTAACCACTTCCACCCGTTATAACTGAATCAGCCCTACCGTTTCTCCCACTAACTTCAGCAGAACTCAGGCCCGATGGCTGAGGTGAAATCAAAATGCCTTCGGTTTTAACCTCAGTCTCACCCACCAAAACTTTAGCAGGTATCACTGACTCAGATACAGCAAGTGTGACCCCCCTAACAACCTCAGTACCCTTTCTCTGACTTTTCCCCTTTAACCCTCTGGGGACCAAAAACGCGCCCGCGCGTTTTGCTCGTTTTTTTTTTTTAGCAATGAAAATAAACACTAAATGCTCTGTTAATTTTGATCTTTCATTTTCGTGTAATACATCAAACGATCCTGTTCAGTTTCTATTTTTTTTCTGTATACTCACAATAAAAATAAAGTGTTTTGCTTTTTGACAAATAAAGAAAAATTAACATGATGCGATTTCTGCCTTCTCACTGTCAGTAAACTCCCATTTGAAACGCGTTCGAAAATGATCTATAACTCCGCGAAAATTCAGTCAAACAGGCAAACAGACCCACGGGCATAAAGCTTGAGATCGCATCTGTTAAATGAAGTAACTTATATAAAAAACAAATATTCTCATCTTCTGTAATCTGTATAAAAAGAGAGCGACTCCAGTCGAGCTCATTACGAGCTAATTCACAGTAATGTGACCACTCCCCGGAGAGCGCGTGCTATTCAAACGCAAATTCTGAGAACTATTGAAGATCTGTGAAACGCCCACATCAGCTGTAAACAAAGCGCGTCGCGATCGAGTGAGGCATAATATAGCCTACCTTATGGAGAAAAGACTCCTCAGAACAGTGCTGATATGAGGAACAATATATCCTGATATGAGGAGCAGATCCCGCTGAGGAGTGAGGTAGGCTGTTTTCTTTTCTCAAGTGTGGAATAACGTTATGGAATAACGTTAGTGTAGGCCTATGCAAACCGCAAAAAGATGAATCGCATTTCTATAATATGACTCGCCTTTCTGTGAGATGAATGAAGGGTACATATTTGTAAAGACTGTTTAGCCTAAATATAAATCGCGCGTCTGTGTGTGAAAGAATAAACTGCTTTGCTATAGCCTACTGAGATGAGTAAAAATTGACTGGAATATGTTGAAATAAAATGTATTTGTATAAGCAACGTATTAAACTGCAAATTAGCATTTATATGCCCTAATATTTCATAAAAACAACGCTACAGTCAGTCACTTGTTGACTAGATTTGGGTACAGTTTTTAGGCTACTGTAAAATATACTGCCACATAAAATAAGCTTTTGTTTAGCAATTTCTGCTCATATCTAACGTTTTATATATATAAATATATATATATATATATATTTGTCAAAAATAAAGTCATAGACTAAGATGTTAGATGTTCCAATGCGGCTATATTCAAACTAATGAATACATATGATAAAATGTAGGCCTATAATCTTTTTTCTTTTTCTTTTTTACAAAGAAAGAGTACACTTGAAATATTGTTGAAATTGTAATTATTGTTGTAATTGTAACATTTTTAATAAAATAGCAAAACATATTTACAAGAGAGATGTAAGCAAAATCTTAAATGGTCAATATAAGTCTTCTTCTAAATACATCCTTTGTCCTTGCATTGTGGCTCAGTCAGTGTCACACCTGAAAGGATGGCTCATTAGGCAGAGTCATTATGCAGAGTGGGTGTGAACTACTCCTCCCCCTCGCATATTGGCTTTCCAAGCAAAACCTGTTTTACACCATTTAAATCAATGTATTTTTTTTTTGTGAACGATAAAGCAAGACTATTTTCATATAATTTTGAAGCTAGAACTCAAAGGGACCACATCCATTGGTCAAAAGTCTTGTGGACACATATTTAATATGTGTTTTGTGGTCTTAATTCAGCAACTTTCATTTTTATTTTTTCCAATAACCACGCATAAACATTATTCTCTTAAAAATACAAACATCTACATACAAGTTGCTCGCATATTATGGTAGCCCTGTTTGTGCTATATATAGTGAATTTACACCTTTGTCATTAACATGTTTATAAATAACTGAAAAAAGCACAAATGTCAAGGCATGTCAGAACATCTCAAGGGCCCCAAAAACACCTTGGTCCCCAGAGGGTTAAAACAGGACAGTCTTTCTTCCAATGCCCCTTTTCCAAGCAGTATCGACACACATCAGCATCATTCTTAGCCTGACTAGCAGGTGTAAACGCAGAAAACCTAGAATCTCTGCGAAAACTCACAGCACCTCTGTGTGACTGATTTGAGTGTGAATCTATTCTACTCTGAGTAGGTGACTCAAATGAACCCAACGAAGACCCCAAAACTCTATTGAAACGTCCAAAACGTTGTTCCTGATAAACCTTACCTGTATTATAGTTTTCTTTAAAACTATACTTATGTGTCAAAGCAAAATCATCAGCCATGACTGCGGCTTCCACTGCGGTTTTCATCTTATGCTCAAATACATAGGTAGCGACACGCTCAGGAAGGATATTTCTGAACTGTTCTAAAACAATCAGGTTAGACAATTCTTCAAAAGTAGTGACTCCCACCGCAGAGCACCAACGATTAAAGTGACTGTATAATTCCCTCGCTACCTCTGTATACGTCTGTTTATCTCCCTTTCTCCAGCTGCGAAACCGCAAACGATAAGCCTCAGGAACTAATTCATAAATTTTAAGCACTGCCTCTTTTACTTTGACATATTTTTTTCTATCTGGCACAGGCAACGCAATAAATGCTTCTTGTGCTCTACCTACAAGAACACTTTGGAGTAACAACGTTCTTTCAGAGTCAGACCAGCCACGGTCATCAGCCACACTCTCAAATAAAGAAAAGAAAATATCTGGATCTCTCTCATTGAATTTCGGCAGCAACCTAACCATGTTAGATATATCAGGGGACCGCACAGACCCCCTAGGAAGAGTACCCTCATCCCCATCAACTGGAAGCCTACCTTCAGCGCTCAGTCTCAGCCGTTCTAAAGCCACATCACGTTCACTTTTTATTCTTTCCATCTCTAATTGACGCTCTGCCTCACGTTGAGCTGCTCTCTCTCGACGTTCTGCCTCTCTCTCTTTCTGCTCTGCCTCACGTTGAGCTTCTCTCTCTTTCTGTTGCATTTCTATCAACGTCTTTTGTTGCTCAAACGTAAGTGACATTTTAGAAAACTCTGTCGAAAGAGGTGTCGACGTTGCTTCTCCGAACTCTAACTCCTCCATAATTAGAGATGCAGGTGACGAAAGAATATTCCTAACGACCAATTCCGCCTGAACTGACACTCTGATCTGGGTTAATTTCGCTGTTCTGGGTAAACCCAGGTCAAAGTTATAATGTTCACAAACTTGACGCAACTGATCCTTTGTCAAATTATTCAGAACCTCCACAGATGGAGCAACAAAAAATTCCTCCAACCTAGCCATAAAAATTTAACTAATTCTACAGCATACAATTCTTACAGATACTACAGAACAGTGAGCTCACCTTTTAAAATGTAAGCGTGGCCACAACACTGCGCATCAAGACGAGACAAAACGGAGCTGCCCTGTAAAAAGGAAGAGAAAAAAAAACAAGAAAACAGCGATCCTCTTCATGCATCTCCCAAGGACAGAGATTTTTAATACACAATATCAGCGGTGCCTTAACTCCCCCGACAAAATGTCGTTAAAGCAGGCATCCACGACGGTGCCCTCTGCCCAGGATAGCACAAAAATAACAAACTAAAATAACAAACAAAAATAAAAAAAACTTGACGGGCAATCGCAACGCTCCGCTAATTATTTTATCGAATACTTTATCAATAGACTCAATATTGAACGCGCAGTGCAGACCCACACTTACCAAACAATAGCTCACCGCAATTTCTTAAACCTGGCTTAGACTACTTCAAAACAGCTCAGGCACAAATGTAACAAAATTTTCTCCTCCTCTCCGCACCAACAACGAAAAATAATTAATTAAATAACTTCGAACGCAATTAATTTCCAAACTAATCCACGTGCGTCTTCCCAATGATTCAAACAAAACGTTCAACTCAATGAACTAAAAAGCGCTTTCCAAATCAAACGAATGAAAACGGTCCTTATGTTAAGCTTCTAACGACTAGGCTATTCAAAACCTAGTTATAAGCATCAAAAACATATTTACCGATATTGTTCCAAATCCTTATTTTGACGAACCCCCCAGTCTGTTTGTCGTTTCAGATCCCGAACGTTCAAATCCCTTGACGAGCCACCAATCTGTTACATACAGCCTGTGCCTGGCTATGCAACAGAGAGGGGAGACCACGCGGATTATTTGATTTCAAAAATATATTTATTAAAGATAAAGAATGAGCAACGTAAAGTAAATAAAGTCAGTGTAAGTGTTAAACTTAAGAAACGAAAACGTATGCAATCAGGGTATGTGAAGTGTCCTGCAAAAGGAAACAAAATCAGCAAAACGGTGCAGGAGAGAAGGAGAAGCGGTGAACCCCCTTCAACCAGATCTGGAGAGCTTTTAACACCCAGGATACTGGAAACAAGCACACGCGGTCCTGGAGCAATCACCCGCAACACGCCACACCTGTGCTCCGCTCACCTATTAGGGGAGACGCAACAAACAGGCAAACCGCAGAGGAGGAGGAGCTAACAGGTCCAAGACCGTAACAAGTAGATGTGAAAGATATGGATAAAATGATAAAATTTCAGCCAGCGCACATACCTGTATTTACATCCTGTTTTTGGCTGAAGTCCACAGTAGTCGATTGTCGAGTTTACGCGCATAGGTTTAGTACGTACGATCATGCACCCGAACTCGACAATTGACTACAGTGTAGAATATACTGCCACATCAAATAAGCTTTTGTTTAGCAATTTCTGCTCATATGTTATATATATATATATATTAGGGGTGTGCAAAGCAGCCGGTATTTGTATCTGTATTTGTATTTGTTGAGGGGGGAAAAGTATTTGTATTTGTATTTGTATTGGTATTCGAGTAAAATTCAAAAAAAAATTTGCGTTACACTTCTAATTTACGTTATAGTGTAAGTATTCTTTAATTATATCCATTATAATAATTATGGATATGCAATATTGGTTGATGTTTTTCCTTAAATCCAGCAATGAACATGTAACAAGGAATGTCATTGAAAAGAAAATAACATAACAGCCATTACCAACGTTAACGTTACTCTGTCAACATTGTCTGTTGTCTAAATTACCGAGCTAACCGAGCTACTAGTGTTGTCACGGTACCAAAATTTCAGTATTCGGTACCAATACCAGTGAAAATCCTCGGTTCTCTGTACCAATTTCGGTACCAAAGCTTAATTTAGATTAAATTTACATATATTAAAGTGTATATCACGGTTACAAAGATGGAAACTGTAGTATTAAAAACACTTTACAATAAGATTCAATTTGTTAGATAACGTTAGATAAAAAGACCTAACAATAAACAATAGTTATATACTGTCACAATTATTCTCCTTGGGGTTCATTTAAAAATACATTTTTAAAATCAAAAGTTAACATTATTTATGTTAACATTATTTAATGCACAATGACTGAAGTGAACAAACATGACCAATCAAGTGTTTGTATTAAATAACATTCACAAACATTAATTAATGTTGTAAAAATATATTGTTCCCTCAATGTGTTGATGTTAGATGCGCATTAAGTAATGTTAATGAATGGTATCTTATTGTAGTGTTACCAAATACAGGAGATAAAACGCACTTCCTGCTCAGCTACTGTTCGGACGCTTTTACATTTTATCTCCTATTTTTTAAATATTTTATTTCCTTTATTTTATTTCCTTTTATCAACTAATTTTAACTTCAGCAAATCAGCACAGTGCTCATACGACAAAGTTTGGATTACTACAAAAATTGAGAATTCTTTTACCCGACCAGCTTACATTCCGGGAAAAGAAAACACAACTGCCTCAAGGATAAGAGAAAATGCCTCTTCTGGAATCTACTTGCTGCACCAACTGCCACAGACTTTTACAAAGGATTGCAGTTCTTGAAACAAAGTTACTTACGGGACCACCAAACCAGACGGAGCACACAACAGAGCTTCGTCATGGACACCCTCAGCATACCGGTGAGTCCCATGAAATTAGTGCTCCTCGACAGGTAGAGAAACAAGCCGATCGACTTACAAATCGATGGCACAAACAGGGAGCGAGACCCAAAGGCACTCGAGACATCAGATTGTCACGAGCAACACATATTGCCGCAGTAGCATCCTCTACCCCAGATACAGCTCTGACAAGGATTGCAAACTCTGGTCTCCTACCACCGCCTATACATCTTGAGAACAGATTTGAAGTACTAAGGAATGTAAATGAGGAATCCCCAAACGTGATGAATGTGATCGAACACAGACTGAATGGGCCAGTGGCTAACACTGATGCTAACTGGCGCTCAAGGTCGAGCAGACAGCGGCACTCAGCTCAGAGCGCAGCCGAGCCCAGGACTCTGATAGTGGGGGACTCCATAATCAGAAACATTAGCAGCAGGGATACAACTACGTGCTGCCTTCCACAAGCAACAACTTCTGATGTAAACAGGGAACTTCAGAACATTCTGATGAAACATAAGACTGCAAATCGACTCATCATTCATGTGGGGAAGAATGATTCATAAAGAGCAGTCAGAACTCCTTAAGAAGGATTTCCATGAACTTTTTGAAACACTTAAAATACTGAAAGTTCAAACATTCATCAGTGGACCTCTCCCAGCAAGAGGAACAAACCGGTTTTCACGGTTACTTGGGCTTAATACGTGGCTGCAAAAAACCTGCAATATAAAAGCAGTGAACTTTATTGACAATTTCAATCTTTTCTGGAGTCAGAGACAACTGTTTCATCGGGATGGCCATCACCCAAACAAACTTGGTTCAAGAGTGTTAAATGACAATATCTACTTCTCCCTCAATCATCCTTCTGCAGTGTGTGCCAATCCACTCAATCTGAACGGCACACACACACCTGGACACAGTATGAATGACCACGGGACTTCACTTCAGCAGCAAAATGGACATGATAACACCACTCCACCACAACAACCTCTGCTCACGGACACAATCTCAGCTGAGCCCTGCCCACAGAGCTCACCACAGACAGACATATCAGAACTGCTTGAAGATTCAACACCCAAGGACGACTTCCTGGAAAACAGCCAGGGAAGCCAGGACAGCATATTACAGCCTCCGATAACACCAGAGCAACAGCCCCTTTCACCAGACACGTTAACCCTCTCCCCAGCATCGCCACTTCTGTGCTTCTCACAGAAAATGGAAGAACTGGTGCATGCTGGAACCAGACTATCCCACTCTTTTGCTGCAAGCCCCCATATACCAACCAAAAAAAGACAGGCACCATTACCACCAAAGCCTGCGGGCCCAGCTCGCCCTCCCCCTCCTGTGAGAGCTCTTCGGCCTCTGCCACAACGCCAGGGCCCACACCCTCCTCCATCTGCTCGAGGTGAACCAAAAACAACTGATACCAGCTCTCAGTGATATGTGTCGGGTCCCCGTTTTGATAACAGTAACTTTCTCAAATGTTTACAGAACAAACGGGAACCCAGTGTGCCTGTATCTTTCTCTATTGCTGTTCTATTACAAGATAGAAAGTCTAAGGCCTTCAATAGCCGTACAGCAAACCTAACTAATCTGGTGCCTATTACACGTCAAACTAATATTGCTGTGGGGAAAAGTAAGTCTGTTAAGTTAGCACTCTTTAACATCCGCTCACTTAAAAATAAATCACTTCTAGTCAACGACTTAATAACCACAAACAACCTGGATTTTATGCTTCTAAATGAAACATGGCTAGAAGAAAGCTGCAGTGCAACAGTCCTCAATGAAGCAGCCCCTCCTAACTTTACTTTTATGAGTGTCTGCAGAGCTGTTAAGAGAGGTGGGGGTCTAGCTGCTCTTTTTAAAGATATCTATCAATGTAAGCAAATATCATTTGGGAATTACTTGTCTTTCGAATATCTGGGTATTGTGTTAAAAGGTGCTCCACGCATTTTACTTATCATTATTTACAGGCCTCCAAAATACTCTTCAGCCTTTGCTGAGGACTTTACAGAACTATTATCAACAATTACATCAGAGTTTGACTGTTTTGCCATTGCTGGAGATTTTAACATCCACATAGATAGTGCAGAAAACAACATGGCTAAAGAAATCAAAAGTGTTTTAAAAACTTTTGATCTGACTCAGCATGTACATGGACCCACACACAATCATGGACACACTCTAGATTTACTTATCAGTAAGGGTCTAAACATTTCATCGATTGTTATTAAGGATGTAGCACTGTCTGATCATTTCTGTATTTTCTTTGATATATTGATCTCTCCTGCCATTGAAGCTAAATCTGTGTCTGTCAAGAAGAGATGCTTAAATGAGAACACCAGTGTACTATTTATGAAGGCTATATCCTTAACACCAAGTATATCTGCTGACTCTGTTGATTTTCTCCTTGATTCTTTTAACTCAAAAGTTAAAAGTGTAATTGATGATATTGCTCCTGTCAAAGTCAGGAAAAAGAATGGCAGACAAAAAGCACCTTGGAGAAACTCAACAGCAGTGCAAAATATGAAAAGACAATGCAGAAAAGTAGAGCGCATGTGGCGGAAGACAAAACTTGTAGTTAACATCTACAAAGACAGCATCCATGCTTTTAATATGGAACTAGGCAAAGCTAGACAGACTTTCTTCTCAAATATTATAAACAGTAATTTAAACAACACACGCACTCTTTTTGCTACTGTAGAGAGACTGACAAACCCCCCAAGCCAGATTCCCAGTGAAATGCTCTCAGACAACAAGTGCAGTGAGTTTGCTTCTTTCTTCTCTGAGAAAATCAATAATATCAGAAAGGTGATCAGCACATCCTTGAGTTGCCCTGGGGTCAGACAGATCAAACCGCCTGAGAAAGTAGTTACTATGTCTGATTTCAAAGAAATTGATGGCAAAATTTTGGAAGAAACCGTACAGCACCTTAAAACATCAACCTGCGCTCTTGACACACTTCCCACATCATTTTTCAAAAGTGTGTTAAACAGTTTAGAAGCAGATCTCCTAGAAGTGGTAAATGCCTCACTTCTCTCTGGGAGTTTTCCAAACTCCCTGAAAACTGCTGTTGTCAAGCCCCTCCTGAAAAAGAACAATCTGGATAAGACCATATTAAGCAACTATAGGCCGATCTCAAATCTTTCTTTCATAAGCAAGATCATTGAAAAAGTTGTCTTCAATCAGCTGAACAAATTCTTATGCTCGAATGGATACTTTGACAATTTTCAATCTGGTTTCCGACCGCACCACAGCACAGAGACAGCGCTCATAAAGATAATAAACGATATTCGCTTAAATACTGATTCAGGCAAAATATCAGTGCTGGTACTACTTGACCTCAGTGCTGCATTTGACACTGTCGATCATAACATACTTCTTGACAGGCTGGAAAACTGGGTGGGGCTTTCTGGGATAGTCCTAAAATGGTTCAGGTCATACTTAGATGGGAGAGGTTATTATGTGAGTATAGGAGATCATAAGTCTGAGTGGACATCCATGACATGCGGAGTCCCTCAAGGCTCAATTCTTGCACCACTCCTGTTCAACCTGTATATGCTCCCAATGAGCCAAATAATGAGAAAGAACCAAATTGCTTACCACAGCTATGCAGACGACACACAGCTGTAACAACATTGGCTATCGAATCATTCGTCGTTGGTTTGAATTAACAAATTCAAATACTCTGTGTTGCTAAAAACATTTCTTCCTGAATACAAAAGCTGGTGCACTTTGAACTCGTGAGTGCAAATCATGCTTCGGCTCCAGCTAGTCGGCGACAAATGGACTTTTACGACACTAATTGCACCTCAGAGACATTCCAAACCCCCTTCCCCTCTCTGGACCACAGAGAGATAACGAAACTTCCTCCTGCTATAGGATAACACTTTACAACACCCCCTGGGAGACTGAGGAGTCATCCCACACACATACATGCATACACACACACACACACACACACACACACACACACACACACACACACACACACACACACCTTTGTATTAGAACTTAGAAATATCATTTTTATATAAGTACAATGCCATTATGCATGTGTGATTAGTTTTGCTTTATAATAGAGGTGTAGTTTTCTAATGTGTAATCTGGAATCAGCATTCAAGATTGTCTGGCAATTGCCTTCCCCCCACTTGGTTTTTATTGCCCTAACGGAATGTCAAGCAAACTGAGATTCCAAGAGAGGAGTAGGAATAAAGTGTTAATCCTACATTTATGTATAACCACTTAAGAAATGTATAAACAAGGATTTGATTTTCCCATATCAAATTTGTGTATCTGCAATGTTATCGTGTATTAATCAAAACTTTAAAATGTTTGTAAGATGCATACAAGTATGTAACTTTGTGTATTCCCATAATCTTTCATATGACATGTTTTATATCATTTTAAATCTTGAGACTTAACGGAGTTGAATCTCGATAATAGATTGCAATGATATGATTATTACTATATGAATCATCTTACTAGAGTATTAAGACAACACCATAACTCCCTCGAGTGGGTGTCGCCCCCCAGAGACAAAGAACCTTTTCCCGCTTCAGATCTTTGGACGTTCATTGGTTGTTCGTGCGAACAGAGGCGTCAACCCATATTTTCCATAAAAGACCAACTCAGGAAATCTCCGAGAGCACTTTTACGAACCCGCTTCATCAGCGAGAAGACCCATATGGCTCCCGTTTAGGGAGCATTCATTCACCGTTTTCGTGAATGAATTTTTCTTTTATTTTCTTTAAGTCTTTTCTTTATTTTCGTATTTGGACTCAGCGAAGCAAACGCAGCAAGCAACTTCAACTCAAAGAAAAAGACTCTTTTGAAAATCCCGCGGCCGCGCACACCGAAGCAAGCCCTGCTTTCTTAAAGAAACACACGCAGCTGCTCTTAGGACACACGCACGAACTCTGCGTTCTTCAGCAACAAAGAGAACCATTTTGCAAGATAAGTTTATTGAACTTTTAAGGTGATTTGATTCCTTGCTGTCTCTCGAGGTTACCCTGCCTGTGACTTTGCCTAACTGTGATCGATCTTTGATCGCACATGTTAGTTTCACTTTCTCTCATCTCTCTCATTGTCCGATCTCTCTCTCTCTCTCTCTCTCTCTCTCTCTCTCTCTCTCTCTCATTTTCGTTACTCGTTTAGTCTTTTATTTTGTTTACGTGTCCTGTACATACATATTTACTCGTGTAAACTGTAGTATTTTTGTATTCATTAGTTCAATGTATTAGTCCAATTATTAAAAACCCATTATATCCTAGATTGTCTCTGTATAAGTGTTCATTTTACAAGTCAATGAAACGAAGATCAAGCTACGCTTTACAAATGCGCTACTGTTAAGTAACCTACATTTTATAAGAACAAGAAAGTAATTTTCATGGCCAGAAAATATAGCTTTCTTCGAATTATAAGAAAGAGATAATTTTGTTGAGAAGTTGATGGAATTAATTTTACGACCAGTTTGCGGGACAAACAACTGTTTAATTAATACATTCATTTCCCTTAAAATTATTCTGATTAATTGATCTGAAAGAGGGACCTTTTGGTATATTAATGATTGAATTATAATTCATTGTAATTGAACATTGATGTATACGAATGGGTCTAAATTTCAGCTTCAATAATTTATTAATATTGTAAGAATATAGATGAATCAACCCGATTCATAATTTTGATTCCCTTTCGTGGTCACTCCGAGTTACGTCGGATGACGACGATTGGGGTTTCGCTTAGAAGCCTATCACCTTCGAGTATATAAAACGAGCCAATGGCAATGAAATGGTATGGGTCTGCGGAATTTGCATAGCGTATCTCCACCCGCCGCAGGGGGTATATCAGGAAGTACGCTGGCATAATGCAGATATGTTTTCGCTTCGGAGCCGAGAACTTCTCCACTCCACGTAAGCCGAAATTCTGAGTTATTTCTTCTCATTCCTTCGAGACGAGCGAGCTCTCCGGTGTTGGTGTGACGGCGATTTCAGCGAGTGCACACTTCCCTGCTGATCTTGTCAGTGATCTGACAGTTAGTGTGATTTCTCCCTGTTCGCTTCAACATCCGCGGAGTTTTCCTCTCACAAAAAGAGCATTGCATGTGGCACGTCTTTTTAAAGATGTCTCGCCCGTGCACTTCTGGTTGTGGTCGCGATGTATTTTCTCCTGATGGGCACAATCTCTGCTTAGCGTGTTTGGGCGTTGATCACGCTGAAGCAGCGTTTGTGGATGATTCATGTTCTCATTGCGGGAACATGACCATCTCCATGCTGCGGTCGAGACTCAATGAGCTCATCAGAGCGAGAGTCCCCTCATCCACACCCCGATCTACGGTCTCCCCGAGAGGCTGTACTTCGGCTGGTGGCCAGGGTGACCTGAGGGTATCTGTGTGGGACAAACCGCCGACACGTCCACGGTCCACACACCCCTCTTCAGCATTGGTACCCGCGAGCGTGCAAACTGAAACCGCTGGTCCCTCTACGGAGGCCCCGCGCGTTTCGTTTGGCGTTCCACAGGAGGATGCAATGTCGATCACTGCATCACAAGGTGGGCATGAGTCCTCGGGAAGTGAGGATTCGGCTGTGTTGCCGCCCTCGGGCGTGCCAGCATTGCCCGAGTCTGATCCCGAGCTGACTGCCATGCTTTCCCGGGCAGCCGCGGCCATTGGGCTCGAGTGGTCCCCGCCGCCCGATCCGGTGCGCTCGCGGCTGGATGATTGGTTTTTGGGAGCGGCCGCTGACATTCGTCACCTTCCAACCCCAATACCATTCTTCCCGGAAGTGCATGAGGAAGTCACGCGGTCCTGGAAGGCTCCCATGTCTTCCCGCGATCGTTCGTCGGCTTTCTCCGCCTTTCCTCCCCTCGATAGAGCTGATGCTTGTGGGTACACTGGGATTCCCACGGTTGAACGTTCTGTCGCGATGCAGCTGTGTCCGGCAGGCGCTTCATCACGTGGTGATCCTAAGCACCCGTCCAAAGCCTGTGGATTCTCGTCCACTCTCGTGGCGAAGTCTTACAGTGCGGCGGGACAGGCAGCTGCCTCTTTGCATGCCATGGCCATCCTGCAGGTCTACCAGGCCCAGATGCTAAGTGACATGCACGAGGGCAGGACAGACCCCGGGCTCGTTGATGAGCTGCGCGCCGCCACCGACCTCGCTCTCCGAGCGACGAAGGTGACCGCGCGCTCCCTGGGTTTGGTGATGTCCACAGCTGTGGTCCAGGAGAGACATCTCTGGCTGAACCTGGCTGATATGTGTGAGCCCGAGCGGACTCGTCTGCTTGACGCTCCCATATCCCAGGCCGGCCTTTTCGGCGGTGCGGTCGAGGATTTTGCCCAACAGTTCTCGACCGCCCAGAAGCAGACTGAGGCTATCAAGCACATTCTGCCCCGACGCTCCGCTGCTCAGCCGTCGGCACAGAATTCTCAGCCTGCTCGCCGCCGAGGGCGCCCTCCCGCGGCCGCCCCTCCCGCACGGCCCCAGCAGCAACCTTCACCCGGGCTGCGTTGTGGAGGGAGCCGCAGGCAGGCGCCACAGCCCTCTCCAGCCCCGCCGCCCGCTAAACGCCAGGCCAAGCGGCGCTCCTGAGACGGGCTGCTCAGGGTTGGCTTCAATTCTGTCCCAGGAGCTGGTAGCAGGGCCACTCCTTCCCCCGGTGGAGGGCCGGGGGAGAATCTTTTGTTCTCCACTCCCCGCTGCTCGTCCAACGACGAGCAGTACTCTGATGTGGTTGAAGACAGAATTGAATTCCCCAATCCTGAGCCGACAGAGTCCGAGGGCCGCAGTGCGCGCCACCCTCGGGTCCCGCCACTGCCGCCCTCCTCTGTCCCAGAGGTGCGGGATGACAGCACGCGACGCCCACGGGCCACGCTCCTCTCATCTCCCTCTGTCGCCAGACCCCTGCCAGAGCACGCCCCCGTGGGACGCGCGCCCTCCCCTGGCCTTCTCTGGCAGGATGCGGTTAATGACCGTGCCCCCGCACAGGGCCGCTATGCCACCCTCGCCGGTGCCGGTCATTCCGCCTCGCTGCCCCACCGACGGTACGTCTGTGGTTCGTATGACCCCGCTGGTGCACTTTCTGGAGGCCTGGCTAGAGCTTCCCAGACTGTCCCGCTGGGTCGCGAGAACCATCAGGCTCGGCTACGCGATTCAGTTCGCGAGATCTCCTCCCCGCTTCAGGGGAGTCCGCTTCACTATGGTCGGTGGCAATGCCCCTGTCATGAGAGCGGAGGTCGCCACCCTACTGGCGAAGGGTGCGATCGAGATTGTCCCTCCAGCCGAAATGAAGTCCGGCTTCTACAGCCCTTACTTCATTGTACCCAAGAAGTCCGGTGGGTTACGGCCAATCCTCGACCTGCGCGTCTTGAACCGCTCCCTTCACAGGCTGCCGTTCAAGATGCTAACGGCCAAACACATCCTCCAGTGTGTGCGGCCGCAGGATTGGTTTGCAGCGATCGACCTGAAGGACGCCTACTTCCATGTCTCCATTTTACCTCGACACAGACCGTTTCTACGGTTTGCTTTCGAGGGGCAGGCATACCAGTACGCGGTTCTCCCTTTCGGGCTAGCCCTGTCTCCTCGCGTCTTCACGAAGGTCGTCGAGGCAGCCCTTGTTCCCCTCCGGGAACACGGGGTTCGCATCCTGAACTATCTCGACGACTGGCTAATCCTAGCTCACTCTCGAGACCAGGTTTGCGAACACAGGGACCTAGTGCTTCAGCACCTAGTTCGTCTGGGCCTTCGGGTCAAATGGGAGAAGAGCAAACTCTGCCCCGTGCAGAGGATCTCTTTTCTCGGTATGGAGATCGACTCGGTCGCCATGTGCGCGCAGCTTACGAGCGAGCGCGCGCAGTCACTGCTGACTTGTCTTCGTCAGTTCGAGGGCAAGAGTGCGGTTCCACTGAAATTATTTCAGAGGCTCCTGGGGCATATGGCATCCGCAGCCGCAGTAACGCCGCTGGGATTGCTTCATATGAGACCGCTTCAGCTTTGGCTTCGCGATCGAGTCCCGAGGTGGGCATGGCAACACGGCACGCTCCGAGTCCCAGTGACTCCAGCCTGCCGTCAGACCTTCACCCCGTGGGCGAACCTCAATTTTCTACGGGCCGGAGTGCCCTTAGAACGAGTTTCCCGGCATGTTGTTGTATCAACAGATGCCTCCAACACGGGCTGGGGCGCCATGTGCAATGGTCATGCTGCCGCGGGCTCCTGGACAGGACCCCAGCGCCTTTGGCATGTCAATTGCCTCGAGTTGCTGGCTGTACGTCTCGCCCTGCACCGCTTCCATGCGCTGCTCAGGGGCCAGCACGTACTAGTCCGATCAGACAATACCGCAACAGTAGCGTACATCAACCACCAGGGTGGTCTACGCTCCCGCCGTATGTCGCAACTCGCTCGCCACCTCCTCATATGGAGTCAGAAGCATCTGAGGTCGCTTCGAGCCATTTATATCCCGGGACACCTGAACCAGGCGGCCGACGAGCTGTCTCGAGTTCGGCCTCTCGCTGGAGAATGGCGACTCCATCCCCAGACGGTCCAGCTGATTTGGGATCAGTTCGGCGACGCACAGGTAGACCTGTTTGCCTCCCACGACTCGTCCCATTGCGACCTGTTTTATTCCCTGACCGAGGGCACGCTCGGCACGGATGCACTGGCGCACAGCTGGACGCGGGGCCTACGCAAGTATGCGTTTCCCCCAGTGAGCCTTCTTGCGCAGACCTTGCGCAAGATCAGGGAGGACGAGGAGCAGGTCATTTTGGTTGCCCCGTATTGGCCCAACCGGACCTGGTTCTCCGAACTAGTACTCCTCGCGACAGCACCTCCCTGGCCAATTCCTCTGAGGAAGGACCTCCTTTCTCAGGGACGGGGCACCTTATGGCACCCTCGTCCCGATCTTTGGAACCTCCACGTGTGGCTCCTGGACGGGACGAGGCAGGTTTGAGTACCCTACCACCTGCGGTGGTGGCTACCATCACTTCCGCTAGAGCATCGTCCACGAGACATGCCTATGCGTTGAAGTGGAACCTCTTCGTCAACTGGTGTTCTTCTAAACATCAAGAACCCACGAAATGCCCGATCAGTGTCGTGCTTTCCTTCCTGCAAGAAGGGTTGGAGCGAAGGCTGTCTCCCTCCACCCTGAAAGTGTATGTTGCCGCCATTGCCGCACATCACGAAGCAGTTGATGGTAAGTCTCTGGGAAAGCACGACCTGATCGTCAGGTTCCTGAGGGGAGCGAGGAGACTAAATCCTCCTCGTCCTCCCCTCGTACCCTCTTGGGACCTCTCAGTGGTTCTAACTGCCCTGCAGAGTGCTCCATTTGAGCCTTTACAGTCAGTGGAGCTTAAGTTCCTGTCAATGAAGACAGCGCTCCTGGTTGCATTGGCCTCCATCAAGAGGGTAGGGGACCTGCAGGCATTTTCGGTTGACGAAGCGTGCCTGGAATTCGGGCCGGCTAACTCTCACGTGATCCTGAGACCCCGGCTTGGATACGTGCCCAAGGTTCCTACCACACCCTTTCGAGACCAGGTAGTGAACCTGCAAGCGCTGCCCTTGGAGGAGGCAGACCCAGCCTTGGCACTGCTCTGTCCAGTACGCGCCCTCCGTGCTTACGTAGACAGAACGCGGTGTTTCAGGACCTCAGACCAGCTCTTTGTCTGTCATGGTGGGAAGCTGAAGGGAAAGGCTCTCTCAAAGCAATGGTTATCTCACTGGATAGTGGATACCATTGCTTTGGCATACCAGCAGCAAGGTCGTCCGTGCCCCCTTGGTGTGAAAGCCCACTCCACACGTAGTGTGGCTTCCTCTTGGGCTCTAGCGCATGGCGCCTCGCTAACAGACATTTGTAGAGCTGCAGGCTGGGCGACACCCAACACATTCGCGAGATTCTATAATCTCCGAGTAGAGCCAGTTTCTTCTCATGTACTCGCTTCAACCAGCCGGTGCTAGATTCTGCTCAGGTGTCTTCGCTTGCTCGCCATTCCTCTCCACGGACGGGATACATGCGATATTTCTCTCAGGTGAGTCTGATAAGCTCTGAGTTTCCTCCAGCACTGGTGACGTCAACGCCTGAGTTATGCCAATCTGCCATAACGCAGTTTTTGCGCTTGACTAGGTGCCTCAATGTGCATGGTTCCCCCTCTGGGCGACCCCCACATGTGTATTCCACTGTAAGTCTCCTTGTGAGTGTGTGTCTTTCCCTTGGCAAGCCACCTTGCCACCCCTGGGGTTTAAAATTCCACCTGCGGCTGGACACCCCAGTGATTCTCCATATGCAGCCCTCTGGGTCATATGTGTATTCTAAGTCCCCCCCCATTAATGGCTGGGCATAATTGCATATTTCTCTCTGGAGATATGCTTCCCAGTGTACCTTGGTATCCCTGTGTTAAGTAGGACTCCTTCGTTCGTGCTAGTCTCACAACAGGGAGCTCAGACTTACGCAGGGCACTGGAAGACAGCCGAGGTGGCGTGATTAGACTGGAACCCCAATCGTCGTCATCCGACGTAACTCGGAGTGACCACGAAAGGGAACGTCTCGGTTACGTCTTCCTGCCACTTCCGCTGTACCGCTGAAAAAAACGCCTGGGTCCAGTCTCGACTCCTCAGCGAAGACATATCTGCATTATGCCAGCGTACTTCCTGATATACCCCCTGCGGCGGGCGGAGATACGCTATGCAAATTCCGCAGACCCATGGCATTTCATTGCCATTGGCTCGTTTTATATACTCGAAGGTGATAGGCTTCTAAGCGAAACCCCAATCGTCGTCATCCGACGTAACGTCTCCGTTCCCACTCAGGGAACGAGGGTTACATCCGTAACCGAGACGTTCCCTATAATCATTTGAGCTAAGTCATATTCCTTACAGATGGTGGAGATATTTTAGGCACGTTTCAAACTTTGTTTTATGAACAATATTCAATTTCAATCTGTTTATATGGTTATTAATAATTTTTGTGCACATATTTTATGAAATTATGAAATCGTGAGATAAGTCGCAAAACGCGAACTCACTCCTAACTGTCCAAGGCAAAAAGCCGAAGTCAGTAGGCCTAACGTTACATTTTAACAAATTGCTAAAATATGCCTAGGCAGTTTTAGCACTGTTAAATGCTACACTGCAGTAGCCTATTTAATATTACAAATGTCCTGTTAAGAGATGAAGAAATATCTCTGCAGTTGATACATTTCTAATATTTGTTTTAAAACGCTGTGAATGAAGAATTCTCGGTATTAATAAATATGTTTTTTAAGCGAGATTCCTTTTTAAACATATAGGCCTTGCATGCATGCTATCGTTATTGAATTCGTGGTTAGTCCAGTGATATTCAACAAAACGGTAAACTCCTGGTTAACATTGACCTAGCTAATCAATCGAAAACCTAAATACACAAATCATAAGTGCTATTTTGATAAGTGTGTAATATGGGAGTAGCAACAGACGGAAAATTCCTGTTGTCCACATTTGAGTATTTGCGGCAAAGAAACCCCACCATACTCTCCTGTGCAGTATTAATAGCACCAAAGGTCCGCCGAGACCTCTGTCTAATTTGTGATTGTTACAGAAAACAGAGCGTGACGCGATCTGAAAGCTCTTAGCGTTTGAATCACATTGAAGTGGTGTAATTCCATTGACTAAACGCCAGAGGGCGTAAGTGTTTAGCAGCCCCAAATTAACCCTTTGCCCCTCTGATTTTCGCCTGCATGAGCGCAACAACGCCATCTAGTGGCCGTTTTCAGATCAGGCTCTTTTATTTCCTATTTCCCTGTTATTATTAAAAAGGATGTCTAGACTCTAAATAATTATTCGCATTTACAGCTTGGCTTGTGCGAATATTATTTTGTGTTAGACAATTTTTCCTACCTTTGACTGTTCACACTTACTTTGATTCTGGTTCAAACATGATTTGAATTTAGATTTTATTGGTTAATAGTGTAAACTAAGTGTCTCGAGTCAACCACCGAGTGGCCCACTTAGAAGGAAGTGAAATCTAGTGGCCGCCTCCCACTAGGTCGGTTCACTCAGCTCTCTTTTCTCTCTCTTCAAATCCTGTCGGGAATTGTTTATTTCCACTTTTCTCTTTTGATTTATTTTATAGTTATGGATGACACTTCACTGTTACCATTAATTATCATGGGATATTATTCTGAGTTCTCCGTTTCTTTACATGCTCATTTAAATTTGATTTGAACTAGTTTGAATTTTAAATTTACATTGAGTTGTCTATTCACCCACTGATATCCACTTGGAGGAAACAGCACCATCGTGTGGCCTTGTGGATACTAAGTCGGCATCACTATTTTCCTCCTTTCACTCTTTTATATCGTCTTTCTCTCCTGATTATTTTTATAAAAAGGACTGATACTTTATTGTATCTGGATTATTATAAGATATCATTCTTATTTTTACATTTCCTTACATGCTTATTTTAAATTTTAATTTAAACAAGTTTTGGATTTTTGATTTGAATTAAGTTCTCTGTTTGCCAGGTTAAGCACAGAGAGGGAGCACGCCCCCTTGTGGTGAAAACCCACTACTGCGGCCTGCCTCTTCTCCTGGGTTCATCCTGTCATTTCATTTTGATTTTATTTTTAAATTTAAATTTTTATTCTATTATTTTATATCTACTGTTATTCTTTTCCTTCTCTCTTGTGGGTTAGGTCATTTTGATAAGTAACATTATCATAATCTCCTTTTGTTTATTATTATTTAGTAAAACCTTTGACTCTTATTGCCACATAAATAACTAATCCATTTGGTTTAAACAAACTAGCCTTAATTCACTTTAAGTTTCACTTGTTTATCCTTTGTGTATTTATAGGTGGCATTCACTAGAGCACTGTGGGGAGTTGCAGTCATCTCGGGTTGGTTTCCGCGAGCGAGGTTGCCCAACCGGCGTTACTGACACTTGCCGTTCTGTGAGTTTCGGACACTTCCGAATCCCGTACCATCGTTGCGGCACGCAACTGTGACATTAGCAATTTGGCACTCCAAAGGTCAACCGCGCCAGCCGACACACACCAAGCAATTTTGGGACAATAAACCCGAACTGAGGCCTAAAGTGGGCCACTCTTCGAGAGAGTTCCGGGCTAAAACCCAAGTTTGCCGTATTGTCTGGCCGGGGAAACCAAGTTTTCGCAAGTTGTCTGAGAGGGCGCAGCAAGGTACAGGGAGAAAACGAAGTTGCCCGATAACACTGCGATCAAGTGTTGGGAACCGTCGGAGGGGTTGACTGAGCCACGGATCCCACCAGAGCGGCTTCAATTCACCACAGGTTAATCTAAATTTAGTAAAACCCATTCCACTTACCATAAGCCACAGAATATTAGATATTCCCCCGGGTACAGTCTAGATGTTTGGCCCACCTTTATCTCTTCTCTAAGCCATACCATCTTCCTAGGTTTCCTACCCCGATAGCCCCCACTCACCTGTTGGCCTATCTTAAACCTTAGCAGTGGTAATAGCTTAGGTCTCTTTATCCTCTTGAACACGTACTGTGTTACTATTCTGTTTATTTAATTTCAGACCTAGTCATCACTAGTGTTTTGTTTTACTTCAGTCTTTTCTATCCTTTGTTCGGTTGTGATTTGTTTCTTTCATTTCACCTAGAGACAGTAACCTGTGAGAGCCACCAAGGAAGCTAAATAATAGGACGACAAACCAAGCAGCCGGTGTCATCACGTGACCCGCGAGGCTACTGCCTGTCAAATCTCTAATTCGGGTCTTTCGACCCAAGTCAATTGGCTCCGCTAACTGTCTAACTGTGCATCAGTTAGCCCAAAATTCTCATAAACGGCATAGCCCGTATGAGTATAGCTCTTTAACCTTAGAACGAACTTGCATTGGTCTCTTTGTGTGTGTGTGCTGTGCTTCTCTCGCCTACAGTGAAGCCAATATGTCCCGTGCATCCAGTCCCGCGGACCGTCGGGAGCACTTATCCAAGGACGCCAGTGACCTGCAGCATCTGAGCCAAACGCAACTGGACACCGAGTTAAACGAACTGATAACACACGATCCTACCCAAAGCTACAACTACAAAGACGGAACCAGGATCGTCAGCAGCGTCGCCCACAATGTCGTCGCCCAGGCGAGGCTCAGCGAACGGAGCAACATCGACCTGGAGCAGCAAGCCGCAACGCTTAAGCTTCAAGCGGAGGAGGCCCGGAGGGACCAGGCCCGAAACCAGAGTCGTCTAGATCAGCTCCTCCTCGAGACCCAGTACCGGCGCGAGAAAGAGGACGCCACAGATCCAGAGCTACAGAAAGAAGTAGAAATACTTCGAAATGCCCTGCAAGATCTGCGCCTTGACACAGACCAAAGAGAACAGTTGGAGAGAGAAACCAGAAAAGAACTCAACGAAAAACTCCAACAAAGTGACGCTCTCCTACGGAGAGCCGAGACTGAACTAAAAGAAGCAGAAGCAAAAGCCAGGGCCTGCGAAAAACATTTGCAAACGGCCCGAGCTAAAATCGGCGAGCTTACTCTGCAGAGAGACGAGCTCCAAGATGAACTTGACACTGTTCATGCAGAACTGAAACATTCTTACAGACTGCAGAGTGGCTGGAACGGAGAAACACACATCACAGAGTTTCTCCCGGCCAGCCACCCCTACCCTTTCAGCCAAGAACCCAGAGCTGAAAAGGGAGATGTAAGCCCACCGCTCAAGACATCACCAGCCAGCTTCCAAGACCATCTGTCAACAGCGAAAGGGGGAGGACCCTTCCAGAAAACCCATGCCACTAACCACGGCACGACCCCCCGAGAACTTGACAAGCTAGCTCGAAACATTCCTATGTTCGATCCAGATTCTGCAGAAGGTCGTGACGTTCATGCTTATTTAAAAGACATTGACTTTCACTTGCAAACTGTCGCCAACGTGACAGCTTGGGACAATTTGTATCTGTTAAGAATAACGGCTAGCAGTGATGTTCGTAGCTTCCTAGACCGTCAAACTGAGGCTGTCAAAACGGACTTCCAACAATTACGGCAAGCTTTGATCCGTGAATTCTCTGATCCAGACTCCGATCAAGGTTTCATCGTTGCTGTAGACCTCAAGCAAGGTCGGCGTGAACACCCCCAGATCTACTACAACCGACTCCGACAAGCCTTCTTCGGAGCACGGAATGAGCCCGGGATGGAACAGGATGTTACCTTTAAAACTCTTTTCCTGCGGAATCTCCATCCAACCTTATCCCATCATATTGGGGTTTTGGCCGATGCACGAACCATGTCTACCCAACAGCTGCGTGACTTAGCCCATAAAGCTTACACCAAGCAAAAGACTATTTCTGAAAAGACTGTGAAAAACCCCACAATCTATTCTGTCTCTGAGCACTGTTCAGAACTGACTTTAGAGGGTGCCCCACAACACCACAGTCACAGACATTTTTACAGAGAGTCACGACCGTTCCAAACCAGCAGAGGGCAACACAATCGCGGTGGTGCTCGTCCAAAGCACCAGAGCGAGCGCTCTGAAAGATTCCGGGAAGCCGGCCGGCGACCCAAGAAGAGCCGATCTCCACCGTCCAGGACAACAAGCCCCGACAGAGAGTGGAACCACTCTCGACACGACACTGGTAAGCTCAAGCCTGAGCTCACATCAGATAACCACAGTGCAGCCACGTCTGAAACAGCAGAGATCCTAAGGGTGCTGAAAGAGCTTCTTCACCAGAAACGTTGCAAGAAAGACAAGAAGGACGAGCCAGACATCTTATGCCTAAGCATAAGAACTGAAACCAAACTGTCTGACCGCCATTTGACTGAGCCAAGCACCTCGAACACTGCTCATCATCCACAGACCACAGAGCTAACTGTCACATCACAAGGTGACAGCATCACCAAAGCTCCACAGCTGACAGCTGAACACCCTGAACGAGACGGCACACTTCCTCACACCAGGTACCAAAATACCAAGGTACCAGGAAACGCTGTTCTGTCTAACTGCCTCCACAGCAAGCTACACGAGACCAGTCCTAACCACCCAACGACCGTTACACCTGTCCCGATGCCAATGTTTTTGGGCAACCTGATCAAAAAGGGGGTGGCCCAAAAACTCTACCTGAACATCACGTTGGAAAAGGAAGTGAGCATGGAAGCCCTGATAGACACAGGATCAGACATTAGGGTGATCTCAAATCAACTTTTCAAAAGACTCCAATTTGAAGCTAAGAGACAAGATCAAACTCTTACACCTCAAACTTGTGAACTGAACGTACAGTCATACAGTCAACATGACATCCGGCTCGAACAGGTAGCCCACATTCACCTGACGATTGGTCCTTTGAGTCTAGTCCATCCCGTGTTCATCTCAAAAATGGACACTTTTCCGTTCCTCATCGGCAGAGACCTTCTAGATCGTTTTGAACCGTTACTGGACTTGAAACAGCTCAAAGTCTGGGCTCAAGTACGAGAACTTTGCCCCCTCCAGTCACAGCCAGACGGTCAGGTCACAAAGGTCACAGAGTTCATGGGAACTCCCACAGCCAGCCAGGAAGACACAGACTCAGCACCAACTGAAGGTTCGAATCCGCTACCCTGCACCTTACAGCCAACCAAAGACTTTGACACTTGCTGCCTCAATGTCATGACTGACCTGCAGCGACATGACCTCATTCAAGCCATTGCCAAGCCTGGTGCATTAAACAACAAGCTGTGGTCACTTTCAACCCACCCACCCACCCTAGAGGTTGAAGAGCTTACACACAGCATAAGAACTTTACAAGCTCAACTACCTACCTCACAGCCGCTTACGCTGGCTCCGCTATTTGAAAAGACAACCATAATGGACATGCGGGCTTCTAACATCTACATAAAGACTTTAAATGCCCACCGCTCAAACCCCTCCAACCACCCTTGCATGCAATCTGACCTCACTGACAACCAGTGCCTCAGACCACTGCATGACACCACGCACATGCTGCGCGCACAGAACAACATTCTAAGTTGTGCACCGATTGACATCACAATGCCAAGGCTTGTAATGCCACGGCGCACAAAGGGGGATAAACTGCTAATGTTCGTCTATAGCGCATCATGTGCTGCACACCGCAGCACCAGAGACACTGACGAGACACTGAAGCAAGCGACAAGCCAACAGCAAGATGTGGCAAAACATGGGCCAAGGCGAACTAAACCCAGTCGCCGCCCACGAAGTAAAAAGACTGCCCCGTCCAATCAAAGACAACCCTTGCTGGCTTCTACCTCCCCTTTCGCTCTCTCTCTCCCTGTTGTCTGTACCAGGTTGCTGCTGTGGTTCGCCATGCTGTACTGTCAGCTAACCAGAGAACAGCTGCCACTGAGAGAACAACTGAGACTCCAGATCACCGACGGCAGGACCTACCCCCAGCAAGTGCATGTTCGACTCATCCAGCCCCGCCCGGTCTACAGAGCACACTACCCCAGCTCCGTAGCCCAATACATCTGGACAAGTGTCCGACGGACAGAGGACTCCCTCTCTCACGCCGAGGCCAAGGTCGAACACATGTTCAACCAACTTGAGAAAGTGACTGTTGCCCAATCGGGACTCCTAAGCACCAACCACCACTCCAGCCAGTTTCTGGGAGCGTTGCTCAAAGCCGTAGCTGCCGCCAGAACTCTGTTTAACATTGGTGTGTCCAGTGTAAATGCAGCGAACCAGACCGCAAACTCCATGAAGCCTCGGTTTACTGTCTTACAGAGTGACTTTGTCCAGACTCAGCTGGTTACAGCAGTAACGACAGACATGCTGTGGGAGGTTAGCTCCTCCAATGACAGCCTAGCCACAGGTGTAATTCCACCGTACCTGATATTAAGCCTGATGCTAACTGTGCTGGCTTCCGCCATCAACACGCCAGCTGACCTTCTACAAAAACACCTGGCCTACTCTCTGGGTAGCGCCATCTCACTCTGCGTCGATCCCGAGCAGAGAGAAGTGGGCTTTCTCCTAAATCTGCCTATCATCGAGTCAAGCCAAGTCCACAGACTTACAGACATTGTCAAGGTCAGGTTTTGGAAAAACAACACCCACATCAAGATAAGCCCTCCAGACGTGGTGGCCTACCACGACAGCGACACACAACGGCACTCAGCTCCAAACCTGCACCTGTGTACTATGACCAAAGACATCCATTATCTCTGCCTTAGCAAACCCTTACTCAGAGACAACGCTGAAGAAATCTGCGGGTTGCACCCCCTGGTCAGCAAAGTCACCAACACACAAGCAGAGATTGCAAGTGAAAGGTGGCGTGCTAATACACCTGTGCACACCGCCACTGTCACTCACGACCAGCATGACACAACCAGCCGTGTCAACATGCTCAACCAGAAAATGGGACTTCAAGTACTGAAAGGTGTCATCTTACACCTTGATGGCCTGACATGGTACCAGCTTCCCAGCAAAGAGTACCAGACAGCACTGAAACTACCATCCTCCCAGAACTTCAACTTCACCTTGAATCCAGGACCCTGGATTGAGAAAAGGGGGTCTCAACTCACTGACCCTGCTCCTGTCAACACAGCCCTCCGAGCACTGTCTCGACGACCTGTTCTGAACACTTCATCTGCGGTCCAAGCCAGGACTGCCGCCGACATTGGGCTGTGCACCTTTGCAGGTAATCAGCCACACCCTAACACTAGGTTGGTCTCCATCCTGTACAGAAGACTCAACGAGATGCGATACAGCCAAGCTCACGAAAGCTGTGTCCAAAGGTTTCAGACGGAATCCCCGGAAAGGGGGTGTAAAGTCAGAGACCACGCCGAACCTCATCGAGCTGAATCCTCAGCTCCAAGAACCACCTGCCTTCCTACCGTCATGATCCACCTGCTACACGACTGTCATGATTCACCTACCATGTGACCATTGTGAAGTCCACGCAGGGACTTCATCAGACGAAAAGGGGGAATATGTAACAACATTGGCTATCGAATCATTCGTCGTTGGTTTGAATTAACAAATTCAAAATACTCTGTGTTGCTAAAAACATTTCTTCCTGAATACAAAAGCTGGTGCACTTTGAACTCGTGAGTGCAAATCATGCTTCGGCTCCAGCTAGTCGGCGACAAATGGACTTTTACGACACTAATTGCACCTCAGAGACATTCCAAACCCCCTTCTCCTCTCTGGACCACAGAGAGATAACGAAACTTCCTCCTGCTATAGGATAACACTTTACAACACCCCATGGGAGACTGAGGAGTCATCCCACACACATACATGCATACACACACACACACACACACACCTTTGTATTAGAACTTAGAAATATCATTTTCATATAAGTACAATGCCATTATGCATGTGTGATTAGTTTTGCTTTATAATAGAGGTGTAGTTTTCTAATGTGTAATCTGGAATCAGCATTCAAGATTGTCTGGCAATTGCCTTCCCCCCACTTGGTTTTTATTGCCCTAACGGAATGTCAAGCAAACTGAGATTCCAGGAGAGGAGTAGGAATAAAGTGTTAATCCTACATTTATGTATAACCACTTAAGAAATGTATAAACAAGGATTTGATTTTCCCATATCAAATTTGTGTATCTGCAATGTTATCATGTATTAATCAAAACTTTAAAATGTTTGTAAGATGCATACAAGTATGTAACTTTGTGTATTCCCATAATCTTTCATATGACATGTTTTATATCATTTTAAATCTTGAGACTTAACGGAGTTGAATCTCGATAATAGATTGCAATGATATGATTATTACTATATGAATCATCTTACTAGAGTATTAAGACAACACCATAACTCCCTCGAGTGGGTGTCGCCCCCCAGAGACAAAGAACCTTTTCCCGCTTCAGATCTTTGGACGTTCATTGGTTGTTCGTGCGAACAGAGGCGTCAACCCATATTTTCCATAAAAGACCAACTCAGGAAATCTCCGAGAGCACTTTTACGAACCCGCTTCATCAGCGAGAAGACCCATATGGCTCCCGTTTAGGGAGCATTCATTCACCGTTTTCGTGAATGAATTTTTCTTTTATTTTCTTTAAGTCTTTTCTTTATTTTCGTATTTGGACTCAGCGAAGCAAACGCAGCAAGCAACTTCAACTCAAAGAAAAAGACTCTTTTGAAAATCCCGCGGCCGCGCACACCGAAGCAAGCCCTGCTTTCTTAAAGAAACACACGCAGCTGCTCTTAGGACACACGCACGAACTCTGCGTTCTTCAGCAACAAAGAGAACCATTTTGCAAGATAAGTTTATTGAACTTTTAAGGTGATTTGATTCCTTGTTGTCTCTCGAGGTTACCCTGCCTGTGACTTTGCCTAACTGTGATCGATCTTTGATCGCACATGTTAGTTTCACTTTCTCTCATCTCTCTCATTGTCCGATCTCTCTCTCTCTCTCTCTCTCTCTCTCTCTCTCTCATTTTCGTTACTCGTTTAGTCTTGTATTTTGTTTACGTGTCCTGTACATACATATTTACTCGTGTAAACTGTAGTATTTTTGTATTCATTAGTTCAATGTATTAGTCCAATTATTAAAAACCCATTATATCCTAGATTGTCTCTGTATAAGTGTTCATTTTACAAGTCAATGAAACGAAGATCAAGCTACGCTTTACAAATGCGCTACTGTTAAGTAACCTACATTTTATAAGAACAAGAAAGTAATTTTCATGGCCAGAAAATATAGCTTTCTTCGAATTATAAGAAAGAGATAATTTTGTTGAGAAGTTGATGGAATTAATTTTACGACCAGTTTGCGGGACAAACAACTGTTTAATTAATACATTAATTTCCCTTAAAATTATTCTGATTAATCTATCTGAAAGAGGGACCTTTTGGTATATTAATGATTGAATTATAATTCATTGTAATTGAACATTGATGTATACGAATGGGTCTAAATTTCAGCTTCAATAATTAATTAATATTGTAAGAATATAGATGAATCAACCCGATTCATAATTTTGATTCCCTATAATCATTTGAGCTAAGTCATATTCCTTACACAGCTCTACTTAGCCCTATCGCCTAACGATTACAGCCCCATTGACTCCCTGTGCCAATGCATTGACGAAGTCAACAGTTGGATGTGTCAAAACTTTCTTCAGTTAAACAAAGACAAAACTGAAGTCATTGCGTTTGGAAACAAAGATGAAGTTCTCAAGGTGAATGCATACCTTCACTCTAGGGGTCAAACAACTAAAAATCAAGTCAGGAATCTTGGTGTGACACTAGAGTCAGACCTTAGTTTCAGTAGTCATGTCAAAGCAATAACTAAATCAGCATACTATCATCTGAAAAATATTGCAAGAATTAGATGCTTTGTTTCCAGACAAGACTTAGAGAAACTTGTGCATGCTTTCATCACCAGCAGGATGGATTATTGTAATGGACTCCTCACTGGCCTTCCCAAAAAGACCATAAGACAGTTGCAGCTCATACAGAACGCTGCCGCCAGGATTCTGAGCAGAACTAGAAAATATGAACATATCACACCAGTCCTCAGGTCTTTACACTGGCTCCCAGTTAAATTTAGGATTGATTTTAAAGTATTAATACTGGTATATAAATCATTCAATGGCCTAGGACCTCAATACATTGCAGATATGCTCACTGAATATAAACCCAACAGATCACTCAGATCACTAGGATCATATCAGCTAGAAATACCAAGGGTTCACTCTAAGCATGGTGAATCTGCTTTTAGCTATTATGCCAGCCGCAGCTGGAACCAGCTTCCAGAGGAGATCAGATGTGCTCCTACTGTAGTCACATTCAAATCCAGACTCAAAACACTTCTGTTTAACTATGCATTTACTGATTGAGCACTGTGCCAATGTTCGTCCGACTGTTTGTACTGTACTGTATTTTATTTTTTATTTTTCTAAACTGTTTTAATTATTCTTATTTATTTTTATTATTTTTATTTCTTCTATGTAAAGCACTTTGAATTGCCATTGTGTATGAAATGTGCTATATAAATAAACTTGCCTTGCCTTTTATTTGACTTGGCTGTACTTTTATTTAATCCAAAACTGCATTCATATTTAATTTTAAAAGGGCTTTTTAAACCTGCTAAGAGTTATCCAGCCAAGAATAAGCCTAGAACAGCTTTTCTGATGGACTGATATTACTGACATGATGACGGCTTTTTATTTCATTTCTCATCTCCATAAATATATCTAAAGCTAATGCAGAGCTAGAAATCAATGAATTGTTTGCTGATACTTCCTCGTCATCATGAAGAGCGCAGTTCGCACCGTGTCTGTCGTTGCTATACAACCAACATAGGCGCGCCTGGAAAAACGAGCGCGCCGTTCGCTTCTATTATTATCATAAGCGCGCTTGCCGCGCGCCTACATTTGAAATCTGCACGCGCAAAAAACGCGCTATGTGAACGACCCCTTATGGCAACGTGACAACGTGGAGGAAACGCAGCTTTTTGATATAAAGTTTTTCTTGTTCCCGAATACAAATATTTTTTTAAGTATTTGTTCGAAATAAGTATTCGTAAAAAAACACATTATTTGTGCCTTTCCGAATACCGTATTCGGGTTCGGGTTCGGCTCCACCCCTAATATATATATATATATATATATATATATATATATATATATATATATATATAGGCCTATATATATATAGGCTTATATATATATAACATACTATTTTTGTCAAAAATAAAAGTCATCAACTAAGATGTTAGCTGTTCCAGTGTTGGCTATATTCAAACTAATGAATACATATGATAAAATGTAGGCCTATAATCATTTTTTTACAAAGAAAGAGTAAAGAGTTTACACTTGAAATATTGTTGAAATTGTAATTATTGTTGTAATTGTAACCTTTTTAATAAAATAGCAAAACATATTTACAAGATAGATGTAAGCAAAATCTTAATTGGTCAATATATAAGTCTTCTTCTAAATATATCTTTTGTCCTTGCATTCATTCTTGTGGCTGAAGTGTCACACCTGAATGAATGGCTCATTATGCAGAGTCATTACGCATACTGGGTGGGACATTGTATTCTCAGGTGTAAATCACTCCTCATTCACACCCCCCTCGCATATTGGCTTTCCAAGCAAAACCTGTCTTATAAAACAATACATTGATTTAAATTGTGTGTGAACGATTAGGCAGGATGATTTTCACATCATTTTGAAGCCAGAACTCGAAGCGACAACATTCATTAGTCAAAAGTCTTTATGGACACATATTTAGTATGTGTTTTGTGGTCTTATTTCAGCAACTTTCATTTTTATTTTTTTCAAATAACCACGCATAAACATTATTCTCTTAAAAATTCAACCATATACATGCACGTTGCTCGCATATTATGGTAGCCCTGTTTGTGTTATATAGAGTGAATTTACACCTTTGCCATTAACATGTTTATAAATAACTGAAAAAAGCACAAATGTCAGAGCATGTCAGAACACCTCCAGGGCCCAGAAAACCCCTCAGACCCCAGAGGGTTAAGGAGAGGATGACCGGGGCCATGTATTGCGAGATTTTTGGGAACAACCTCCTTCCCTCAGTTAGAGCATTGAAGATGGGTCGAGGCTGGGTCTTCCAACATGACAATGACCCGAAGCACACAGCCAGGATAACCAAGGAGTGGCTCTGTAAGAAGCATATCAAGGTTCTGGCGTGGCCTAGCCAGTCTCCAGACCTAAACCCAATAGAGAATCTTTGGAGGGAGCTCAAACTCCGTGTTTCTCAGCGACAGCCCAGAAACCTGACTGATCTAGAGAAGATCTGTGTGGAGGAGTGGGCCAAAATCCCTCCTGCAGTGTGTGCAGACCTGGTGAAAAACTACAGGAAACGTTTGACCTCTGTAATTGCAAACAAAGGCTACTGTACCAAATATTAACATTGATTTTCTCAGGTGTTCAAATACTTATTTGCAGCTCTATCATACAAATAAATAGTTAAAAAATCATACATTGTGATTTCTGGATTTTTTTTTTTAGATTATGTCTCTCACAGTGGACATGCACCTACGATGACAATTTCAGACCCCTCCATGATTTCTAAGTGGGAGAACTTGCAAAATAGCAGGGTGTTCAAATACTTATTTTCCTCACTGTATATGTATGTACATATGTATGTGTATATATATACAGTATATGTATATATGTATATGTATATGTGTGCTATATTTAGCATTTTATTTGCAGCTAATCGCTACACCTGCTTTTGCATGCATAATGTGAACATTATTCATATGAGTATACCCAGAATTGCATTAAAATCACACACAAACCATATTGTAATAGTGTGGTTTTTTTATTTTATTTCTTTATTTCTTTATTTTTGATGTGTGAAATGTTTGTTTGACTATTTATCACGGCGATACAAACTAGGAAGTATACAGGACAGCGTCATCCAGAAACGTGCAATGTGAGATGATTGACAACTAACGTTATCCGTCAAATGAGAGAGCGCGGAGTCGGAGATAACTAAATCAGGAATAGGGAGCTTGCGTCAGGGCGTCTCAGGGCGTCAGAGCTCGCGCTTGATGCCCTTTCAGCTCTTCAAAATTGCATAATGGTAGCAATTCTGAATCTGTATGACAAATTATTTTGCAATCATGTGAGAATAAAGCAATATTTCTCCAAATATGCGCAATTTTTTGACTAAAAGCCCTAACGGAACTGACGCTGTTCAGTGAAGCTATGTGAACAACACAAAAACCGCAGCAGATGTGAGTGAATTCATTCGTGTTGATAATCTACTCACAATATAACGTTAAGTTGGCCGAATGGTGAGAGAAGTAGGTTTTAGTTTCACTAGCACTGATGTGAAGCTTCGTTAAAGCATATCACTGCAATGACGGACATTGACCGGGAATTCACAGTATAATAACTGTGAACGGGGCTTGTCATCATAAATCGATTATATTTAGGTGTTTTGCAACCTCAGTGTAGTGATTTAATGCAACTTCAGGAACGTTTACTGCTTTCTTACCTTCGAGAGATCTGATGTGTGATGATCACTGAAGCAGCTCCTGTTAGCAAGTGCTTTCGGTGTGAGAGCAACATTTTCCAGCCGTGCCAACCATATTGATTGTCCGGACTCGTGACTCCCAACAAATCAGATGGTCGATGGGTGGGGATTAGTCAAGGCCACAGAGCGGTGCGCTCTGACTGAGGTGGCTGGATCAGTGCCAGATCGCGCATTTCAAAATAAAATTGTTTTATCGGCAAATCGGTTTTGAAAATGGCCGATACCGATAACAACAAAAATGCTTAATATCGGCGCCGATAATCGGCCACGCCGATAATCGGTCGACCCCTATTTTCTTTGTGTAATTTATTGTGACCGTTTTGAGCTGGATTGTGTAGGTGACCAATCAGGCACTGCTCTCTGCGTAGCCCTATCTGGTCAGGAGGTAGGAGCGTCCTTGATGTGCCATTTTTGTGTTTGTATGTTTTATTGAGTGTCTGTAGTATAATTGTCTCATTTAATCAGTAACTAACAGTCTTTTGTGTGTCTCCAGGAGCCAGTAGTATTCGATGTGGAACGGGGGAGGCCGGTAGCCTTGACCTAGAGGCGTGTACTTCACAGTGTATGATGTGTATTGGCACAATTGTCTTGCAGTGCTTTGCAGTCTGATTTTGGGGTGAATTTAAGTAGGGTTGGACGACCTCTTACGTGTGCCCGGCCTGCCTTGTTCCTGTGAAGCCTGGCCCTGGAGAAGTATTTTTTCTGTGGTGTGAGTTTTTAAGGATGATTGTGATGTTTTATTAAAATAAAGTATATTTTGTATTGTGACCCCTGTCTCACTGGGTTATATATTTGCCCTCAGTGGGTACTACTTACCTGTGTGTCCTTTTTTTGGAGTATTTCCCTGGCCCTCCACCAGGGTGGTGTAGTCTGGTACGAATTTAAGGGTGATCCTAAACTCCTTGCTTATAATATCGCCACACGAGGAACCAGTGTGCCACTTTGGGGTTTGTGATCCTTATCTTCAGACAGCTACTGAACTTTGGCTCAAACCTCAAGAACTTTTTTTCTTGTTAGGGCAGTGTCTTTACTTTCTGTAGTGGCTTACAAATATTCTGCATAGGATGGGAAAGATCTTTCTCAGAAGTTCCAGGCCTTTCCCTAACTGTCTCTGATAAATCTGGGAAGTAAAGTGTATATTACAGTCAGGTGCATGGAAGAACACCTTAAGGAGATTTAACACTATTTCTTCCTCTTTAGACCATGAAACCTTTCTAGATATCCTTATCTAGCAATGATACTGTAACCCTAATCCTGGCCTTACAGTCCAAGGAAAACAAGTTACTCTATCTTTGTCCAAGGTTGAGGAAAGTTCTTAAGTGCTTCCACCTTCTTCCCCTGGGATCCTTCCTTCACCCTTCACATGCACTTGATCTTATTGCAGTTGCCAGGAGCAATTCTGGAGAGTCTCAGCTTCACAATTCATCAAAGAAAAGAACATATTTTCTTCGGTCATACTTCAGCCAGGTGCTTAAATGCAACCTTCAGAATAATACCAATGCATTTTAGATTGTAATATCCAACTTCTCAAAAGACCCCAACCCCAAACATACTTTAAAATTACTTTAAAATTTTCTGAAGTATCCACTATCAAGACTAGACCTAAATTATATTTTAAACTTGTGGAGATTGATGAAATCAGCAGTAGGAAGAAGGCACCCTTCAAATTGGAGAGAAATGTAACAGTTTGGACCAAGACGAACAAGCCAAACTCTTAGGATAGAAATGCAGGTTTAGGTACCAAGGTTTCATATGATGGTTTAGAATGATCTGATGTGACAAAATTATTCAACTAAATGATAATAATCTTGTTATAAGGGTAGTTTCAAGGGTATTTTTCTTCACAAGGCTTGCAAAATCAGTACTGTCTAAACACCCACATGTTTGTAGATAAGAACTTAACATTTCATCCCAAATCAGCCGCAGGCAGAGGTGTAACTTTGTGAGGTGACAATGGCTTGTGCTGTGCCAGAGCAACAGGAAATAAAGACAGGCCTATTTTCAGAGATAAGATGCTACATTGTTGAGCAATGGAAACGTAGGTGGTTTTCCATTTGTGCTGTGAAATTGGAGCCTTCTTGCAGTTGGGAAATTGAAAACCTTTCCAAAGAAAGCAATATGTT